>NC_136793.1:41420117-41775117 GCF_951216825.1 Electrona antarctica
TTTCATACACATCGCTCTGTGACATTAATCAGCAAAATCTCCCTGAAGTGGAGAACTTGAGATGAAACCACAAAATGTCTGGAAGAAGTTGAGTGGAGAGAAAGAGGTGGTGGGGGTGGGGTGGGGTGGGGTGGGTGCTGGATGGTAAGGTAAGATATGTAGCCTGGCCGCGCATGGCCTTAATCTGGTGTGCTGAGATGGTTACGGCGAGCTGCCTTTAGATATAGAGGCACTGATTGTTGTAAAAGTTAGTCTGCATTGAATGAGGAATCAGCCTGTCTGGCCCTTAAAGTCCGGCCTGGGAAGGAAAGATTGATAGTTCTGTGGCTTTTGTGTGTGTGTGTGTGTGTGTGTGTGTGTGTGTGTGTGTGTGTGTGTGCGTGTGCGTGTGCGTGTGCGTGTGCGTGTGCGTGTGTGTGTGTGTGTGTGTAAGGTCCACACAGCTCTCGCTCCAGCTGTCTTGCCACCCACAAATCTCTGTGAATTTGGGCCAGTGGACTGAACGGGCAGAGGAATGCTTTCATGTTACTGCCTATAGGCACGGGAATGGGAGTATTAAAACAATTCAAAACATGGCCCTAATTTATTAATAGTCATCTGTTTCCTATAAAGAGTGCTAATTAATGGTTGAGGATGTAAGGGGTGAGGGAACAAGAGATTGAACAGAGTGAGGCTAGAACAGAGGAGTGTGCGTGCGTGCGTGCGTGCGTGCGTGCGTGCGTGCGTGCGTGCGTGCGTGCGTGCGTGCGTTGTTGGATAGGAGGAAAGAGTCAGACAATGAGACAGATCTGCTATTTTAGCTGCGTGACACAGACGGGCAACTATGTATAATCTATTAATCATGCATCAGATAAAGAGAAGGAAAATGGAGACAGGAGGAGGAGGAGGAAGAAGAAGGGGCTTGACAAAGAAGCAGACAAACGAAGGAGAGGGGGCCAATGTGGTTTGAGGAATTAGAAGACCCAGTCACCCAACGATGCTGTACATTATTTACTGTCACATGTTTCAAATGAGATTACTGCTCAACTTACACAAGAGAGACGCGCTCGAAAATCATTTGCACTTTCATGATGTTTTCATTTAGACTCGTTGGGTTGTATTTGCTTGGTGATTGGAAAAGCAGGGATAAACAGAGGAAGAAAGTGGGCTTTCCCCTGGTGTTTACTTTTGCGCGAAGGGGAACGGCATATGTCTGTGTACCATTTATGACAGCAATTTTCTCCAGCCCTGCGAGATGCATGGAAATGATTAAAGGAAAAATGTGCACCGCGGTGGTCACAGTTACTCCGGCAATCAGTGGAGGGAAAAAGGATGCCTGAGAAAGCCTTGACTCTTCTCAGATTCCTGACATTATGTTCCTGCACCTGGACTTATGCTTATCCAGATCGACACACTGCTCAAGCCGGTATATACCAAGAACGTTATGCGATTGTCATCATGCATCGCAGCTCTAGTGTGCATTCTCCCTTCCAACTCTTTCATTTTCCTTAAACATTCAGTGTCAAGTGTGGCCCGCTAGACTTTCTGCCCTCTCTCTCTTATGGAATGAGGCATGCTGTACAGTATCCTACATCAGACCTCAGCTATGTGGAAAAAAGTGAAGCGTACTTCTCTAGTACCTAGAGATTTCCCATGCAGACAACCAGCAGCCTGTTCTCAGACCCAGGCTGAAGGAAGTCTAGTCTACCCCTCTGGTCTACCAGTGAGTCCAGATTATATCAGCGTCTGCTCTCTGCAGTCAAGAGGAACACAGCACCAGACTGGAAAGGCCTGAGGTAGCTCAGAGAGAGAGAGAGAGAGAGAGAGAGCTCTCCCTTTGGTTCCTATAGGTCCCTACATCTCTCTCCCACTGCACTCAATCAATCACACACACACACACACACACACACACACACACACACACACACACACACACACACACACACACACACACACACACACGTTCACACCACGTTCACACCACGTTCACACCCGAACTGCTCACGCCGGACCCAATGGAAACCATGTTTTCACAGCTGCTGCTATCTCAATATCTCTCTCTTCTAGATCATTCCATCGCTGAATGATCTAATATTATAGAAGCCCGCAGGATCCATGGGTCTCAGCTTTGGTCCGTGGAATACAAGTTAATGCGGAGCCCCTCAATGACCACAGCAGCCGGACTGGCCCACCGGACGTCCGCTCCCACGGCTGGACCGGACGAGCCGGTGTTGACAGAGAAATATGAGGACGTCGTCGGCCCGGCGGGGAAGCGTCGTCACGTTATTCCAGTTCTAAAATGGGCTCAGATTCCCTGAAAAGCAGTAGGTCGTGCTTGACTACAGCCTGACTGTCATCAGTCGTTGATTTCTTACCTCCCACCAGCTCAGCTAATATATATATCTTTTACATCAACCTGAGTAAAACCGGGCAGTGCGGTTTTGCGGAGTGAATGGCGCGTTGTTCTGACAGTAATTGAGCTGTTTTCCATGTACCCGCGTGGTCTAATCTGGGGTGAGGGGACAGATGTTGAAATATGGCTTGAGAGATGCAACGCCACGTCCCCCACACAGTAAAATCCCCAGTGTTCATTTAACTCTTAGAGTTTAAGAATGGACCCTTATGCGTCCATACTTACACTCTGGTGCGAAACTCTCGCAAAACCCAAAACAATTCCCAGAGAGAGAGAGAGAGAGAGAGCATTCACTCAAAAGAGCCCGTGTCCATTAGTGTGGGGCTGTGGGCCTGTCTGTCTACCTGCCTACTCGGCTCCATCAAAAGACGGAGATGGTAATGGGGTCCCATTAGCGGAGGCTTTGACTCTGAGATCTAATGCACTCTCGGGCCAACCACATCAATCACAAATAGCAGTGGTTTCAACACTAGCCCTGAGTGAGTGTGTGCGTCTGCTACCTCACCCAAAACCCCACCCCCACCCCATGCTACGCTCCCCTCCCCTCCCTGCTCTGGTGCCGTTCGTTTGCACCGACATGTTTAAGGTTATTTAAAAATAATGACAGCGTTCTTTCTTTCCTTGCCTCCGGTATCTGTCCCTAGAGTAACTGTTGAGGAGCAGAGCCAACCTGAGCTTGGTGGGGAAAACAACATGAAAGCTGTGGTGTGACTGACAGCGACTGGGATGCACTAAAGGCCTGGGAACAACAACAACACATATTGAACATTAGTTAATCGTTCTGTCTGTATTTCTGGTGCTGTCTACCTCTTTGTTCGTCTGTGTATCTGTCTGTCTGTGCCTGCCTTCTGTATCAATCTAATCTGCGTGAAGATCTGCCTTTGTCTCTCTACAAAACTCCAACATCACCTGACTTGACTTGAATTGGGTCATCCATTGCACAGACACGTTAAGACATCCTGGCACAATTTGACCCATAACACAGACTGAAAATAACAACCTTTGAATTGTTAAGTGAGTTGTGAGGAAAAGCACTGAGATTAGACAGAACAGAGCTGAACAGAGGCCCACATGTGGAGGATCCACTTGTGATTCCATCTGTCTATCAGATAAGATAGTTATCACTGTGTGCGCATGCGCACATGCAGCTTGGCAAAGGTAACACAAAAGGAAGAACGGAAAAACAAATACTAATGGTGGAAAATCTAAATCCTTGATGATTGTGGAGGATATTTGGCACCCTGCAGAATAGTTTTGATTGTGGAACACCAACATCAGATGTTATCGACTCCAGCATGTCTGAAGAACATAAATAACACTATACATAACAAGCTTGTGTTCATCTGGAGCAGGGCGGGACGCTCATGCCTAAGATAAGAAGTGTTTATGTGAACAGTGCCAACAAGACGGTGGGTGGGGGGCGTTTAAAGGGGTCATCCCACGCACCCTCTCAAGGTCAAGGTGAGATTAGGTTTCCCTCTCTGCCGAGTCTGTTGATAAGAACTCTGGGATATGTAAACACACTCTCACTCACGCCCTCTCTCAACTTTGCCTTCTCACACGTATGCACGCACGCATGCACGCACTCACACGTGGCTGCATGCATAGCACACAATATGCACGCACGCACGCACGCACGCACACACGCACGCACGCACGCACACACACACACACACACACAAATTCACAGAAAAAGTCAAAAACACTATCTACGACGTCTCTAAAAGCAGTGGACGTTTTGTCTTTTGTATACCAGTAAGACGCCCTGAGGGCCCTTTAGGGCGAGGTGCACACATCCGCCTAGGTGATGGCAGACTGCTGGGCGAGCACTGGCGCTTTGGCACTGGGGGTAGTGTCTTGAGTGTACAGGGTTTGATGAGGTCTGGCCATATATGGAGTGTGTCTTGACACTTGAGTGTACAGGGTTTGATGTGGTCAGATCAACATACAGTATGGAATGTCAGAACAGGTCAGCTCCATATATGGAGATTTAAGGGTGACAGCGGGGGCAGTGTCTTGAATGTACAGGGTTTGATGAGGGCCCAGGTAGGGTCGGGCCATCATTTCCGGGCCTGTTGAGAACTCTAGTTTTCGCCGGCTGCCGGGTGCGGCTGCATTAATAACTTGGACAGGTATCAGTCAAAAGGGAGACATCGAAGAGGAAGGACGGTGGGGAAGGATCAACAACATGGAATGTCAGAACAGATCAGCTCCATACAATATATGGAGATCTAAGGGTTTGAGGTTTGAGGTCAGATGTAGAGTTGCTGGCCGGCTCCATATATGCAGATCTAGGTGATGATCCAGTCTTCTCCATGTATGGCTATCCAGGGTTTGAGGAGGTCAGTGTTGTGATCTTCATATATGGAGACGGCCATATATGGCGCGTGTCACGAGGCGTAATGTCACAAGGTGTAATGGACTGACAATATATGGAGGTGTGACCTGACTGACAGGTTTTGCAGGTTTTCATAGTAATCTGCTATAAACACATACATATAGCGGCTTCCTGTCGTCTTTCATAACAACATATCTTTTTTTTCCTTCCCTGTGTGCCTGTCTGCTTTAGGAGCTTGCCAGCTACAGCCAGCTGGGACTGACTGACTGACTGTGCGTGCGTGCGTGCGTGCGTGCGTGCGTGTGTTTGAGAAGCAGGCGTCGGCATTGACAAGAAGGGGTGCGGTAATAAATTCATGGCAGCCTGGGAGGTTAAGTTTAGCCCACATGAGCTGGCAACTACTGGGGAGAATACGAGACTCTGAGACGAGAGAGAGAGAGAGAGAGAGAGAGAGAGAGAGAGAGAGAGACAAGGATAGGAGAATGCTGGGCGAGGCAGAGAATGTCCCTGTGTGTGAGACAGACACATAGCTTTGTCATACAATCTGTCTGCAAACGGTCTCTCTCCCTTTCTCCCTCCATATTCCTCCATATCCCTCCTTCTCTTCTCTCTGTCTCTGTCTGTCTCTTTCTTCCTCTCTCTTTCCCTCTTGCAGTATTTCCCAGCTATAACTGGTACAACACACATATGCACTGTCTAGTGTCTAGTAGACACATTAGGCAAGAGTGCCCTGTGTCCCCAAACGAACGCTGATGTTATCTGTAAATTATCTGTACTGATGTATATACATACATGTTCTGTACTGTACACTAACTGTGTACAGTAATGAAATATTACAGTACAATTTCACTGTCTTATACGACAAGGTCATCTTGTTATTGTCTATACTAGGGAAATGGCTGTTGGGAACAATGCCCGTCCAGTTTTGCAATAGCTGTTCTACCCGTTGTCAGAGTAGCATATACCCGTTGTCAGGCGTCAGAGTACATTGTGCAGTAGGGCCAATGACATCAGTCCTATTGATGTCTTATTGATGACATGGCTCCTTCCGCACAAATACTGTATTTCTTTTTTTTTTATAATAACTTTTTATTGAATTTTTATGTTTTCACATAAAGATGAATGAAAGGTATAAATTATAAGCAATAATACAATAAAACAGACAAGAAAAACAAAAAGCACAGAAACAAAACAAAACAAACAAAGAAAATGGCGAGCAGCACATACACAATACAGTCAGTTATTCATTAGGGAAAAAAATATAAATACAAATATATACATATATATACACATATATACATATATATACATATATATATATATATATATATATATACACACACACACACACACACATACACAACACACATGGGCACATCAGAAGGCAAATTGCAAGAGTACAGCTGGGGCTCTCCAATCCAATGAATCACTTCCTTTATAAATCACAGTAGATAGATCCCTGGGCAAATACTGTATTTCAAACAAAGCCAAAGTACATTTTAAGTTGCTACACATCATTTATCCAACTAACAGTATTATATCTAAATTTGCAGAAATTGATAACTCATGTTCTGTGGCAGTTCACCCTGCCACTGAGACTGAAGTTAACAAACAGGGTTTGAATTATTTGTTGCAGAGAATGAGATTTGTTTGACTTTATATAGTGTGTTTTTTGATTGATTGACTGATTGTTGACTCCATTGGGGAGCAACTACCAACCACTGGGTGTGGTTGGGAACATGCCAACATTGGATTTGTGTAACATGGGAAGTTGAGTACTAATTAGTATGTTTATATTATGTGGATATTTTTTATGAGTAATGTGTGACACTGTTTATTGAGAAATGTAATTGTCTCTGGACATAGTAAAATTTACTGGTGTAATTGTGGATTCAATTCAGATTTGGTATGGTCCAGTGGGAGGGGCTTAGCCTATAAGTAGGGAGACCTGCCACTGTCATATATATCAGTCAAGGTAGGACTGTGAAAATCTGCCCACTCAGTACAGCAGTCCCTCGGGTCCTAGGCAATACACACCCCAAGTTTGAAGTCCCATCGGTTGGATGGTTCCCAAGATATGCCGGGGAACACAGACAGACGGATACGCAGAGATTCCATGCATTTATAGATAGTCCAGAGGTTTGGGCCCGTTCACAATCACATGGCAAAACCTTGTCCGACCTTTCTGACAACACATTGAGGTTAGACATACTATACACATGGCATATGTGGGCGTAGCATGCATTGGGAACTCCTTATATGGCTATGGCGGAGTCATAGTGACATGATCGTGATGATGCGGTCCGCCTCCAATTTTAATATACGCTAAATCCAATGCTCATCCAATTTAATACATTTTAACTGATTGAGTGCATTCTGATAAGCACACACAATCAACATTGTTAGGAAAAATATAGTTGTTAATAGCCTGCCTATTTCTCCCAATGCTGCCTAGCCCTGGTATAACAATAGAACCTGCATGCGAGGAGTGCATTCCGGTCATTCCTGTTTGACTGCTAGGAGTGGGTTCACCTCAAACGTTTGAATAAACCTGTTGGGATTCATGTCCACTTCAACTTCAAGTTTGTCAGTCACATGACAAGTAAGTGTTCACGTATATGAGTGAGTGGCTTACAAAGTAAGGAACAAAGGAAACGCACAGAGATAACAAGACAGACAACAATATCAAATATAAATAAGGTGCATGCTTAAAAAAGGAAAGAAATTCCGGGCACCTATAGGCTCCGGTGTATAGCCTGATGGCACTGCGTCACGCCGGACGGCCTTTGCTGCGTCTCACTCTATATCTACTATCAATAAAGGCATAAAAACACAAAAAATAAAGGATATAAACAATTAGATGGAATATCACAGTCTCTTGTGCAAGGTAGCAGCAGATATCAAACATGTAAGGGTATACAGTACATAAGTGATAGTGCCATTACAACAGCAATGGACAAGCAGAAGACGTGGCGCAAAGTGCTTTATTATCATCTAGGTTATTGTGTCAACAACACATCCTCTCCCTCCCTCTCTCTCTCTCCCTTTCTCTCTCCCTCCCTTTCTCTCTCACTCTCTCCCTTTCTCTCTCCCTCCCTTTCTCTCTCACTCTCTCCCTTTCTCTCTCCCTGCTGCCCCTCTTTCCTTCTCCTTCTCCATCCTCATCCTCACCCTCCCTTTCTTACTCCCTCTCTATGTATAACCTATTTTGCCCACGCAATAGCCTGGCTAATGTTGGGTACCGAAACGTGAACGCTATGTCAGCGCAATAACCCCGGCAACCCCGGGAGTGCTGATAACGCTGTGTTTTCTGTTTACATGAAGTAATCTCCCTAGTACAGTAACTATCTAAACTATGATGCAAATCAAAGTCTTCCAAGGTCACACAACGAATGAAGCATTTAACAGTTTGTTGATGTTTCGAACAACTCTAGAGTCAGTCAAAAGTTCAGTAATTATAAAAGCTTATACAGTACTTGGTGAGGCTCTCAAAGTGATCTCCATCCAGTCTTGAGCGTTCGAAAACGTTCTGCTGCAAGCCTCTAATAAATAATAATAAAGTTGTGCACTGAACTGAAATAAGTAAAATCACAAGATTCAGTGCCAGAAACCACCATGGTTCCAAAAATGAACGTCTGGCCTCAGCGTTTAGGTTTAGTGGTGAGAGGCCTAGGCTTTCTGATGACACACATCCACAGTGTGGCCACTATGCGGACAGTACGACAGACCTGGTGTCCAGCATGCATACGGTATGTACGAGAGGCCTGGTGTCCAGCATGCATACGGTATGTACGAGAGACCTGGTGTCCAGCATGCATACGGTATGTACGAGAGGCCTGGTGTCCAGCATAAGGTATGTACGAGAAGGCCTGGTGTCCAGCATGCATACGGTATGTACGAGAGGCCTGGTGTCCAGCATACGGTATGTACGAGAGGCCTGGTGTCCAGCATGCGGTATGTACGAGAAGGCCTGGTGTCCAGCATGCATACGGTATGTACGAGAAGGCCTGGTGTCCAGCATGCATACGGTATGTACGAGAGGCTTGGTGTCCAGCATGCATACGGTATGTACGAGTAGGCCTGGTGTCCAGCATGCATACGGTATGTACGAGACGCCTGGTGTCCAGCATGCATATTTGATTTATTATATTTATTTGAATAAGAGACGGTGGTGGGGGTGTTTATGGATCTGGCCCGTCTCGGTCTGTCTCAATTTGTGTCTCTCTCCATGTGGGCCTATATCCCTTTTTCTCACTCTGTCCATGAATGAGAATGAATGGTCTGACTCTAAATTAAGGCCATAGAAATGACATTTTTCTTTCTTTCTTTCTTTCTTTCTTTCTCTCTCTCTCTCTTTCTCTCTCTCTCTCTGCTCTCTGTCTGTCTCTTTATCTCTGTCTCTCTCTCTCTCTCTCTCTCTCTCTCTCTGCTCTCTGTCTGTCTCTTTATCTCTGTCTCTCCCTCTCTGTGCCTCCCTGTATACTGTATGTCTCACTCTCTGCACTGACAAGCAGCACTGCAGGGCCTCCGCTGCTCAGTTTGTAGGTCGAGTTTGAAACCCAACACTGGCACCAGGAGTCACCTTCCAGGCATGGCTCACCGCGCTGCCCACCCTCCCTAACCTTACACCACCAGCTCCCCTGTGCCCGCGGTAGTCACAAGACCCACCAAGGTTGGGACGTGAGGTCAGGCCAGAGGAGGCAAAGCGGTAGGCGATCTTCGAGCATGAGCTCAAGCCCAGCGCTCCTGTAAGCTTACATAACCTCAAAGCGGTGCAGAGGGCACCGTGCAGGCCATTCCTCCAGGCCAACGTACTGAGACACATGATCAAAGCTCACATCTCCATCTGTTTGATGGGTCAGATTGTCGGTAAGGCACCTCTGTGACCTCTACTAAACCTGGGTGACCCCCACTGTCACTGGAGCCCCTTTGCCTCCGCAGCCCCATTCTGAGGATTGAGTTTCAGAGGAGCCAGCCAACGCATTCTGGGTATACACACCGGGGAGGATCGGAGAGAGGTCGGGGAAGAGGGTGACATGGAAGGAGGGAGGGACTTGGAGAAAAGGAATGGAGGAAATGTGGAGTCATGTGCGAGAGGAGGAGAGGTATATATAATAGTGGGATGAGGTGGCAGTAAGAGAGCATTGTGAAAAGGGTTGTCTTCCTGGCACCTGACTGCCAGGAAGACAAAATACAATTTGACAAAAATGACCAAATGTCCATGACTGATGACCCCTGAGATTCAGAGTGTATTTGTAATCTCTCTGGTTTGGTTCCTATCTATTACATTTAGCTGTACGTGGACCCCCTGGAGCCCCCTCAAGGACTCCTTGCGGTCCCCGGACCTCATTTTGAGAATGACTGGAATAGTAGATGAGATAGGGGTTCCTGAGGTAAGTTGCCAAACTTGGTGTAGTTGGTAGTAATATTTTAGTGGCAGCAAGGTGGGTGTGGGTGTGAGGAGTGGAGTTGGTATGTGTTGGTGGGGGTAACACTTTGAGGGGAAAGTAGGGATGACTGGGAGATGTTAACCCAAATTTAGGCATGACGTCGAAAAAAGAAAATAAATCTTCTAAATCCTGACAGTTTTCTGTCAGTCCTTCCCAAACATATTCATGGCAAGGACCCCAAACAATATATGACATTGGCTGCCGACCCCCATCTGAAAATATGTTGTTCCAGCGACCCCCCTCCCATGTAGCAAAGATTTTAGTTAAAAACTTGCTCTGAAAGAATATATATTCAAAGATTTGAAGTGTACCCATTGACTCAGTAGGACCACTTATGATCGCAATGATGAGGAATCGCCTGGCTGCATCCAACACCATCTATCTGATTTCCCCTGCATTTCAACCGCACAATTTATGACCAGCAGGGCAATAAATGCCAGCAATCGTCTCTTGTCCATACAGATATTTTGCTCAACTGTATTTTTTTCCCTCTTCCATTTCATGTTGTCCTGCCACTCTGTCCCATTTCGCGTCCATTGTCTTCACAGCTTCTGCCAGACACACCATTTTGCACTCTGATCCTGTTCACCTTTAATTCCTTTCTTTGTCAGGACATTGAGCTTACCCTTACATACTGTATTGTTGCCAATTGCCATTGCAGTGTATCCACACTGGTTATGCTGTTATACAGTCCTTGTTGTACTTCTCCTTCCTACAACTAACTCCTCTACACACTGATGCAACATGACCTTATTCTTGCCAACAACAGGATCTCAGAGGAGCTCTCTCATTTGGCCTGACCTTATACGTCACATAATCTGCATATATCCGCTGTGGTAATTCCCCTTCAAAGGTCAAACAAGTGACTTATTCCCGCTCCACCTTCTCTATACCGTGTTATCCTTCTTGAATCACATACACTTTCTCCTTTAACAAATACGTTTGGCTTCACTGTCAGTGGCACGCCACTCATTACTCCCCTCCTCCTTTTTTTCGCCCCCTCTCCAAGCAGAAGGATGTGCAGCCACTCATGGGGTGCAGGACTCACCAAAGTTGCTTTGTATCCTTGATCCCTTTGGATCAATGTTGTTATACTGAATAATGACTACCCTGCTCAGGCTGCTCCTATAGTAACTCTCACTGATTGTACTATTCCAATTCTTCTCTCAAACCTTCCAACCATGTGAATCACTGAAAATACTGTCAGCTTTTACCTCAGCTCTCATCCCTAACACATAGTTATCTTCTTGATCGCTGTCTGAATTATTCACTTCTTCCGTCCTTCTCTTTCTGGCCACAGATACCCTCCAAAATAATCATCTTCTCCCTCCGATATATTATATTACATTTGAGACAGGCGGAAGCTCACATTTCTGTACCCAGTTCAGGTCGCCAAGTCATAGTCCGCGACGTATGGCAAACTGACGTTCCCGCTGTTTACGCCTGTGCTGTGCATGTGCTCTGACGTCACTCACTTCACCTCTGCATTTTCAACCCAGCTTTTGCAGCTTCCGTTTCTCAAATCCGCCATTTCTAACTCCCTCCGTCTCTACTAAAGTGTATTTCTCTTCAGAAGCATTTATATTGTAACTGCGACGCAGCATACCATCAGAAATTATTGAATTATAGTTCTGTTCAATCACCGCAGATGCAGCCTACATTCCGAGAAAAAAAGTGTTTTAAAACTGCACAGAAACAGGTGTCCGACTTGCTACAGCCAATTACGTGACACACGCGCCAATGCAGTGCATGTTGGGTTACAGGTGCTTGCTTTTATTTATTTATTTTTTTGACGTGCGGCGGTAGATGTGAGCATCCCGAAGGCGCATGAACCTCTAGTTTAGAGTGTAGTGTAGGTTAACTACATTGGGGTGGGAGTGGAGGTTGCTGACTGTGCAGGCTACTAGTTGGACAGAACCCCAGGCCAAGTTAGACCACCCACTCTTCCCTTCTTCCCATATCAAAAGCAACCACCTCTCAACTACCCACACTGCCATAGATGGGCAAATATAAAGATATGGCCTGCTCCGTAATCCTTGTTAGCTGTATATTCAATCTCTTATCACCTTTTGCTTTTTGTATTCACAGTTTACATTCGTTATTCGTATCATCATTTGGAGACGTGCGATGCCGTGGGGCTGCACGGCACGCGCTTAACATAGCGAGATCAAACTGTTGACACGCTTTACCGTAATCTGACCTCGTCCAGCCACTTACTGTATATCATGCACTGTAAGTCGACACCGTGTACACTCTGAACAAGGAACCCTTCCACACAAAGAACCAATAACCAAACTGAAAGAACATACCTACGGAGCCCACAGTAACGCAACGTAATCCATATTTTCATAACTTACATACATACCTGTACACACGCTCATCCAAAAATCTATCCCCATTGCCCCCGCTGACCCCAGCGCTGGCAAAGGTGACAAGCGCTGCTATGCTGTCAGGGTGCAGTCAGTCATATATTCACAGCCAGTACGCCCCCTGATGTAAGCTTGCGCACATCAAATTCTTCTGGGTAACCGAACGCCTTGGGCGGCCATGCAGGAGCCAGCCACGGTGAACCCTTCAGGAGTTATAAAAAGACCCAGAGTGCAAGGGAATGCCCACCCCCCCGGCTGGTCACTCTCATTTCCATCTCCACATCCAGGTTCAGGTCACGTGGTGGGACTGGAGGCGCATTTCATCACATGGGATTGTATGAAGGGTTTACTTCATTGCATGAAGATAGTGTCAGGTATGTTGTCAGTCACTGAAAAGTCAGCTATGGCTGCTTAAAATATTCTCCCTGTGGTTAAAACACTGGTTCCCAAACGGTCAATAAGGCACATTGGTGTGCCGTGGGAAGTCCAGGTGTGGCGTAGGATTTTACGACAACCACACTGCACAATTGGGACGGTAACAAGTTGTGAGTGCACACTTTGTCCGCAGTTCAGTTCGGCAAGTCATAGACCGTGACGCATGTGGTGGATGCGGAAGCGCCGCCTACGCCCGTGCTCCGCAGCCACGATACGTCACCGACCCCACCCCTGCGTCTTCAACTCGGCTCCATGGTTTCCCTTTCCGTGATGCGCTGGCCTGAGAATATACACGGACAGCGGACACACAACATTCACGGAGAAACAATAACTACACGCAACCTGCCCAACACGGACAACACACAGTGGTCAGTGGCCAAAGACACACACATACGGATCGCACTGCGACAGAGATGTGTGGCATTAGGCGAGCTTCTTGTATACACTACAAATACAAATTACAAAATATATATTGAAATGTTTGTATGCATATTTGTTCACAAATAATAGCCTCGAGCTTTTGACTTGCCCATTGGTGTGTCTCGAGTACAAAATGTTTGAAAACCACTGGGCTAAACCTTCTGACAGTCACGGTGCTTCCCACCCATGTGGCATCCATGTAGGATAAAACAAACAAGCAAAGTACTATTCTTCAACCCAGATCTGTACTGCTGTTTCCTTTCTACATTTTCAATGAAGCCTGCTGGTTCCTATTCAGATTAAAATGCTGAATCAGTACCATGAACGTCTCTTGCATAATGAGACACATATGATGCTTAATGTCGATACAAATGGAGTAATTCATACTGTCTGCATCCTAACACTCAACTACTTAGTTTTGCCAACTGCTCTCACTCTTGTCGAGCCAAGAGAGAATTCTTTCTCCTTGCGAGGGTTTTACCAAATAGGGACAAGGGGAAGCCAAACGATACTTTGAAAAATAGAAGAAGAATGTGTAGAAAAGGAAAACACATTTGTCTGTCTAGACAGAAATGCGGAGGGAGAAAGAGAGACAGAGAAAGGAAGAGGGAAAGGACGAGCAAAGCAGAGGAGAGAAAAAGCTAGTGAAAGAAACAGGGTGAGAGAGAGAGAGAGAGAGAGAGAGAGAGAGACCAAAAGAGATGGAGGGGGGAAACAACAGAGCGAAAGAGGATGAGAGAGACAGACGGACAGAGGGAGGGAGAGAGGGAGTTCTGCTGGTCTGTCGGCAGCCCCATGTGGGTAGAGTGTCGAGGTGTTGAAATGGCCCATTGAGCCAGAATGTCAGCTATACAGAGTAGATAGGATGGAGCACCCATCTGTCCACAGCTTACAGCAGCAGCACTACAACCCCCCCAACCCGCCCCCTCAACCTCCCACGCCACCTCCCAGGTCCCACCGCAGCAACACACACTTCAGGGCCTTTGCAAGCCCTGCAGGTCTCATTGCATGAGAACAAGAATGCTCACACACATATTGTAGCACATTTAGAATAGGAGTGAAAGAGCAGTGGAGTTTGAATGTAGTTTGGATTGTACAGTAAGTGCAATTTGTATTGTTGTTTTTTAGCTCAGCTATATTAACATTTGTATCTGATACACTTATATTATCCAGAGAGACATAAAAACAGC
Organism: Electrona antarctica; assembly: GCF_951216825.1. Classification (NCBI taxonomy): domain Eukaryota; kingdom Metazoa; phylum Chordata; class Actinopteri; order Myctophiformes; family Myctophidae; genus Electrona; species Electrona antarctica. Next base: position 41,434,712 of record NC_136793.1, read on the forward strand.
ACACACATACTGTAGAATAACCTTACAAAGTATCAATATTGTATGTAACTACGGAGGTGCAAGCTGGGTGAGAGGCATGGAGCCCCACTTGTAACGTCTCGCAGTAGCCAGACATTAGTCATATTATCTAACATCTGGGGGATCGATGCACACGCAGATTAGACACACCAACGGACCGACATGTGGAAACAACGGTCGGACATGCGGTCGAACATGCGCTGCTCCCGTGCTTGAGGTTAGGTTAGGGTTTGAGGTAGGTTGTCGGTCTGATGACAGTCGGACCAATAGTATGTTGAAAGGCTGTACCTCAACTACTGAAAACTGTTTAAGTACCACCCATAAGACAAAAGAAAATGCATGACAGATATATTCATTGACATGGGGCACGGTGGCACAGTTGGTAGTGCTGTCGCCTCACAGCTAGAAGGTCCTGGGTTCAATTCCTGCTCGGGACGCTGTGGGTGCTGGCGGCATGTTTCCTCCTCCGCGTCATCAGTGCCCATACCCGAGGCGGGGTTGGCGAAAGGGCCTTTCTGTGTGGAGTTTGCATGTTCTCCCCGTGTCCCCTAGGGTAGGTACCCTCACAAAAAACATGCAGTAATCCTGGTCTCTAAACTTCCTCCCCCTGGCCAGCCGGGGCGCCTGATGGAGGGGAAAGGAACTGGTTGGAATAATGTGTTCCTTCCACGCGCTACGTCCAAACAGGGAAGCTCCCCCTGTCAGGTGTAAAGGAGCAACTTGGACACTCAGGCATGAAGGAAGCATGAGTTCAAGTCCGTTGCTCTCCCCATGTCCCCCATATAGAGGGACTAGGTTGGCGGAGGGTGTGTAGAGCCCAGGATCACATTAGATAATTGACACAGGGGTGAAAAATGGTTTGCAAAATCGTGGGATAAAAATTATATTTAAAAAAAATATATATTAATTGACCAACCACAGACCTCCTTAAACCAACCACAGACTTCTAGCTGTTACAACCCCAATCATGCAGAGGCTAACCTAGCCTCACAAGAAAAATAAACACCTGGGTAAACAAGCCACATTTCCTGGTCTAGGAGTGGGAGTGAACTACAGTGCAGAGGGACGTCAGTGTTCTCCAGTGTTTTCTACCAGGGAGGGGAGGGAAGGAGGGGGGCGGTTCATATCCGTGATCTGAACCAATAGGATCCACCGCCGTGATCCCAGCGGCACCCGCCGCTCTAGACCAGAAATCACGCTGGCTGGGCCAGGCTAAGGCTAACCTGTTACCTGACTCTTTCTCTAGCAAAGCAAGATGTAAGATGGGAGATATGATATGATGATGAAACGACAGAGAGGGTCATGTAGAGATGCACTCAGCAACTCACAGCTTTCGCTTCAAATTGGATCTGCCCTTTGGAAACAAAAACAAGTGCATTGTGCCACAGCATGCAGACACACACTTCCATGGCCATTGTAAGAGAGCAACAGGAATCTGCCCCTCTGAAATGCCACGTCCTTACCAGAAAAGAGCATGGAAAAACATCACAAAGCCAACATTGTTCCTCAGCCCATGCAGTTAAAATGTGCATGGAGGATGCTGTTAAAAGGAAAACCCCATAGGACTGTGGGTGAGAACTATGGCAGAGAGGACTGTATACAGGAGTAGAACTATGGCAGAGAGGACTGTATACAGGAGTAGGTGAACTATGGCAGAGAGGACTGTATACAGGAGTAGAACTATGGCAGAGAGGACTGTATACAGGAGTAGAACTATGGCAGAGAGGACAGTATACAGGAGTAGGTGAACTATGGCAGAGAGGACTGTATACAGGAGTAGGTGAACTATGGCAGAGAGGACTGTATACAGGAGTAGGTGAACTATGGCAGAGAGGACTGTATACAGGAGTAGGTGAACTATGGCAGAGAGGACTGTATACAGGAGTAGAACTATGGCAGAGATGACTGTATACAGGAGTAGGTGAACTATGGCAGAGAGGACTGTATACAGGAGTAGAACTATGGCAGAGAGGACTGTATACAGGAGTAGGTGAACTATGGCAGAGAGGACTGTATACAGGAGTAGAACTATGGCAGAGATGACTGTATACAGGAGTAGGTGAACTATGGCAGAGAGGACTGTATACAGGAGTAGAACTATGGCAGAGATGACTGTATACAGGAGTAGGTGAACTATGGCAGAGAGGACTGTATACAGGAGTAGAACTATGGCAGAGAGGACTGTATACAGGAGTAGGTGAACTATGGCAGAGAGGACTGTATACAGGAGTAGGTGAACTATGGCAGAGAGGACTGTATACAGGAGTAGGTGAACTATGGCAGAGAGGACTGTATACAGGAGTAGGTGAACTATGGCAGAGAGGACTGTATACAGGAGTAGGTGAACTATGGCAGAGAGGACTGTATACAGGAGTAGAACTATGGCAGAGATGACTGTATACAGGAGTAGGTGAACTATGGCAGAGAGGACTGTATACAGGAGTAGAACTATGGCAGAGAGGACTGTATACAGGAGTAGAACTATGGCAGAGAGGACTGTATACAGGAGTAGAACTATGGCAGAGAGGACTGTATACAGGAGTAGAACTATGGCAGAGATGACTGTATACAGGAGTAGGTGAACTATGGCAGAGAGGACTGTATACAGGAGTAGAACTATGGCAGAGAGGACTGTATACAGGAGTAGAACTATGGCAGAGAGGACTGTATACAGGAGTAGAACTATGGCAGAGAGGAATGTATACAGGAGTAGGTGAACTATGGCAGAGAGGACTGTATACAGGAGTAGAACTATGGCAGAGAGGACTGTATACAGGAGTAGAACTATGGCAGAGAGGACTGTATACAGGAGTAGAACTATGGCAGAGAGGACTGTATACAGGAGTAGGTGAACTATGGCAGAGAGGACTGTATACAGGAGTAGGTGAACATGAACTATGGCAGAGAGGACTGTATACAGGAGTAGGTGAACATGAACTATGGCAGAGAGGACTGTATACAGGAGTAGGTGAACATGAACTATGGCAGAGAGGACTGTATACAGGAGTAGGTGAACATGAACTATGGCAGAGAGGACAGTATACAGGAGTAGGTGAACTATGGCAGAGAGGACTGTATACAGGAGTAGGTGAACTATGGCAGAGAGGACTGTATACAGGAGTAGGTGAACTATGGCAGAGAGGACTGTATACAGGAGTAGGTGAACATGAACTATGGCAGAGAGGACTGTATACAGGAGTAGGTGAACATGAACTATGGCAGAGAGGACTGTATACAGGAGTAGGTGAACTATGGCAGAGAGGACTGTATACAGGAGTAGGTGAACTATGGCAGAGAGGACTGTATACAGGAGTAGGTGAACTATGGCAGAGAGGACTGTATACAGGAGTAGAACTATGGCAGAGAGGACTGTATACAGGAGTAGGTGAACTATGGCAGAGAGGACTGTATACAGGAGTAGGTGAACTATGGCAGAGAGGACTGTATACAGGAGTAGGTGAACTATGGCAGAGAGGACTGTATACAGGAGTAGGTGAACTATGGCAGAGAGGACTGTATACAGGAGTAGGTGAACTATGGCAGAGAGGACTGTATACAGGAGTAGAACTATGGCAGAGAGGACTGTATACAGGAGTAGGTGAACATGAACTATGGCAGAGAGGACTGTATACAGGAGTAGGTGAACATGCCAGACTTTGGCGTCTCATAGAATTGTGTCATATTGACCCAATCAATCAATATCAACATTTAAATACCAAAATGGTTCTCTCAATGGCTCAGGTACTTTTAAAAGTCAAATGGAGAGTTTTTAAACAGAAGTTGAGGCAATGCAAATTTGAATTGCCAGGAGGCAACAAAGTATAATCTAAATGCCTGATTTCTGTCACAGCTTGAATGGATCAGCTCAGACGAACAGCCACATTACTCAATTTAACGCAGAGCATTGTGCAAGAAGCTAAAACAGCCTAGGGGGGAAGAATCCAAAGTCTGCGATATCAATGGTCTGTTTACCATTAACTCTTCAGGAATGTTTTGCATATTTTGCGGGAATAGACATTGTTGGCCTGTCCCATTCCACCCACCACAACAGTTATCAATCCAATCTGGGCATGGCAGACTATACAGTGAGTGATAAAGATCTCATTTTACTGTAGGGAGCCAGCTTTGCTGCTCCAAACCCATTCAGCCTGAAGAGAGGAAAGCTGCACTGCACATCTAATGAGGGGAGAAACAGCAATGTGTTTAACATGTTTTGTTAATGATGGAGCTCCCACTAAGCCCCAGCTAGTTAAAAGCCACCACAGTGCTGTAGCATGAAGCCAGCATCGCCTCTAGCCCCCAACCTCCTGTTGGAATCCAACATGGTTGCCTTCTGGAAATGCTAATTAGTTGGACCTTCCAGTCAAACATTAAGCCCAAATGTATGCTTAACAAAAATACTTTTTGAGGGGGCGTGATCTTCATGTTGAAGCAATGACTGAAAGCATTACATAGCCCTGAACAGATGGTTCAGTTCTGCCTCTCTCTCTCTCTCTCTCTCTCTCTCTCTCTCTCTGGCACACTCACAGGCAGACCCTAAACGATTCTTTCAGCGCTTCAGGCGGGCAGGACCGTCTTCTCGGCCTGAGCGCAGCAGGCGGGAGGAGTTGAGGCATTAAGGCATACCCTCAGGGTGTGGCGTGGGCCTCCGGCCCTCCGCAGCCCTGGACATGACCGGCAGAGTCCTAGCTCTCGGCCAATGCATGTACAGCAAAACAGGGACCACATCAAAGAAGCATGGCCGCACCACAGTGCCCCTGTGTACTGGTTTGTTATTCTCCTCCAAAGGTTAATTACAGTGTGCCTTCGAGAGGCCTGCCGGCCATCTGCAGGGAACTTGAAAGTTGAAGTCTGAAATTCCAGTCAGGCCAAATGAAATAATAAACAGACCAATCAATCAGCGTGGGACTAAATTGCAGCACCCCTTCCATTGTGGTTTGTGCATGGGGGGGTAATGGCAAGTTAATGTCTTACTTTGAAAATAGCTTTCACCCATGAAGGAGAGACCTGACACTTCCCTAATCCAATGAGCCACTCGGTTCACATGGCAGGGTTACGCGAGAACAACTTGCATATACAGTTGGAGGCCATCGATATTGTCCTTTTCTTTTTGCTGAGGTTTGCGTGATCTGCGCAAAAGGACAGTTAACCCATTTTGGGCGGGAACCCCTTTTGGTGTTTTATGATGTTATAATTTAGCTATTGAAAAATAGCAGATCTACAAGCTCATAGCGCGCCACCGAGTGGCGCGCTACGAGCTTGTAGGTCTGCTATTTTTGAAAAATCGTGAAAATATTTATTTCAGAAAACTGGAGGATTTAGAAGGATTTTTTTTAATTTTGAGGTCAGGCCTAAATGGGTCAAATGATAAGGGACAATATCGGTGGCACCCAACTGTAAACAGGCATATACAGTAGAATAGACACGTTTGTGGGTTTACTTACAATTTAGCATTTTTGTACAATTGTACATTTTATCCACTTCCTAAATTCTCCCGAGAATTAATTTACAATAATAATTACAAACACTGGCAGAGCTGCAGCTGTGCCCAGAGACCATTTCTGTGGTTGTATAAAGAGAGGGGTAGAATGAGCTGTTCCAACAGATTCACTGAAAGATTACAGAGGGCAGCTACAGTTGGGTGCCACCGATATTGTCCCTTATCATTTGACCCATTTAGGCCTGACCTCAAAATTTTAAAAAATCCTTCTAAATCCTCCAGTTTTCTGAAATAAATATTTTCACGATTTTTCAAAAATAGCAGACCTACAAGCTCATAGCGCGCCACTCGGTGGCGCGCTATGAGCTTGTAGATCTGCTATTTTTCAATAGCTAAATTATAACATAATGTTTAAAACACCAAACTGTCCTTTTGCGCAGATCACGCAAACCTCAGCAAAAAGAAAAGGACAATATCGATGGCCTCCAACTGTATAGTGAGAAAGCAGTTGGGGGGGAGCGATGAGAGCAGTGCCAACTAGTAGGGTTGCCTAATGCCTACTACCTGAAATTCAAAAACATTTTCCAAGAAAAATAATTAAGGGATGCCCAGAAACATAAAATCTTACTGTACTTTATAGTTTTTGTATATTATATTAACCAGTTGAACCCCAGCATGGCGGCATCCATATAACATTAGTCAAAAATGTGCAGATACAAGCTATTTTTGGCAAAGAGATTGGGTGTAGTGTAGAATGAAAACAATAATAATAGTGCAAGTACAGTCCAGTTTACCAAGTGTTTAACAACCTGTAAATTATGCTTTGAACTTGTAAGATGTGTGTCATTGATTGATTCCCCTTGTTGAAAGGAATGAAAATACACCCGCACACTGTGTATCTGCTCGGTACATGAGTATTTTCTTTTAATAACGTTTCAGTCCCTCCGGAGCTTCTTCAGGCTTTGATTGATTCCCCAAAATTAGGTCCCTTACTCCCTTATCAGTGCAGGGACACAAACAAGGGATGATTCTGTATTTTAAGGGACGGTTGGCAACCCTAGCACGCAACCCAAGCAACGAGAACAAAGCAACCAGGTGAAAGGAGGAGAGAGGGGAGAACAGAGGCTCATACCCAACCCTGAACGCCCCACACCCAAGCACAGTTCATAACCTGAACCCTGTGCCATAACTCTGTGAGTGGCGACAGTGGATTTCAAGTCCTATGCCGTGTGTCCCTGCTGTCTGGCAGCTCTCATTAGTGCTATGAATAGTCAGCTATTTGTGTTTATGTAACCAAATCCTGGCCTCTTTTATGTCTGATTACCGTGGAGCGAGTCACTCAGAGGGCCCCCCACACTACTGGGTGTCACAAGTTAAAGGCTATTCACTGACAGACCTTGGTCAAATAGTGGTTAGAAAATAATTCTCTCTCTCTGTGTTTGTTTTAACATGCTGGGAGTACCAAGTGGGTGGGGCTATGGCCACGTGAGAACAATTCAGTTCGGACAGTGCGGCAGGTCTCATTACAGCTCTATTTATCAAACCTTTCATGTCAAGGACCCCCAGATTGATATGTATTTGACCGCGGACCCCCAGCTGAATCCCCATAAGGGAAGATGTGTGAAAGAAAACGTTTTTCTAACTTATTCCACATTTTTGGCTGGGTGGAAACCTTAGGCCTATGACTATGTCCAAACCGCTTTCTTTTCCATCCAATGCAGTGGGCCCACAGATTTAACCCCTTTCAATTTCACTTTCAAAATGTTTTGAAAATAGCGGAAATAGCATATCTACAACGACAGTGAGCTTTTAGATCTGCTATCTTTGCTACTTTTGCAAGACACTCTAAAGGCTGCTATAGGGCATTCATTTAGGAAAAAAACATAAACGTTTGAATGTATATACAAGGTTTCTGCCCAACACGGCAATGATTCATATGTTAAATGAGATCCTCAAACACATTGTTGAGATCAAGGAAGCCTTCTTTCATGCGTTGCGTTGCCCCATATCCCATGGGACAAAATCCCACTCATCCCAATTTGACTAAAAACAAATCATTTCCAAAAGCATTTGGAAAATATGACTTGGCCCGGGTCTGTTCGGTCTGCAGCTCACTCGCAGACTGCTTGTGTTTACTCTAATAATGCACAGAGGGTAGCTTTAGTTGTATGTGTACAGAAACCTCTAGTGCTGCATTCATTACTTCACTATGGAGAGCTCTTGACATGTCTAATTGCTTGTGTGTGTGTGTGTGTGTGTGTGTGTGTGTGTGTGTGTGTGTGTGTGTGTGTGCGTGTGCGTGTGTGCGTGCGTGCGTGCGTGCGTGAGTGCGCACGAGCGTGCGTGCGTGCGTGCGTGCGTGCGTGCGTGCGTGCCCTCCTGAGGATAGGGGCTGTGACTTGGGAGCACACAGGCTGAATTGAGAGTTTGGTCCCTTGCAGCGCAGCAAAGCCAACCTCTCCGGGTTTTAATGCTTCCTGCTTGTTGTTTTATGTGTCTACATTAAACGAAGCCACATGCTACCAATGGAATTCCACACATGTGGAGGAAATATTTAGTCTTGAGAGTACTGAACTCATTTAGTCAAACATATGACTGGGCTGGGGGAAATCGATAAATGAATGAATGGAAAGTTAAAGCATCGCTGGATCTATAAAATGGCCCCCATTAAAATGCAGCAAAAGGTCGCTGTTCGCTTTGAGGAGACTAGAACGGTGCCCTGGGGCCTCTACAGCGGTGCCCGTTGGGCACTGGCCTACTTGGAAAGGTGCAAGTTGGAAATGCATGCCCCACCCAGATATTATGCGTTGGAGCCTCTACAGCGGTGTCTGTTGGGCACTGGCCTACTTGGAATGAGGCTTTTGTTCTGATTCTGGACAAACGGAAATGCAGAGTACCTGTTCCACCCATCTGTCCCTTTTATGCCCATATATGGAGCTTTCTGTATGTGTCTCTCTGTGTCCCTTTATTCCTATATATGGAGTTCTGTGTCAGGCATGCCCAAATATGGAGTGGTGTGATGTTAGAACAGGCCAGCTCCATACATGGACCCTGCCTGGGCAGGGGCCCTGTCCAGAGCCCAGGCAGAGGCCTTTTTGGGGCGGTTCTGGACAACCGTTGGTCCGACCGACTCAACACCGGCCACTGCACCCCATGCGGTGGTGCGGAACGCATATGTCGAATTTGAAGTCGGTGGGGCGAACGGTTCTCGAGTTACGTGGACAGACAGACAGGCAGACGTACAGACAGAGACTTGGTGCATTTATAGATAAATAGATGACAGACAAGCCTAATATGGAGTGGTGGAAAGTAACAAGCACTGTACTTTACTGGAGTATTTCCAATTTTCATCATCATTTTATCATTTTACTTCTACTCCACTACACCTCAAGGGCAAATATGTTTTACTCTTTTGTTGTGTAACTTTTGTTGCTAGTTACTTTTTAGATTTTGATGATTATTACAAAACATATTAACCCTGCCCTACTTTGGCTATTTGAAAATAGACGATCTACAAGCTCACAACCCGTTGCAAAGCAATGCATTGTCTCTCTTTCAATGTTTTTATTAGATTTTCTCAATTGACATACATTACATTACAAAGACGTACATAAAACAAAGCAATGCATTGTGAGTTTGTAGATCTTTATATTGAACTTGTGGAATATGAACTTTCTGCTGAACTTTTGGTACTTTACGTACATATTGATGTCAATACTTTTGTACTTTTACTCAAGTACATTTTGAATACCGACTTGACTTGTCTTCCACCACTTGCTTTGAGGAGATGACAGACAAGCCTAATATGTGGTATTTGCGTCAGAACCAGAGAGTTTTTGCGCAAGCAGGGTGTGGTTCTATGGCGAGTGACAGCTTGGTATGGCGCAGGTGTCGCGTCGAGCGAGTGAGTCACAGTCTGCCTCCTATCTATACAGTCACTCAACCCAAAAACTCACGGGTGTGTGTTTGGCACCCAGCAAAAACATTAATGTGACCCACCCTGCCAACAACACACACCCTCTGAGCCTGTGCTAGCATGTTGGCGTACACACACATACACACAATCGTGCACAAAAGTCCACGATTAAAGGTTGGCACACAAACACATGCACACACACACACACACACACACACACACACACACACACACACACACACACACACACACACACACACCAAAAAAACACATGGAAATTGGAAAGGACTTGCCCACTGTGTTCCTGTCAGCTCAAAAGTTTTGCTCTATAAATTATATACCATTAAAACCAACAGAAAAACAGTCATGTCTAGAGAGAACCAAGTGCACGCCTAGCTGGCTGGAGTATTGCTCACATATTTGTGTATATTTGCTTTTTGAACACATTTTTCCTGGTGGCTATGCTTGGAGTTAATACACAGAATCAGTCTAGGTTTTTTGTCTTTACTCTTAGCTAATCTGTTATACTTCACTAATTACTGGGTAATAATAATATAAGCAATAGAGGCCCAAAATTTGTATTTATTTATTTGAAAGGCTGAGGAACGTGTGGACGTGCAGTGACTTTATCACAAAATTGCCCCAATTTTATATTTACAATTTAGGCATTTAGCAGACCCTCCTAATCCAGAGCAATTTATTGTAAGCAAGAACAACACAAGGTAATACATCAAATGTATAGAAATGCTCATCAAGGATCATATAAGTAAACTAGTAAGAATCATCCGTCTAATGTAGAATATCCGTATATTGAAACTATAAACACTATAATCCTATAGAATGTCATCTGTCTACATAACGTGCTATCTACATGTCATATACGCCTGCAACGGCTGCAAGGTTGTCGAGGCTAGGGCAAGTGCTACGGCAAGTACTATGGGCTAAGGTGGAGTCTGAAGAGGTGAGCTTCCAGACTATACGGTGGAGGATTGGGAGTGAGTCTGGAGCTCTAATTGCAATGGGGAGTTCATTCCATAGTTTGGGAGCCATATCATCTGGAATACTGTAATTCATGCACTGATACAGTCCATTATTGGACCCATCTCTGGATCCACATGTACTGTACACTGTACTGATCCTCCATGTCCTAGTGTTGAGCCACTAGCCAAGCTTTATTTCCTGCATCCTGAAGTAGCGAAGTAGCGATACAACTTAAGGGATGATCAGTGTCATTTCATATTGAAAGTGCTAAGCGTGTGATGGCCTTATTGTTCTGTAGTTGCCCGTGGTTACAAAATCATTGTGTATGGACAAGCACGAAGTGCAGTAAGCAGGATTAGACAAGGAACAGAGCGTGCTCTCCTTTGCTAAGGTCCTTTCAATTATCACACTGTCAACCTGGTTCTTATAAATCACAGGGTGCATGTTACAGCCATCACCTTTCTGACTGCACCCTGAAGGAGACTTAAATGACTTGGCAATGGAAGGGCAACCAACGCCCTTAAACATATCCTTCAGCAGCATCAGTAGTAAATCTTCATCATGCTTACAGCCTCCGGAGTGCTGAAGGATCAGCGCAGCGGAGGAAGAATGTGTCCTTCGAAAGTCTCTTGACCTGTTTGGCTCATGCCCTTCTGTTCTGCTGCAGAGGCTCTGCGACGGAAGAACTAAATGCTAATGTGAAAAACAAATCTGAAAAACACCTGTAGACTATCTTTGACTGGCAAATCGTAAAAGAAAGGGAGGGAGGAGAGAGGTGAGGAGGGACGATGACTGGAAAGCATTTACTTACTATTTTCATTTCCCACTAATTTACAATTTGGAGCAATTTAACTCAGCGTGATTCTCCGTGCCGGTGGTGTGTGTGTGTGTGGAAGCAATTTATTCTCTTAGGAACCCATAATCTTGTCACCCACGTCAACCCATGGCAGGGTTATACGGCACAAATATGAGTCAATCCACACCTGCATTAGGGGGGGATACTGTGCTAGCAAATAGATTGTGTCCTACTTTAGGCATGTCATTATAAGCATATATATACCATAGGCTATAACATTTTCAAAAAACATAAAATATCTAAAACAATTTATCTAAAATAATGAAAATAGTCTCACAACACGTCTCACCGCGACATGTGAGCTTCTAGATTGGGTCTTTTCACTATTTTTGAATGACACTGTCATATGATTATACGTTCTGTATAAAGTAGGGCCTAAGTGGTTAATGATTTATAGCCTAGTCAATTACAATTGTTTGTTGTGATTACATTGTTTGATTCATTTGTGCAGATTACATTGTCTGTACTCTAAGCATAACATTCAAACCTCTCTAAACCAACAATGTGTGTGTGTTTCAGAACTTGATGAAGGACCACCATTGAAGATAAGTGCCACCACATCCTTTGCCACCATCCACAAAAATGTTTATATGAAGTACAAATTACACTGTGGAGTGAGGCAGAGACACACAAAGTGCCCCATATAAGCAACTAGGTGCAAACACCTCAATCTATACTGTACAGTTTCAGCTAAACTACAGTACACGCACTACTTGTTCTTTGTTTTGAGGTGTAGTTTTCTCTGACAAGTTGTTTACTCTTTGAAGGAAAATATCAATTATTAAGCTTTTGAAACAAGAACATATTAGGTCCGTATTTTCAACGAGTGACACTGTTGTGCGAGTACCCATTGTGGGCATGATATTATATACAATTTTATAAAGATTTTCTAAAATATTTTAAAATATATATTTTCAGAAATGATGTACTGTGCAAGTTCACAGCGCGTCACAATGCAACTCGTTGTCACCTTGCAGATTGGCTATTTTTGTCGTATCGATGTATAAAATAGGGTTATGGTTAAGCTTCAGTATGTTCTACAGACGGGCCATCATTTTCCAGTAGTCAAAAAGGGCTAGAGGTTGTCTAGTTAGTCCAAATCTTAAAATGTCCAAGGAAGAGATCAGTGGTGTTGTGGTTTCAAGCCCCACATGCCCCTGCAGGCCTGGGATCAAATTGTGTGAGAGCATTCCTCCTGTGCCTCCCCAACAACTGTCTGCCTCTCAGCTTTCCTGCCTTCTATCTCAGCAACAGGAAAGAAATGCAAAAGGACTTAGGAGATTACTATTATGTTTTTCAGAAAATACAAGAAGAGTCACTGAAATATGAATGGGGCATCTTATATTGTCAATTGATACTTTAATGTATACTATACTGACTAATACTATTTTTGACTGAAAAACGTGTCAATACAGGTCATAAGTTGTGTCCACACTATTTTCATTCAAAATATGTTTCATTCAACAATACATTCAACAAAGTAACAATACGTCTTTAGTCAACTATGGTGCAGAGCCTACAATAAATTGTTGTAGAGATGGGCAGCATTCAATACAATTTGTATTTAAAACCCATTTTGGGCGGGAACCCCTTTTGGTGTTAGCATTATGTTATGCTTTAGCTATTGAAAAATAGCAGATCTACAAGCTCATAGCGCGGCACCGAGTGCCGCGCTACGAGCTATAGATCTGCTATTTTTGAAAAATCTGACATAGAAACATAGCTTTTTCAGAAAACTCAGGATATAGAAGACATTTTTAGAATCTGATCTCAGGTCAAAATGGGTTAACAGGCCTGGAGAAATGCCCATGCAATTTGTAGCAAGATATTTCTGAGAACACACATCTCACCCAATCAGCATTGTAATAGTATTTAATTTGGTCATTTTGATTACCGAGAAACAGCAATTTCATATAATGAACTAGTAAGTCTATATCTTTGTTACATACAGTATTGTGAAAGTTCCCTGAGGACGTTCTGGGTTAATGAAGAGTTTGACATCCAGTTCACATCCACTGACAATAGTTTGACATCCAGTTCACATCGCCTGACAAGAGTAAGAGTTTGACATCCAGTTCACATCGCCTGACTAGAGTTTGACATGCACCTGAGTACATTGTGCAAACGCACCATTGGTTTAAATCCAGGTGGTGCTGATGATGTAGCGTAGCTGGAAATGCAGGGGCCCCACAGCAGGTTTCAGTTTAACCCTACACTTAGTAAACTGGACCTGACTTGGCTCTGTACTTGGTGTGCTTTTATCCCGTCTACATCAAATCTCTTTGCTGAAAATAGCGATCTACAAGCTCTCAAGCCTCAACACAAAGTGTCGCGAGCTTGTAGATCTCCTATTTTTGGTGAATGTTCCCCCAGAATAGAGATGTTACAGTTCAAGTGGTTAAACAGTGGCTTCATTTAATCAAAATGTACGTTCTTAAAGATATTTAAAAACAATATAGAGCTATCTGAGAAATGTATTTTCTATAGTTTGAATATACAAAAAACATTTTAATTAAATTAATTATTCAATTATTTAATTATTTGGCAATGGTATTTTGTATATTACATTATGGGGGGTTATTTATATTTCCTAAGATACATGTTGATGTATTGTTGCCCATCCCTGGTAGGCTTGAAGCTGATTCATACCCTCTGCCTCGTGTCTTTTGTTCTCAAATCTCTCCAGCCATTGTCAATTACAATAAAATCAAGCACAAATGCCTTTTTAAAAGGTTTACTGTCAGTGAAATGCTGACTAGTGAGATGCGAGTAAATGACGTTGGAATGTGCTGACTGTCTAAATCACTTTAGTACTCAAAGTTCCATGAGAACAGCTATTTCTCAATCAAAACAGGCATGTCAAAAAAAGAGACAAAACATCCTAGGGCAAAATTATATTTTCAAGTTAGAACCAAGATGCTATAAGTCACATTTGCCATGATAAGTCAACAAGGCAGTAAAATGTGATTTAATACATTGATGGCACAGAGCAAATTCATTGCAAGACGCACATTGACAAAATATCACACAAGTCCTATTGCAGAGGCACGGCAGGGAAGCGAGCCATAAAACATGTCTACTTTTTAATCATTCTGAAAAGAAAAATGAATGCCTCCATGCCAAAACCTGCATATTAAATTCATTAACCAAGCTCTTACAGTAGGGGAGCACACTGGGAGAGTGGCATTTAAAAAGTCATTTCTAATTCTGTTGAACATAAAACTTGAGCTCTTGTTTGAACTCCTCCCATCCCATTTTCTTTGCGGTATTTGGGCTTTGTGAGGGATAATGGAGGCCTATGAAAATGGATCAGGGAAATGGACCGGTTGGCACACAGCACAGAGCGGCGAATAAGAACATCCATTTCCAAATCCCTCCTCCTCTCTCCAAATCAAATTGGGGCCCAGAGTTCAAAGTCATAGAGACGCTTTTGCCACAATATTCTATAGGGTTCTTTATTGCTTACATATGCACAAATCTTATTATGATTTTTCCTTTGTGGCTACTTAGAGGCTAATGAATCCAGTGGTGTGAAAATATTACCACACTACGAGTAAATGACCTGTGAAGGTAAGACTAGCAACCAACTTCCCTCACTACGAGTAAATGACCTGTGAAGGTAAGACTAGCAACCAACTTCCCTGCACCTGATTTGTGACCTGTCTGCTTTCTTGTCTTCGTCCCTAACCAACCTTTTGTCATTCATATCTCTATTTTATTTACTCTCTTTTTACCAGTTTTATACAATGCTAATCGTGTTATCATATTAAAAGACCTTTCCGGCAGTCATGTTTAGCCCGTTGACTTCAAAATTCACAAGAGGAATTTTGTGGCGGTTGCCAGACAGTGGCACGGGCGCTGTAGGTACATGGAGTAGGGCTGGGCGATATGACTTCATTATATCAATATAACGATTATTTCAAAATTTGATGAATAATAATTATTCTCAGATCTGTAAACTAGCCATCTTCAGTCATTTTGTATGCCACCACTGTACAAAGAAGAATACCTGGTTGTTGATCAGACTAATCAAATTAGTCGATTATCTTTTTTTTTTCTCCTCTTTTTCTTTTTGTTGACATAAGAAATAATAATACAAAAAAAAAGATTAACCTACATGAGCAAGATACCTTTCTATTTTCAGTTAATTGCCCATGCAGCTCTAACATGGAGAGGCTGTTAAACAGTGGCATGGAAGTTGTAGGCTTATGGAGAGGCTGTTAACCAGTGCTATGGAAGCAGGCGAGGCTAACAGCAGCTGCTGCTGTGTTCTGCTCATGGTGTTGGCTTCTTAGAGCCACTCTGGGTCAGCCAGGGTCAACCGGACGTGGTGGGACAGTGGTTAAAACCTGACCTCAGTCCAGCGAGCCCCACACACAGCTGAACAGTTTCTCTGCCAAAAGCAGCCAGCACGCTCAAGCTCAAGTTTATTCCTCATATCCTGTGTTAAATATACAGTATATAACTGTTAAAGCAGCAGTAGCATATCCTACTGGTTTAATCATCAAACTAATCTAATCTAATAGTTAACTCAATGTCTGTCTGCATGTCTGTCTGTCTGTCTGTCTGTCTGTCTGTCTGTCTGTCTGTCTGTCTGTCTGTCTGTCTGTCTGTCTGTCTGTCTGTCTGTCTGTCGCTGCTCCTCACTGGCTGCACCAATCGCTCTGAATTTGGAGGGGAGGTTCATAATAATGAATACAATAAATGTAATAAATAATTACATCAGTCGTCCTCATGGTGGCACTATAACAGCCCATTTTTCATTTAGCCTTATAACTCTTGACCCGTAGGTCCTAAAATCTAAACACCTACAGATTTTGGGCAAATCTCACAAAAATCGGTACGTACACATGATCTCTGGACCTATCCAATTAACACACCAAAGGCAGCATTTTCATTGTCCGTATCGTTCGGCTCAGAGTGTAGAGTAGGAGAGTAGCGAAACGCTTTGATCTCGCCGCAAAGCGGGTGCCTATGGGCTATAGTTCCAAACATTGCTCCTATGGCTGGAACTATCCCATTGAGATAGAATGAGCACTTCCGCATTCCATTGTTACAATGGGAGTCAACGCTAGTGTCGCCACTCTCTTACGAGATTACTCGGCTATAATCGGCTTCATAAATTAGTGGGAGGGGCCTATTTATTTATTTTTTAAGCCACAAATCACGAACGTAATGTCCAATCCACCCCAAATTTTAATCACATGTCGAGGGTGGTTTACTCAACAGAGAGCCAAAAGCAATTCCATTTTCATCCGTAGGGGGTGCCACAAATGCGCAATCTTTAAACGTTTGTTGCAAAAACATGCTTTTTGGGGGATAAATCCCCACCTAATTACTTACACATGATCACAGGGGTGACTTGACATTGTAATTGGCTAGCTAAATCAGTGGAAGGGGCCTATATTTCCCAAGGCGTCTGTGCCATCGAGCCAACCACACTTTCCTGTACTACTTGCGGGTGCATGTGTTTGGTTATACATAGCAGCAGTCCTACAGTCATGAGTCCAACACCCTACCCAAAACCCTAACCCTAACCGCACGCGGATTGTCACGGGTGATATTTAACCCGCCACGGGTTCGTTTTAACCCACAGCATATGTTGGGAGCCACAGGTGATTTTTAACTCGCAGCACAGGTTAGTTTTAACCTGCAGCGCATGTCGGGAGCGACGGTGTTGTCGGACTAATGACTGTAGGACTGTTGGTATGTCTAACCAACGTATGCCCCCCACTACACACACACACACACTGTACATAAATTGGTGTTCATATCGTAATATTTGTAATGAACTAAATGGCAATGGTCAGGATTGGAATCTGGATATACAGCGCAGCAGTGGACAGACTCCATGTCTGGGTCATAAAATGGCTTTCTTTGCTCCTACTGTGCTGTCAGAGAGTTTAGACATGCATCAGACACTATTGATTCATCAAAAAGATATTATGCGTTAGGATTGTAGTCAAACAAGAAAAATAACCATTAAAAGCTCAAAAGTATCTTTCACATACTCACCCAAATGGTGACCCAAAATGCTAAATTAGGGTTTCGCCGTTTTAAGTGTTCAAATCAGGAGACAGGAAATGTGAACATCAATGCAGGCCGACCTTTCGCAGAAAACATGCATGTCCATGTTAGAATGGAACAGCGACACTGACTAACTGCTGTATACATTTCACCAGATCACATCACTTCCCCCACTGACCACTGAGCTATCCCTTACCTACAGCACAGCATGGCCCTGCTCTCTGACTGGGACTCAGTACAGAGAATAAATCAAAAGAGGCTAGTGCTCTTCGCAAATGTATAGAGCTGGAAACAGTATAGGCTTTTTGGCAACTGTCAGCATTTTTAAAACGTATTTTTCTTAACCACTTTAAACCCATGGCCGTCTCCATTTTGAGCATGTCATTATAGGCAAAATAAT
Source organism: Electrona antarctica (assembly GCF_951216825.1). NCBI lineage: Eukaryota > Metazoa > Chordata > Actinopteri > Myctophiformes > Myctophidae > Electrona > Electrona antarctica. The sequence continues at coordinate 41,452,350 of NC_136793.1, forward strand.
TCCAAAAACCATTTCCACTATTATTTTCTCTGTCTCTGTTTGTCTTTCTTTATTGCCTTTACTTTTGTTTTTTATTGTTTTTCTGTCTGTAACCCGAAGGCGCTGTTGCTGTTTTGACCTTCATCCCAGTGGACTGGATATGGATAATTAAAGGTTGCAATACAAAAAAAAACCCATCTTTATCTGATTTAAGCTCTTTAGTAATATTTATATCATTAGTAGCTTCTGTCTCACAGTCTTAGAGGGTAAATGTTGACACTCCCACAGTTAAATTAAATGAACACTCAGCATTTTGCAGTGTCTGAGTAATGAGAGAGGAGCCGATTCATTTTGGGAGCTGGGACTGAGTCAGCCCACCACGTCTATCAAAACATTAGAGCAATTAGACCTGGAATTAAGCAAGGAATCTTTCAGCAACGGTTGAATGTTTACGGAGAAATTCTCCAAATCCTAAAACACCCTTTTTGTTAAGGCAAAGCCTAGAATACAGAGTAAAATCCTCAAGTGCACTGCTTAATTTGTTAATTTATAAAATGTAACCAAATGGATGGGTCCATTTGGTTATATTTGCACGCTCTCAGAGGGAGATTATTAACACTGAGGATTTTAAAGTGTAGTTAGAACAGATGTCACAAACTTTATTAACAGTTTGTAGAATAAGCACAGGAAGGCGCAGTTCAATACAAGGTCTGCTAAAAGGATTAAAATACCCAAGAAAGGATAGGCTTGTTTCCATTGGGGTCCTCCATTTTCAATTCAGAATGATGCATGTTGTATGTTTGTATGTGAGAGTGCATCTGAGCTTCATTCAGGCTGGCAAGTTGTGGCAAGTGGTTGGTGTGGCATGGTAAATACACTCACAATGTGTGTGTGTGTGTGTGTGTGTGTGTGTGTGTGTGTGTGTGTGTGGTGTGTGTGTGCGCACGCACGCGTGCGCGTGCATGCGTGGACACATCGGATGCAGTGCCTGTGCTTGATTGCCTGTGCAGGTGTGCATATGGTATGCATGCGTGAATGTGTGCATCTGTGTGTACCTGTGTACGTGCAATCGTGCATGTGTCTGTGTCTTGTGCATGTGCACGCGGCTCTCTGACTGTGCATGTTTTTAAGTGTGTACAGGTTGAGACAGGGGCATCTAAACACAACCTGTTTACCCACAGCTGTGTTTAGCAACGTAGCTCAGCAGTGTGTGTGTGTGTGTGTGTGTGTGTGTGTGTGTGTGTGTGTGTGTGTGTGTGTGTGTGTGTGTGTGTGTGTGTGTGTGTGGACGCACGCACGCACACACACACACACACATGCACGTATACACGCATATCCTGCCCTGAGGCCCACACAGCTGTGGAAAACAACAGCTCTTGTCAGCATGTGTCAATGCAGACTTTATAGTGTGATTCACTGGTCTGCTATCACCATTATGTCTCAATGGCAGCTTTAGCTTTCAAATGATCATCAGGACTTTATTTTATTTGGTCGCCTGAATCATGAGTGCGTTCATGTGTGTGATGAGTGAGTCCAATTAATCAGAACATAAGTCAAGCAGGGGGAGCGAGAGGTAACACCTGGCTGTACCATTCCGTTTCCTACACAGAGAATACCCTGTGTTTCCATAACCTTTGAGAGCGTATAAGAAATGAACAAACAAACTGAGGATCATGTTGTGTACTACACACAGCTAGTATCTGATCCTGTCTGGCAGTTGAAAGAGTTTGCAAGAAAGATGCTAAGTGGGTTTGGATGGGACCATTGTAGGCTGACTCAGAGCAGGATGAGAGCTGTGTGTGTGTGTGTGTGTGTGTGTGTGTGTGTGTGTGTGTGTGTGTGTGTGTGTGTGTGTGTGTGTGTGTGTGTGTGTGTGTGTGTGTGTGTGTGTGCGTGTGCATGTGTGTGCGCGCGTGCATGCATGTGTGGGGGGGTTAGTGGTCTCATGCCTGGCATTTTCAAGGTTTGTACTATTGGCTCCCTGCGCTGCGAATGTGATGGGAAAAATGTGAGGTATTTGCTTTCCTTTCATGTTGTTACTTGGCAGGAGCTTTTTCGAAACACTTCCAGTCAAACATGCCACTGGGATTGGAAGTTGTCTCTCGTCTCCAAACAGTCCTGGCGGATGACAAACAAGAGGTATGAGGTTTGACATGTGCTGGGAACCACTGACGGACACATAGACAGACAGGATGAGATTAACTCACAAGTTTTTCTCCTAATATGGCCGCCCACTTTGCAGCACACGGCTGGGACAGGAAGGAAGGAAGGAAGTGTCAAGCGCAGTGTAAAGATGTCCATCTCCCAGAGTTCAAAGGTCAGCACCTCATTGAGTTTGGCCCACGTAGAGCTGATGGGAAAAACAAGAAGATGTAAAAGGGGCCCTTCAATGGGGCAGAAGAAAGAAAATGATTAGCGAGTCAGTGAATGAGTGACTAATTGACTAGTGGGATGAAATATTGACTGAATGACATTTTCAGATGAGAGAGAATGGCAGACGAAACGGAGAAAAAAGAGTAAGTGGCCCCTGCTCTCGCATTGTGAGATAGATCGGCTATATTTTTTGACAAGGGACACCGTCATAGCCCCTTGAAATCACACCGTCATATGGTGAAGAACAAATCAGTGTTAATAGAAAACGTGTACAACTGCATGGAAGAGTGGGAGGGACAGGGTGATGAAGGACACCGAGAGAATGAAAGAGAGGGAGAGAGTGAAACTGACACCGCCCCTCAACAATCAGTTTAGTCAACATTCGCATCAACAATTCCCAAAAGATTCATCTTCCAAACGTCTGAACGGCTGCTTCACAGACCTTGGCAGAGAGAGCAGAGAAGACAAATAGGGAGGGAGGGGGAGAGAGAGAGAGAGAGAGAGACACACACACACACACACACACACACACACACACACACACACACACACACACACACAGAGACAGACAGACAGAGGTGTACAGAAGGACAGCCTTTTTTATGAAAAGAAACTATAGACAGTGAGTTCCTTTGAAAGAACCAGGGAGAGTACTGAGTCACTGCTGTTCTCTCTCTGGACTCCATGAGATGGGAAGTGACAGAGGACTCACACTCACTGCATAGCCTATGAACATTTTACTTACAGTTATTCCACTCCAAATCAACACTGGTCTATTCACTGCAGCTCATTTCGTCGTACTCTGTCTGTGTAAATGCATCTTGCCTTGCTTATTAAAAGTAAGTCATTTAAAGGGCGATATGGATCATTAATTCATTCTTGTCTATTTTTACATAATCTCTCATATAAGTCTTTAGTTTATATGTCAACCTTTCAAGATGAGTGTGTATCACCTGGGCTTAACCATGAACATGCGAACACAAACTTAAGACTTTACCCTTGTGCATGTGCATGTACACACACAGAGACAAGCACACGCGCTATAACACACATTCAGGCCCGGACAGTGAAACTGGGGAATTCCTCCAATAACATCCAGACCAAAGCAGACATGGGTGGTCCCCGCTTGTCATTATATCCCTGCAGGCAAGAAGGCAAACTCAAAGCACCCTGGGAAACACAACCTTCCCCAACGCAAGGGGTACTACAGAGTGCTGTCAAACTCAAAGCACCCGGAGAAACAGAACCTTCCCCAACGCAAGGGGTACTACAGAGTGCACCCTGGGAAACAGAACCTTCCCCAACGCAAGGGGTACTACAGAGTGCTGTCAATCTGGTTACGAGACGACTCGTGAACTCCACACAAATCACGAGTGGCGAACCTGAGTGTCTTTAAACAGACAGAGATAAAACAATCCCCAGGGCAGCATCAACTTCTTGAAATAAAGAGGAACTTTATACTGCAAACATATGGTATACATTTCATTGTCACTGAGGAGGAAGTTAAACAGCGTTTGTTCTCTTTTCAAATAGCGGATGGAATCACTTCAGTCTAATTGCAGTTTGGTAAATATTATCTCACAGCCGTGAACCCCGTCGTTGTGCTGACATCACTGTAACCTCACAGAGGTTTTTTGTTTTCTTTTTCTTTTGTTTCTTGGGAACTTGATTTCCTACTTCAGCGCTACCTGCCAGTTGCTTTGAAAACATATTAACCACTAAGCTGTATTTCAAAAATCACACCCGTGTGAAGTGAGGGGCACTCTTATCATCATACATCATCATACATCATCTCATGCTGGCCAATCACAATTTGCGTCCTCACTTTTCTCTTCAATGTTTGTGTTTACACAGACCCTCAAAGCTGGACATAGGAGGGCCTAGCGCCCCTCAAAAATAGTGAAAACAGCCCATATGCAAGCTCACAACGTGTGAAGCGACACGTTGCGAGCTGAACATTTTTGAAAATAAATAATATTTGAACATTAACATGTTCAGTGGAAATAGGGGCACCAGGTTAATAACACACCGTTGCGATCGTATCAAAGAAAGCTCCTGTAAAGCAGAAGGGTGGGGATTGTTTACGCTGCAACAGCACAGAGAGCGGAGCAAAGGGCAGAGCCTTTTCTTTGTAGGTGTAGAGATGAATATGTTTGAATGGAGATGAATGAGGCAAGAAACATAAACAATCCTTATCTCTCTGTCCTATCTGGCCTCTGGCTGACCCTTCCATGGCTTTACCTTCCTCCACTCACTTGCACGTTTGTTCAAAATGGTTGTTTGCTCCCCTATTGTGCACTAGCTGCACTCCCTGTGAGCACAGTACGCCTCGGCCTCACACCGTGGATGAGTAAAAGTCCATTGACAGCAGTGACACAAAGCACAGCTTGTACCTTCCATTCTTCATTTCATTTTCCAAAGGAAGACAACTATTGACATTGTTGCTCCCCGGGCATTTGTTTGGCATTGTTCTGACGCACGTGGACTGAATGCACCTAAACCAATAACTGATTGGCGACACGGCTTTAAACAGCAGGCATGTTTGTTGGCTTTTGATGACATTTGATACTTACTTGAAACTGTAATTATGTATTTATCTGAGCAAAGCAAACATGCCCAGTTCCTTTACTTAAATCTATATCGCCTACGCACCAATGAAACTGGCACCCGCTGTTACATATTAAACAAAGCCTGTTCAGCATGTTTACCTATTGACTCTTCAAACAGAGCCAAGAGGAAGTGAAAATGTCAGAGGAAGCGACTGGCAGGTGAATCACTGATTACAGCTGAGAGTGGATGAGCTGCTAGCATGCGAGGCTAACAGCTGTGGAGCCTCGGGCAGCACAGCCTCACTAAGGAGGTCATGGCTGAAGTGAGTGCGTGTGCCAAATCAGAATACTTTGATTAACAACGGTTTAAAATTGCTTGGAAATGTATTTGAAAACGGTTGTAATGTAATTTAATACCTTTTTTTTTTTTTTTTACCTCACCCCTTTAACATGTTGGTAAAGGGGTTGTTTTTAAATGTGTATGCAGTATCTATAGGCCTATTTGATTTATCTATTCTGTCTCATCGGGATTGTTCAAAGTTTGTCATATTTAACTAATATACTGTGTGCCTGAGGTAGTGGCCGCCCTAGTGTAGTGGTTAAAGCATAGGGCCACAGGCCTATGCCTTTCATGCGGAAGGTTGTGGGTTCGAACCCTGTCTGGGGTCGACGTCAGCAAGAGCATGTGGCCCCAACAGGTTCTTAACGCCAAATGAGATCTGAGCCATGTCTCCTGAGGAGGCCTGTCCTGGACAGGGTATTCGGACGTAAGCACAAATCCCCACTGTGTGCCTGAGGTCGGAGGACCCCTGTCTGTCCTCAGATAATAAAAGGGAATGGAAACGAGGAGAAGAGACTTGTGGGTGACAGAGAGGGAGTATTGGAGTAAAAACAGCTCTGCCAAGGCGCTCTCCATTAAAACCAGATGCAGTCCATCTCCAGTGAACTGAGGTGCGTTGCGGACTGAACTTTGTGGTCTGGATGGCATATTTAGAATTAGAACCTACCAGGGCTCATCCATCAGCGAGATTAACCATCTTTCATTACATGAACCCCGCACTTCAAGCCTCACATTCTGAACAGAGCCAAGGTGTGTGTGGTCACGTGAGTAGGCCATGGCTGACGGGTGAACAAGTGGCCAGTGTTTTTGTGTGTGTAAAGCAAACTGGGAGAATGATCACCTATCTGCTAGATGGGTGGAGTTTCGTAGCACTGGGAACCTGAAGAAGAGCGTTGTGTGGAAACCACAGTGCTGTCCCCACAGACTGAAAACAAGCTCCCTGCCAGGCCCGGCCGGCCTCTCTGTGGTTTGTTTACATTGAGAGCTATTCCAGACAGTGTACACACGCGCAAATACACATTACACGCACGCACGCACGCACGCACGCACCACACCTCAAGTAAATACTTGCTGCCTCTTGTTGAAAACATGGACTTGAAAATGTGTTCAAAGGCACAAACTATAAGCACAGTTCAGTCTGTCTGTTTGTCTTTCTCTTCATAAATGTGGCTTTTCTCTGACTTCCACCCTCTTTCTCTTTTAGATCCAATCATACACATGCAATACACGCACGCACGCACACACACACACACACACACACACACACACACACACACACACACATCATTGTGTCCCTGCTCCGCACAGCTGGCTTGGCAATGTGACGTGAATACTGTGATACTGGGCCAGCTTAGTGAGAGTTCTGCAGCGTGTGTGTGTGTGTGTATGTGTGTGTGCGTGCATGTGTGTACAGTATGTGTCCTCATATTTGTGTATTTGTATATCTGCATGTATATATGTGACTGTGTTTTGTTGTTTGTGCATGAGGATGATTATGGTTTTGGAGCATGTTTATGCTATTGGAGTGTGTTTGTGTGTGTGTGTGTGTGTGTGTGTGTGTGTGTGTGTGTGTGTGTGTGTGTGTGTGTGTGTGTGTGTGTGTGTGTGTGTGTGTGTGTGTGTGTGTGTGAGCGTGCGTGCGTGCGTGCGTGCGTGCGTGCGTGCGTGCGTGCGTGCGTGCGTGCGTGCGTGCATATGCCAGGCCCTCTGATCTACACATAACAGGATGTGAGTGATTGGTCTCGGAGTGCAGGAGGAGGGATGGTGGAGCACTAGCCATGGTCCCTCACGGGAACGCAACGTTCTCATATGGAATTAGAATCCCAAACTCCTGATTCCAGAAGTCGTCCATCAACTCCCACACAATGATGTCTAAAGACACACTGCCCCCGGTCCAATAAGTCCACAAATGCTTTACTGTGTCTATAATACCTCAGCTCCCCATCTGGGATGATCAGTTATTAGTGTTAAACAATGGCAGAGTGTCGCTGAGGTCAACGGTTTTGTTGCGGTTGTTTGATTCTTTCTCCCTTTTGTTTGTTCTTTATATGCCTCTCAGTCTCTTGGTTAGGGTGTCCGGGCGGCACAAGTTCCTGCCCTGGGGTTCTATTATATCTCCATGGTACCTCCGGCTTGGCTGAGCACTCCAACTAACACAGTTGTCCCGGTGGCTGGCGAGGGCAATCTCTTTTGCTGCAACTTAGTCGGTCTGGCCTCGTCGACTGTTCAGCGGAGGGATAGTGTGTTTCTCCACACACGTTACGCCCATGGTGAAACTCCTCACTGTCAAGAGATGTGGCAGGACAAGTGCTTCTCTACACCCTCCCCAAGACCAACAACTATGGGTTGGCAGTGACAGGAACAAATGGTGGGAGGGAATTGGCAATGACAACAATTGTGCCTGGCCCAAGCCCCCGCGACCCCCCACCCAAGTACATTCCGTGCCTGCACTATACAATGATAATTGTAATGTGATGTGATGTCTTCTTACCCCCTCCCCCATCCCCCCCTATCCCCCCACCTCTTTCTTTTTTCTTCTGAAGATGCAAGTAGGCCGGGCGCAGCGCACGCTTGCGACCAGCAACAATAAGTTTGGTTTGATTGATGTATTGTATATGTGTTTCAAGCCTTATGACCTGCTGTAAAACCAATTGCCCTTCGGGGACACTAATAAATAACCTTGAACCTTGAACCTTGTATATGACGATTTTGCAGTGTATCCTGTTCATTTCTGGTGAAACGTGCATGCGCTGTAACAGTGTCTGACAGGGTAACACAAAGAACTAGAAAGGGGCACTAAATTGAGCGCACATCTCTTTGGCACACACACATAATAATACTATCAATGTGTGATGCAGTAATTACAAACTGTGTCTATGTCATCATCTTTCTGTCTCTCTGTGTCCAGTGCAGGTGTACATATGGATATGTTATCACATTTATGTTGGTGTTAAGCAGACATGCATGGGCGCTAACAGCACGGCGTCAGTCCCGTGCGTGTACATGCACACATTGTAGGCGCTTTACAATGTGCACGACATTCACCTAATGCCCCCCCCCCCCCCCCCCCCTCCCACACACACACACACACCCACACACACACACACACACACACACACACACACACACACACACACACACACACAGTGGGCCTTCGGCCTGGCCGAGATATAGTCATGCCAAAATAGGGACACCAGGTTCAAAGCGTTTTTCATTTTTCAGGGTTCCTCTGGTTTCTCCCTTTGTAAGTTTGCAGTTGAGCAACTCATAGACATACCTACGCCCACAAACAACCTTGTCATCCATGTCCTGTTGTCTGATGGCTAATGTGAACCAGAACAACACCAGTATAATCTCTTAAATATGAGGGGAATTAGCACGATGGGCACCTTAAGATGCACACAATGACACACACACCTGACACAAAGAACCACCGGGTCAACACCCAGCGCAGAGCCACACTGCTTTCTGTCACGGCTTCCAAAACAATAACACAGAGAGAGAGAGAGAGAGAGGGAGGGAGGGAGGGAGGGGGGCGGGGGGGGGGGGGGGGGGGGGGGGAACTATATTCTCAGACAAACAAGATTACATCTGCTGGAGATCAACAGGCATGCTATTAAGTGTATCTTCCAGACAACAAAGGCAAACAGAGAGTTATCTTAGCTTTTAGGTGAATCATGGCACACGCACGCACAAAACACCACTATGCACGATATCCTGAGAATCATCATTTTGGAGAGCATTGTTGGACCATCACACAGATACAATCAGCCACTCAGGCAGTTCACTGCTCTTGATCTGCTCAGGACATAATGCTCTGAATTCCTTGGGCAGTATCGGCCTAATGTTGGTTCGTGAGAGTATGCCTAAAGACTAATTTCTCAGGACTCAGGACCCCCATATTGATGTGTGATAACCTCCAAAATATGCCGGTGACAAGTTGTTAGCAGCTTGTAGATTGCCTGCTGTATTTTTGATTGGCTGCAAAAGATAACTAGAACTGCACTCTGTCGAGTGCCTACTTGCGCGTTGCACACTCCATATGGACCCCCGGGGGTCTTTGCGAACCTGTGGTCTGACATTATCTTTATATAATAATTGTAACTGATCTGTATACCTACCTACACAGTAAAGTTGTGCAATTATTCTTTACCATTACCTGCCGTGATGCCCATAGTTATTATATATAACTATATATATATATATGTATATATATATATATATATATATATATATATATATATATATATATAGTACACACAATGCACACACTCACAGAAAGCAACAGGTGATTGAGGAACGCACAGAGGCAATAGGTAACCGTAATATATACTCTAAGGTAAAAACCCATATACTGTAACCCCAAAAAGTGTCTATAACAGTTTATCAGTGCTGCCGAATCACTGATAGTTTAATAGTGAGGACTTGCTCACCCTATCGGCCATACATGGAAGTGTTCCAGATCATAGGGCTGGACTGGCTCCAAGTGCAAAAAAGCTGGCAACCTCATTAGAAGGACCTCTTCGGGCTCGGCAGATCACTTCAGCGCAGCAGAGGAGGAGAGAGCGATCATTGCCAGACGCAATGCTTTGCAGCAACAGTTGGAGTGTTGTTTAACGTGACTTTACGACTTTTGTCTCGTTTTTGAACGAGTGTTTGTGTTTCGTCGGTAGTGATAGTTTCTAGCTGCTGCCTGCGAGTTTCGACAGATTTCAGATTTTTGTTTTTAACATGTCAAATTAAATGTAACCTATATCAGGAGCGTTGGATATTACGCAAAACAGAATTGCAGGTAATGCCCCGACGTTTAAACTATTATCCGTACTACTTGTGAAGAAAATAGCGTACAGTTCATGGATAGTATTTAAATCGAATCTCACGGTTTACTCTACTTGCAGAAGTCATCTTGGAAACGTTCAAGGATTGCTCTATAGTTGGATTGCGCACATACGGACTTGGAAGCTTTTCAAACTGCGCGACTTCGTCTGACTTTTGACTTGATCTGTCCCAGAAATGGTGGGGCATTTACATTTACAAGCTATGGATGATAGTCTGAAAGGCAAGAATCGGGAAGGACTGCTTGACAGTCCGGATTCAGGATTACCTCCGAGTCCAAGTCCACCCTTCTGCTCGCTGTCTCCTGGTCTGCTTGACTCGCGCTCTGAGAGTTGTGCGACCCCGATCGAAAATCATCTTGGATTTTACAAAAAAGAGAACAGAGAGGGGAAACTGGTAAGCAGCCTATTATATATACTCAACTCAATAAACACACTTTAAAATCCCGGATTATTATATTATTTACTTTTTGTATTGCCGATCGAGGCAGTTCATTTGACATATTGAATCAATTCGTAGCCTAATATCACTAGCCAAAATGATCATTGTTTGTGTGGAAATCTCTGCAAGGCTAGGGTAGGCTATTGTTGGCTAGGAACGGATTTTACTTAAGCCCTCGCAAACATCTGGAAGCCCTCTCTCTCCCTGGTGGAGTTCTGCACTTATCTCATGTTCTGATGCAGCATAGTTGCTGAAGATGCCAAGTCCATTAGAAGTTATTTTTCCCATCCTGGCATACAGTGGTAAAGTGTTTGACATAAATATGGGCATGTGATATTACAGTATATGTCATGGTATTGTTGTCTTCAGCTGGTCTTCTGGCCTGCGATCATGCGATGCTACTTAATTGGTAGACCGTAGGCTACCCTATTTAGAAGATAGATCTTGTTGAGTTAATGAGTTTGTCTGTGGATTTCTTACATTCTAACTGGAGTGGGGACTTAGACGGTAGGCTAACCATTACGATCATCTGTGGTTTGAGGTTATAGGCCTACTAACCTACTAATCATTTATAAAATGTATAATGAGAAATGGTGGGTATACCCATGCACCTTTTCTCCCAAATTTAGTAATTAAATGAATTCCTCCCCACACACATTGCTGTGTTGTCATCACTGCTGTTGTATCCTACTAACTCACCTGCTAGTGAGGAGCCCCCACCGGGAGGACGCCTTCGTCCTGCTCCTCCAGCTCAACACACCCTGCTGACAGGAGGAGTATGTGCAAAACAGGCCAATTGTGTTCGCATATACTGGTGGATTCAAACCCACAACCTCCATGGTGGTGGACAGGGACTGTTACCACTGTGCCAGCCAAGCGCCCAAAATCTTTGTTATTGTTTCTGATGCAGGGCACACCTCAAGTGCCCTGCTCATTGTCAACACTATTCCCCAGACCCCAGTACCAGTAACTACTATTCTTATACAGGTCAGAGCAATAGCCAACAAAGGCGTGAGAGGTTCAATATCTTACTAAATCAGTTAAAGCTAAGCTTGAGTAAGTATAGGTCTGAAGAGTTTTGTATTAGGCTGTAAATAAAAAGCTACAAAGTATTAGTAACTACTAAAGTTTTCAAATAATTATAGTGGAGTAAAAGTAAAATTTGCTTTTGAGATGCAGTAGAAGTAAAAGTATTGAATCTTGGAAATACTCAAGTAAAGTACCTCAAAATTGTACTCAAGTACACTACTTGAGTAAATGTACTTTCCACCGCTGCTAAATAGTATGGTTCCAACTTCCATTTTTGCCATCTCAGTGATTACCAGGGACTATCCAATGTCCCTGGCATTGACAGCATTCGTCTTGACTGCAAATGTTTCTTTGGTTTCACTGAAAATTAAATTGCATTGCTGCTATCATAATCTCCCTATGTTCTTGTTTCTGACAAATCTGTATGTTAATGTGACTAATTCCTTATGCATGGGCAGCATGTCATTTTGAAGATTTGTTGTTTAACCGCACCATGAAAACGGTTTGTTTGATTGATTGAATGCTTTAATAACAGTTTGTAAAGACAAGCAGAGAAAAGTACAGTTCAACATAAGGTCTGCTAATAGGAATAAACACCCAAGAAAGCACTGGTTTGTTTCCATTGGGGTAATGTTTTGTACCCAATTCATCAAACTCCATCCTTGTTGTTATGCATTGTACGGTACACCATAAGCCAAAAGATTTGCATTACAAATGACAGCTAATGCTATTATAGCAGAAAAAGGGTTGATTCAGTGGAAAATAATTACCAGGTCGCTCCCAGTTTCAGAAAGTCTACATGTCGGCACAGGTCGAGGGTGGCTTTTTAGTGTGTCTGAAGGAAGCCCTAGATATGCAGTTTGGTATCCTGGGAGTTGACACTGGTTTGTTGAGACCTGAAAAAGTGAAATGGCCTTAATCCTCTAGAAGTTTGAGACTAGGAACTGGGAAGGACTCTGTCTTGAGGTTTCTTTCTGCTCAATATCAGTTTTGAACAGCTTCTGCTTGGTATTCTTCACAGAAATAATCAAATAGGATATGCATATAGTTAATGCAAATTTCATTTAATTTGTTTCATTTTGTATTCTTTTGAATTCCCCCTCTAGTCCAGATCTGTTTTGGGATGTTTTTTGTGTGCCACCAAAACAATCCCCCAGTTCTATTTTGGGGCACACAGTGCTAATGCTTGTGCGGTTGCAGGCCATTGCATAAGACATTGCTGACCTCTCACTTCTAATTTAAACATGGGCAATGCACAAACACAGCCCCACTGTTATGAAAACATTTATGAAAATTGTGCATGCAGAAAGTGTTTCCCTGTAGTTGTTCAGTCTTCTTACAGTTACATCTAAACATACTTGTAAGTTGAAACCAAACCCATACATTTCAAAATGTCTCCAAATAATGCCACATTGAAATACTGGTAATATTTACTGTATATATATATAAACTACTATGTGTATACAAATACAGTGCCTGATTTAGTAGCAGGGCTGAATATTTGATGCATCTTTAGATAGAGCCAAGGTGTCAAACATCAGAAAGGTCATTTGATAATACCCCTCAGCACTTTACATTCTGTCTGCTGTACAACAGATAGTGTTGGTACTATGATCTCCTTCATTAACAGAAAGAACCGTCTCTGGATTATGAGGACAGGATTCAACTACTGATGCACTGATATCAAAGCCATTCTGTGCTTCAGATATGACGTCTGACGTTTTATTATATCGCACCAAAATGGCCAGGATTGTGGAAATTTGTTTTACATCGAATGTGTTTGGCTTGGCTTGTCCTCAACGGTGCTGCATTGTGCATTGTACATTGTGTGGCTACTGCTCAGCTGTAGCCTATTTTTCCTGGGCAGAATTGTACTTCCAGGGGGGAGGAAGGGCGGGGGGGGGGGGGGGTTCTGCTGTGTGTGTGTGTGTGTGTGTGTGTGTGTGTGTGTGTGTGTATGTGTATGTGTATGTGTATGTGTATGTGTATGTGTGTGTGTGTGTGTGTGTGTGTGTGTGTGTGTGTGTGTGTGTGTGTGTGTGTGTGTGCGCGTGTGCGTGTGTGTGTGTGTGTGTCACAAGTGTTTACGTTTTACAGAAGTTGCCAGAGCACTCTGTGGCTGTAAATAGCCAGCGTGGTGTTCATCACACCAAAGCAGCGACGGGAAGCCAATCAAATACTTACAGTAATTTCATGCCACAAAGTGCCAACAGCAAAGGGTGGAAAATGAATGGGTTTGCAGATTAACTCCATTTGTGCAGATTAGGGGGACCAGGAGTCACTGTAGAGCTCAAGGGCTGTCAGCAATAATAAATAATTTCTCCCATTGACTATAGAATTGATATTTTTTAAATATGCTCCCCATTGACTTACATTGTACGGCAATACCACTCTGCAGGCTCTTTTTCAGCCTGTAAACAAATGCAAATGCATTTGTTCAACTTGTTCAATTTGTTCAGCCCAAACAATATAGAACATCACAAATGTCAACCTCCTGTTGATTGTATTATTTGAAGATCAGTACAGTGATGCAAATAGCCTGCATCCTGCATACTCACTAAATTGAGACAATTATGTCCGGGGGTCCTGCGATGCAATACTGTACTCAGTACTGTACTCTAACGTCGTTGAAGTAGGACTCATAAAATGTCACTGAGACCCATCTAAAAGACCACCCCTGGGTCGTGGGACCCATTACATTGAAAACCTATTTACATCACTGGTACCGGGTTTTGTGATACTGTCTGAATCTGTCTTTGTTTGCATTCGTTTAAAGGCTGAAAAAGACCATGCAGAGTGATCTTGCCGTACAATGTAAATCAATGGGGAGCATATTTTGAATTATTAATTGCTAGTCAATGGAGAAATTACTTTTGATTTCTTGTCCACCTTTGGAGTTTCATCATGGCAAGGTATCTAGTAATTACTAGGGATGTCCCGATACACTTTTTTCGCTTCCGATCCGATCCCGATACCTCAATTTCTGTGTTAGCCGATACCGATACCGAATACCGATACCAGTGTCGTGATCTCATGTTGTGTTTATAGCTATCTAGCTATATATCTCGTGTTGTGTTTATAGCAGACTCCTCACTCAAATGTGCACTTGCAGCTTGGGCAACTCCAAAGCAAACTCCCAAGATTTTATTTACCTGCCATAGTGTCAACCCCTTACCCCTGTGTCGGATAGGTGGTTATACACTGGCATAGTTGCCGATACCGATATGACCCGATATGACAAATAAGGGCCGATCCAATACTTTTCCCGATACCGATACAGTATTGGGAAATCTCTAGTAATTACACACAAAACCCGAACCTCTACCAAAGTGTGCTTGTCTCTAAAACTGACTTTGGACAGGTGGAAAACTACAGCTAAACTATTGCAGAGTGACACATTATTTTAGTTACACTTCTGATAGTTCGACATGAATCTTGTCGGACATTAAATAATGTTGTCAGACATTAAATAATGATTGACTCATATAGCCTACCTGCATAATCCCACTAGAGTTTCAGTTGCAAGTGTGTCAAAAATATATATTGTGACAGCGCACTCAAGCATAGAGTCATGGATGTACTGAAAGCTGGTTGAAAAGGCTAGAATAAGGATTCATCATCAATGATGTCACAGTAGTACAGGAAATCTATGGAAAATACAGGATCAACCTCAAACTAATTGCAAAAAAAAACACTCACTTTTTTGATTGATTAATTGAAAATATTACCAGTAAGACATGTACACATCCAACCTGGGTGACGGTGCTGGGCGAGCGCTGGCAATGATCCATGGGTCGGCGGTTCGAATCCCGGCTCCTCCTGTCTACATGTCGAAGTGTCCTTGGGCAAGACACTGAACCCCAAATTGCTCCCGATGTGCTGGTTGGTACCTTGCATGGCTTCCGCCGCAATCGGTGTATGAATGTGTGTGTGAATGGGTGAATGTAATGCACAATCTATGTAAAGCGCCTTGGATAAAGGCGCTATATAAATGCACCATTTACCATTTACCATTTATCATGTGGAATGAATTCTGTACTGGCCATATATTGAGCGTGTCTTGAATGGGTTTGATGAGGTCAAATCAACATAAGGAATGTGAGAACAGGCCAGCTCCATATATGGAGATCAAAGGGTGGCAGCGGGGGCAGTGTCTTGAGTGTACAGGGTTTGATGAGGGCCCAGGTAAGGCCGGGCCTTAAGTCTCGGGCCTGTTGAGAACTCTAGTTTTCGCCGGCTGCCGGTTGCCGGGCGCGGAATGTGTGTAGGGAGTTGACAGAGATTGTGACTGGCTGCGTGTCTCCATGCCAATGCCATAGCTCAGGAAATTTGGCATTCACTGTTCCAAGCTTGTGGCCAGTTGGAACTGAACTCTCTGAGATCCTATTGATTGTGCTAGTAGAGTTTGAATGGACAGGTATCAGTCAAAAGGGAGACATTGAAAAGGAAGGACGGTGGGGAGGGATCGACATATGGGATGTCAGAACAGGTCAGCTCCATATATGGAGATGGAGGCGTAATGTCACAAGGTGTGACCAAATATGGAGGCGTGATGTCACAAGGCGTGAGGTCACGAGGCTTGACCATATATGGAGGTGTGACGTGACACACGGAAATGCAGGTTTTCATAGTAAATGCGACCTATGGTTGCAATTTCCCGTTTGTAGAATGTGTACAGTTCCAGGAAAGTACAGGTCAATCTGCTAAAACAGTGGTTTTCAACCAGTGGTCCTTGAGGGGGTTCCAGGTGGTCTTCAGCTAAATGATGGGGAGTTCGTAACCAAATGGACCCTTAATCAAATCTACTAATCAAATGATTCCCGAGCGCGGCACGGCTGCAGCTCACCGCTCCTTGGCTGCGGCTCACTGCTCCAAGAGATGGGTCAAATGCGGAGAACAAATTTCACTGCGGTAACGTGTGTGACAAATCGTATGACTTTGACTTATTAGATCTTTAACTCTTGAGAATGTAAGATCCTCCGAGTCTTCTTGTACCTGTGGTGTGCGGGCTCCATCCAATACCTACTGAAGTTTCTTTAGCCCAGCACCAAGCCTGTCGATGTGCGCATTCTACGTCCGCTCTAGTGTAAGATCCTCCCCCACCCGTCTTTCCTCTTTGATGTCTCCCTTTTGACTGATACCTGTCCATTCAAACTCTAGACGGGCTGGCGAAAACTATAGTTCTCAATAGGCCAGAAAATGAAGGCCCGGCCCTACCTGGGCCCTAACTCGGCTGGCCAAAGGCCCCGTCTGGCCTGGGCCCTAACTCGGCTGGCCAAAGGCCCCGTCTGGCCTGGGCCCAAACTCGGCTGGCCAAAGGCCCCGTCTGGCCCACCTGGGCCCTAACTCGGCTGGCCAAAGGCCCCGTCTGGCCTACCTGGGCCCTAACTCGACTGGCCAAAGGCCCCGTCTGGCCTTACTAATTAGCACACATTTTACGCCCTACCCGGCCCAGAAACGTCTTTTTTTTTATGTCCAGATATGGGCATTCCCAGACCTATTGTTTCAGGCGACCTCGCCTTTAGGGCAAGGTCGCTTCTCGCCCTCAGTGCATCTTACTGGTTTAATTTACAAGAAATCTGCACAATTAGAGAATGTAGAATAATTATTTTGATCATGACTTGTTATCTCTCCAATGGTACCACTGCCAACATCAATACAGCAAGGAATAGGCCTATCTCACAGCCCCCTTTCCACGCCCCCTTCCGGTAGCTAGTGGTGTCATTTAACATTAGCATTTACATGTTTTTTTCTCTGGAGAATCTAAGTACATTTCCTAATGTAAAAATGTGACAGACCAATATTATTATGAAGCAAACAAGATGGTAAATCAGCTCGAACAGATAGAACAAACCTTACCTTGAGAAAACAAAAGTTGTAGACTTCTTAAATGACCTCTGTTAACATGTAGTGTCTATGGAGTGACGTCACGCTATCACCACTAGCTCCGAAAGGGGGCGGGGAAATTCTGTGAGATAGGCCTATTGTGGACAAAATCCAATGTGACGAGTCTGAGAGGCTAAATCTCATCAAATGGTGGTCTGTGGCTCAAATGCCAAATAAATAATGGACCCTGATATGAAAAGGCACTAAGACTTGTTTACATAAGCGTCCTCCATTTTCAATTCATCAGAACATACCTGTCTAACATCAAGTAGTTAGACATGAGCACTACCCCACCCTAGCAGGGGTTAGGTGAATCCTAGTATGAGGTCTAGTAGTTGGACATGAGCACTACCCCACCCTAGCAGGGGTTAGGTGAATCCTTGTATGAGGTCTAGTAGTTGGACATGAGCACTACCCCACCCTAGCAGGGGTTAGGTGAATCCTTGTATGAGGTCTAGTAGTTAGACATGAGCACTACCCCACCCTAGCAGGGGTTAGGTGAATCCTTGTATGAGGTCTAGTAGTTGGACATGAGCACTACCCCACCCTAGCAGGGGTTAGGTGAACCCCACCCTAGCAGGGGTTAGGTGAATCCTACCCCACCCTAGCAGGGGTTAGGTGAATCCTAGTATGAGGTCTAGTAGTTAGACATGAGCACTACCCCACCCTAGCAGGGGTTAGGTGAATCCTAGTATGAGGTCTAGTAGTTAGACATGAGCACTACCCCACCCTAGCAGGGGTTAGGTGAATCCTTGTATGAGGTCTAGTAGTTAGACATGAGCACTACCCCACCCTAGCAGGGGTTAGGTGAACCCCACCCTAGCAGGGGTTAGGTGAATCCTACCCCACCCTAGCAGGCGTTGAGGTGAATCCTTGTATGAGGTCTAGTAGTAGGCTGACTACAGTAGTTTCTTTTGAGAGGTCTGTAGTCGTATTCTTTGGTTGACTTTCTTGATTAGTTTTTCACCTCCCTTTCTGGAAAGTTCTGACATGTATTGCACTTAAGTGTAGCAGAGTTGAGCTTGCAGGCTCAGTCGTACTCATCCAGATACTGTGGTGCTGATTGTAAGCTCGGGGTAAGATGAGAATTTGCATGGTGCTCAGTGATCTGCCATGTCCTTGGCCTGTTGTAGCCTGTCCCTAAAGCAGCGAGACGGTGAGAGAGAGTCAGTCAGTGTGGCATGTATGCGTATTGCAGCCAAACCACAGCATGTGACAGGTTCACTCTATCCACCCGGTGTAATGTGAGCGCTAGAAGGATTGTGGTGTAGGGTTGCCATTTGATTCAGATTGTTCAATGTTTTGAGTGGCATATCATGCAATAAAAAGCATCTCTCTGACAAGCACACATTCTGTACAAGGCCATGTTTTCTGTGAGTATAGTGTACACAAATGTCAGTCACAGACGTGTGTGTGTGTGTGCGTGTGTGCGTGTGTGCGCGTGCGTGCGTGCGTGCGTGCGTGCGTGCGTGCATGCGTGCGTGCGTGCGTGAGCGGGTGCAATAGAGGGAATGTGTGTAGGGAGTTGACAGAGATTGTGACTGGCTGCATGTCTCCATGCCAATGCCATAGCTCAGGAAATTTGGCATTCACTGTTCCAAGCTTGTGGCCAGTTGGAACTGAACTCTCTGAGATCCTATTGATTGTGCTAGTAACGATATTACTCTCACTAAGCTGGTTGGTGGCCAACAGTAAAAGACTGTGGTTTTAGTCGACAACTTCCAGGTGTAAAACTGTAAATGTGAGGCCGAAAAAGCATTTGTGCTCACTGCGCACTGCACAATGAACCTACCCTGGATAAAATAAGGGTTTTAAACTATAAAATACACCACAGAGCGCACATCTCTGCCAGGCCGTGTGGCCTACCCACCCAGGGCTATGTGAGTTGTGGATTACAGCCACCAGGAATCGAGAAAGCTGTGGGGGAAATTACACAGTTGTGGCGCCCCCCTATGGGTAGAAGTGAAAATGCCTTTTGGAGGTGCACTCAATAGAGGCCCCTCAACATGTGATTCCAATGTGGGGTTGATTGTGTTTTGTGTACATGATATTTGGCATTTGTTTTGTACACACACACATTTTGGAAGCCAATTAAAGGCAATTAGGCCCCGTCATCACGGAGATGATTTTAGGTGTATCTGCAAACATTGTTTTATCGTATACTAGGAATATCAAAAAGCTGTTCAACTCTCATTGTCACATGAGATGACATCATTTGGTGAAGATTAGTAAAAAATAAAATAAAAAAGGAACAGAAACTATTGGTCTGAGACGTAAGTTAACTCTTTTGGCTGTGCATTGTGTAGAAGCCCCTCAATATGTGATTTTCAGTTGATCAGAATTCATTTAGGCATTTTGTTTTTGTAAAATTGGCTCCACAATGCAGAGTTCAGTAAATACTATTATTGCCAAAGTGCAGACCTGGCTGAAATATAATTTCAAAATTACACATTGTTTGTTTTACGTGGACAACAACAATAGATGGGTATGGGTACATTCACATTATGTTGGCAATATACCTAATCTGCACTTTCACACCATCTGGTTCCTAAAGGCCTAGGGATTGTTGTCAACTCTTAGCTGTTTGTGACCATTTCTTTAATGTGTGCTTTCATTCAGAAAGTATTTAACTGTGGGACAGTAATGTCTTCTGTATGTGACTGTGTGCATGTGTGGGTGATGGGGAAGCAGAGCATAACAGACGACTGATAGCTTGAACAGGTGGACCAGAGTGAGTGTGTCCAGGTTTAGAAGCCAGTGACATACAGTGTAGAGGGGGACACTCCTAGTCTTTCAACCACACGCACGCATGTACGCACACACACACGCACGCACGCACGCACGCACGCACGCACGCACGCACGCACGCACGCACGCACGCACGCACGCACGCACGCACGCACGCACACATACACACACACACCCACACACACACACACATAGTACATAATTAATAGGCTACTTCAAATGTAATTCAACTTACGTGGTGCATTAACTAAACACAGATTTTTAAGCAGAAAGTGTTTGAAATGAAGAGAAAATTTATTTATTTTTTATTTATTTTAATGCAAGTCTGAAGAGATTTTGAGGGCCTTTTTGAGTGTTGACGGGGGGGGGGGGGGGATTGGGAATGTGTTCCACAGAGGGGTGATAGAGTAACGGCCACGCTACACCAGGCTTTTCGCGCACAAAACGCGCGCGTTTACCCCTACGCGTGCATTTAATTTAGGTCCAGTCCTATTTTAAAAAACGCACGAGAAAAGCCTGGTGTAGCGTGGCCGTTAGTAAGTAAGTAGCCTTGGGAACCAATGGTTCTCGAGCCTTGTGTTGTGGCCCTATAGGTCGGTCAGGTTTCCTTAGTGTGAGACAGCTTGATGTACAACCCCTGGACATGAGGCTAGTATGATGATGCCCGGGAGGACATGAGGCTAGTATGATGATGCCCGGGAGGACATGAGGCTAGTATGATGATGCCCGGGAGGACATGAGGCTAGTATGATGATGCCGGGGAGGACATGAGGCTAGTATGATGATGCCCAGGAGGACATGAGGCTAGTATGATGATGCCCAGGAGAACATGAGGCTAGTATGATGATGCCCGGGAGGACATGAGGCTAGTATGATGATGCCCGGGAGGACATGAGCCTAGTATGATGATGCCCGGGAGGACATGAGGCTAGTATGATGATGCCCGGGAGGACATGAGCCTAGTATGATGATGCCCGGGAGGACATGAGGCTAGTATGATGATGCCCGGGAGGACATGAGCCTAGTATGATGATGCCCGGGAGGCATTGGGATTTGGGGGTAGCTTTTGTATAGTCTTTTGTATGACTCGGCCAGGCATTGACCCCTGGGACCTCCGAATCTCAGGGCGGACACTTTAACCACAAGGCCACTGAGCTGGTGTATTCTGCATTTGGACGGACAGACGCACGCACAGACACACGCACGGACGCGCACGCACGCACGCACGCACGCACGCACGCACACACACACACACACACACACACACACACACACACACACACACACACACACACAAACTATGTACTGTGTACACACCTCTCTGGTAGACTGACTGGAGGGCTGTGAAAGCCCTTCAGCCAACCCTTCAAAGAGATTTAATGCTAACACTTCATTTGCCTTACCCGACATGGTGTAATTATCTCAATTAAAATGGAAGTGTTGCTTTGGCTGCAGTTTGTTGTGGAGTTGTTGTTCAGCTTTTGCTATTGACAGGCAGCATTGTCATGTGGCCATGTGCCATCAGTGGGTGGGGCGTTGTCAAATGTCCATGCTTTTAAAGTTAGAAGACCAGGCAGGCTGAATATTATTGTTTAGCAGGTAGTTAAAAAAGAATGACTGGACTGATTTGGACTCTCCTGACATGGTGTGCCTTCTTTCATAGCTTCCCTACCTGCTGCTGAATGCCACAGGAACAGACCCCAGAGCGCGTATGCACCCTGTGTTCTTTGGTGAAAGCATCGAGGTCAACCCCAAACCAGAACAGGAAATAAAGTAAGTGAAAATAAAATTAGTATTGATTAATCAGAATTTGCAACTTGTCTTGCCCTACTTTAAATGGTTAGGATTAGGAATCATATTGTTACATTTGTCTTCTATGTTGCCCAAGCTATGGGCACACGATGCAAAATTCAGGACTTCGTGCTTGTGTTTTTATCATGTCATCTGAGTGTTTGATATTGTTTTTATGTCTTTCCTTTCTCGTTTTATATCCACATTCCACAAGGTAACCTAAGTATGTGTAAACCTTAAAATAATCTCATATTATTTGTTCCATATTGTTTCCTGCTTAACATTTTCCAACTCACACTGCCACCTAGTGGTGACTTACTTACAGTATGTTCCCAACCTCTATTAATATTAAAGCTCTCTTTCCTTCTCTTCCACAGGTG
Organism: Electrona antarctica; assembly: GCF_951216825.1. Classification (NCBI taxonomy): domain Eukaryota; kingdom Metazoa; phylum Chordata; class Actinopteri; order Myctophiformes; family Myctophidae; genus Electrona; species Electrona antarctica. Next base: position 41,474,702 of record NC_136793.1, read on the forward strand.
CAACTCTGAAGTGAAGTACGACTCGGACAAGCATTACCAGGACCAGGTGTACTGCTTACCTGTTCCCACCCCCACCTCCTTCAGTGAGACAGTAGTGGCGGTGCAGAACTGCACCTGGCGAAGCTACAAGTCCCAGGTCTACCTGGAGCCACGCCAGAAGCCCCTAAGCTACCGGAGCACCACCATCATCTACCCTAAACATGCCAAGAACACTTACCGCACAACTCTCAACTACAATGCCACTGGCTCCCGTCGTTGGTTTGTTTCCACAGTCCAGCTGGAGTCCAGTGAGGACACAAGCCCCTGTATTATCTACACGGAGGACTTGTAGTACCCAGCACTGCCTAAACCGACCACACAGTCACACCCTTGTAGGGACAGGGGCTAACTGCCTGAATGACTGACTAGTGCAGGCTGGCTTGAAGATTGGTGGCTATCTTGCTTAATGAGGATGAGGCACTTAGAAATGCCCATGTTGGAAAGTACTGGAACCCCATATCTTCTTCTTGTATGTATACATTTGTGTGCCATTGGGGGGGGGGACCTGAGACATCCTTTTAGGGACATTTTTGCTGTTTGAGACTTGAGTATATTGTATTAGAATTTCTACTGATGCAGTCTTTAAAAGGAGAGCCTCCTTGGCAGTTCAAAGCTGCATTTCATGGATTTATTGTCTTATTTAATATAAATGCTGACAAATCATTCTGCTCCCAAGAAGAAATGGCTGCCAATGGACAGAACTCTGTTTTTTTAACCTCTGTAAATGTAATGATAATGTTTGACTGTAGTATATGTCTAATATATCAAGGAATCTACAGTTCTTACACATTTTCCTGATTATTATACTGATATACTGATCATGTCAACCCATTCACACCAAAGCAAACCTTTCTAATGGCTTTATTGCACTTGTTTTCTATGTATCATAATAATTAATGCCTGTCCTGTCATTGGAATCGTATTGCAGAGCGGAGAGCTGATTTACAATATTGCATTCAAACAACAACAACAATGGACCAAAGATAATTTAACGCAGGGATATTTAGGTGGCCATTCACCTCCCTCCATCACAACTCTTTACTCTGAAACTGAAGACTACAGTTGGAGGCCATCGATATTGTCCTTTTCTTTTTGCTGAGGTTTGCGTGATCTGCGCAAAAGGACAGTTAACCCATTTTGGGCGGGAACCCCTTTTGGTGTTATAATTTAGCTATTGAAAAATAGCAGATCTACAAGCTCATAGCGCGCCACCGAGTGGCGCGCTACGAGCTTGTAGGTCTGCTATTTTTGAAAAATCGTGAAAATATTTATTTCAGAAAACTGGAGGATTTAGAAGGATTTTTTAAAATTTTGAGGTCAGGCCTAAATGGGTCAAATGATAAGGGACAGTATCGGTGGCACCCAACTGTATGTTTTAGTCTTCTTTTTCTCAGCAGAATACATTCGTACAGTAACGTTGTATTTGATTCAAACTAGACCTCAGAAGTTGGACCCCATTTACTCCACGGATTATATGATCTTTTTATGAGGTTTACGAAGGACAATCCTGACCTTGTCACAGTATGAGGAAAACATTCAAGAGACTGTATTTTTAACCTTATAGATGCCACGTGGATATAGTTTACCACAGAGGACACAGATTGTAGGTGTTCACAAGAACGTACTACAGTAAGAGGTCCATTTATTTCAGTTTAGTATATTGTACTTTTCTGATTTAAGTCGACCACAAACACAATTGTCCTGTTATTATGAACCCTGCCCATATAAAACAAACGGTACAGTAGGAATGATAGACCAGTTCTCTGAGGTCTGTTTTGAGTGTCTTTAGTGAGCTATGTGACGTTAGTAGGAAGGGCTTAGAGCTATGTTACAAGGCCTCTAAGATGAACTTACCTCTGTCCTTAACCCCAACCCTGTTTTTAAAGATTTACAAACCATCAATGAGGTTTAGGAGTGGCAGTTTAGTCAATGGGTCAACTTGAAGGTTTGACACTTCTGTAACATGTAGTATATTGTAATTGAAACGGTTGTCTCAGATGATTCACAGCATCAGGTTGCATCAGGTTTTCCTGTTGAAGATGTAATATAGATTTATATTATGAGTCTTTCTCACAACTTCCTTGTCTGTCTTATATGTAGGTTATTGATCTTGGTAAATATTGAAACTTATTTTATGAATTCAGATCTTACCTCAGTTTTTTTTTTAGATGTTGACTTTATTTTGTTGCAAACATGTATTCCCTAATGTAATTGAGAATTCGTTTTTTTTTTGTTCACTTTTTTTTTTAAAGAAACTATTTTCATAAGTAAGGACCGTAGAACATGTCTCGAGGGGGTGGGAACAGACTTAGGTATCGGCATCGTGGTTAGGTAGCAATGCAAAGTGTAAAAAAGACTTGATACGTTTGATCTAAAGAGAAAGCCACTGGGTCTAGTGTTATTGAAAATGGAGGCGTACACACACACACACACACACACACACACACACACACACACACACACACACACACACACACACACACACACACACACACACACACACACACACACACACACACACACACAAAAGATGAAATAAGTGAATCAGGCTTGATGCCAGTGGCATTTGCACACAATGGGAAGATTACTGGCAAGACAAGGGTTGTGTTATGTATAGGTGGTCTGAGAGTTGTTCTGAAGGCATAAAAAATATTAGCAAAAGGGAGCGGATGGCAAGTACAATATTTTGATGGTTATGTTTTGTGTTCTTTCCTAACCCTTGACTTTGTTACTGTAATATATTTTCCTGTTGTATATGTGGCATTGAGGCACTTCATAATTCTCTTTATATTTTTGTACATTTCATGTCTGTCATCATTCTTGCTCTGATCAAAAGAAAATAATTTAAAAAAGATGTATTCTAACTGAATAAAACAAGAATTCCCAAGCCCAGACTTGTGTTAGTTGAGTATTTACACAGTAAAATTGGGGGGACCCCCAATCTGATTCTGAACTGTTATGTAACCTAACCACGGTAACAATGACAATTTAATAGGTGAGGTCAATTTTGGAAACAACATTTTTTTCCAAAATTGACCTCACCTATTAAATTTAATGCCACTGCACTTGCCTGTGCCAACCACTGGAAAGACGTGATATAGAGGGTGGCCAGACACGAAGAAGAAGATTTCGGAAACTGCACTCCTCCACATCACTGTTTGATGTTGGTGCTACTGTCTGATTGATTGATTGATTGATTGATTGATTGATTGATTGATTGAAAATTGTATTCACAGTATGTAGAATGAGTACATTTCAACGAAAGTACAGGTCAATACAAAAACTGCTATGTGGAAAAAAACATAAAAATTGTCTTGTCTTGTCTTGTCTTGTCTTGTGTATGAAGTTACATTCAGCTCAGTGATGCTGTGTTTGCTACAAGTCAAGTATGTTCAAACTAAGAAGAAAATGGAAGAACTCCAATAAAGTAAAAGTACCTCAAAAGTAATTGTACATGACTTCCCCCACTGGTTGCACTAAATAATTAAGTAACAAGTTGGCACACAACAGTTAATTGTATGTTGTTTTTTCATGATTTTCATTATGTTTTTGTTTATCGTCGAAAATCATGAAAAAACGACTACTATAGTTCATGGTTTTTGACGATTAAAAAAAAAAGATGAAAATCATGAAAAAACAACATAGGCCTAAAATCCTTGTTTTTCATCATTTTTGACCATGGGCTATGTGCCCCCCAGTGTACCCCCAGTGCCTCCCCAGTGTCCCCCCCAGTGCCTCCCCAGTGTCTCCCCAGTGTCTGCCCAGTGTCCCCCCAGTGTCCCCCCAGTGCCTCCCCAGTGTCTGCCCAGTGCCTCCCCAGTGTCCCCCCAGTGCCTCCCCAGTGTCTCCCCAGTGTCTGCCCAGTGCCTCCCCAGTGTCCCCCCAGTGCCTCTCCAGTGTCCCCCCAGTGTGTCCCCAGTGCCTCCCCAGACAGTGCCCCCCCAGTGTCCCCGCAGTGCCTCCCCAGACAGTGCCCCCCAGTGTCCCCCCAGACAGAGCCTGGCGTGATTTTCACCTTTTTTCAAATCCTCCGAAATCGTGAAAAACGACATACTATAGTATGCCCTCCGACACCATGGACTATAGCCTTTCGCTTTTGCGTGATTTTCACCTTTTTTTAAAATCCTCTGAAATCGTGAAAAACGACATACTATAGTATGCCCTCCGACACCATGGACTATAGCCTTTCGCTTTTGCGTGATTTTCACCTTTTTTTCAAATCCTCCGAAATCGTGAAAAACGACATACTATAGTATGCCCTCCGACACCATGGACTATAGCCTTTCGCTTTTGCGTGATTTTCACCTTTTTTTTAAATCCTCCGAAATCGTGAAAAACGACATACTATAGTATGCCCTCCGACACCATGGACTATAGCCTTTCGCTTTTGCGTGATTTTCACCTTTTTTTCAAATCCTCCGAAATCGTGAAAAACGACATACTATAGTATGCCCTCCGACACCATGGACTATAGCCTTTCGCTTTTGCGTGATTTTCACCTTTTTTTCAAATCCTCCGAAATCGTGAAAAACGACATACTATAGTATGCCCTCCGACACCATGGACTATAGCCTTTCGCTTTTGCGTGATTTTCACCTTTTTTTCAAATCCTCCGAAATCGTGAAAAACGACATACTATAGTATGCCCTCCGACACCATGGACTATAGCCTTTCGCTTTTGCGTGATTTTCACCTTTTTTTTAAATCGTCCGAAATCGTGAAAAACGACATACTGGTATGCGGTCCGAGACCATGGACTATAGCCTTTCGCTTTTGCGTGATTTTCACCTTTTTTCAAATCCTCCGAAATCGTGAAAAACGACATACGAGTATGCGGCCCGAGACCATGGACTATAGCCTTTCGCTTTTGCGTGATTTTCACCTTTTTTTCAAATCCTCCGAAATCATGAAAAACGACATACTATAGTATGCCCTCCGACACCATGGACTATAGCCTTTCGCTTTTGCGTGATTTTCACCTTTTTTTTTAAATCCTCTGAAATCGTGAAAAACGACATACTATAGTATGCCCTCCGACACCATGGACTATAGCCTTTCGCTTTTGCGTGATTTTCACCTTTTTTTTTAATCCTCCGAAATCGTGAAAAACGACATACTATAGTATGCCCTCCGACACCATGGACTATAGCCTTTCGCTTTTGCGTGATTTTCACCTTTTTTTCAAATCCTCCGAAATCGTGAAAAACGACATACTATAGTATGCCCTCCGACACCATGGACTATAGCCTTTCGCTTTTGCGTGATTTTCACCTTTTTTTTAAATCCTCCGAAATCGTGAAAAACGACATACTATAGTATGCCCTCCGACACCATGGACTATAGCCTTTCGCTTTTGCGTGATTTTCACCTTTTTTTCAAATCCTCCGAAATCGTGAAAAACGACATACTATAGTATGCCCTCCGACACCATGGACTATAGCCTTTCGCTTTTGCGTGATTTTCACCTTTTTTTCAAATCCTCCGAAATCGTGAAAAACGACATACTATAGTATGCCCTCCGACACCATGGACTATAGCCTTTCGCTTTTGCGTGATTTTCACCTTTTTTTCAAATCCTCCGAAATCGTGAAAAACGACATACTATTGTATGCCCTCCGACACCATGGACTATAGCCTTTCGCTTTTGCGTGATTTTCACCTTTTTTTTAAATCGTCCGAAATCGTGAAAAACGACATACTGGTATGCGGTCCGAGACCATGGACTATAGCCTTTCGCTTTTGCGTGATTTTCACCTTTTTTCAAATCCTCCGAAATCGTGAAAAACGACATACTAGTATGCGGCCCGAGACCATGGACTATAGCCTTTCGCTTTTGCGTGATTTTCACCTTTTTTTCAAATCCTCCGAAATCATGAAAAACGACATACTATAGTATGCCCTCCGACACCATGGACTATAGCCTTGGTGACTATAGCCTTTCGCTTTTGCGTGATTTTCACCTTTTTTTTAAATCCTCCGAAATCGTGAAAAACGACATACTAGTATGCGGCCCGAGACCATGGACTATAGCCTTTCGCTTTTGCGTGATTTTCACCTTTTTTTCAAATCCTCCGAAATCGTGAAAAACGACATACTATAGTATGCCCTCCGACACCATGGACTATAGCCTTTCGCTTTTGCGTGATTTTCACCTTTTTTTTTTAAAATCCTCTGAAATCGTGAAAAACGACATACTATAGTATGCCCTCCGACACCATGGACTATAGCCTTTCGCTTTTGCGTGATTTTCACCTTTTTTTTTAAATCCTCCGAAATCGTGAAAAACGACATACTATAGTATGCCCTCCGATACCATGGACTATAGCCTTTCGCATTTGCGTGATTTTCACCTTTTTTTCAAATCCTGCGAAATCGTGAAAAACGACATACTATAGTATGCCCTCCGACACAATGGACTATAGCCTTTCGCTTTTGCGTGATTTTCACCTTTTTTTAAAATCCTCCGAAATCGTAAAAAACAACATACTATAGTATGCCCTCCGACACCATTGTCTATAGCCTTTCGCTTTTGCGTGATTTTCACCTTTTTTTCAAATCCTCCGAAATCGTGAAAAACTACATACTATAGTATGCCCTCTGACACCATGGACTATAGCCTTTCGCTTTTGCGTGATTTTCACCTTTTTTTTTTAATCCTCCGAAATCGTGAAAAACGACATACTATAGTATGCCCTCCGACACCATGGACTATAGCCTTTCGCTTTTGCGTGATTTTCACCTTTTTTTCAAATCCTCCGAAATCGTGAAAAACGACATACTATAGTATGCCCTCCGACACCATGGACTATAGCCTTTCGCTTTTGCGTGATTTTCACCTTTTTTTCAAATCCTCCGAAATCGTGAAAAACGACATACTATAGTATGCCCTCCGACACCATGGACTATAGCCTTTCGTTTTGCGTGATTTTCACCTTTTTTTCAAATCCTCCGAAATCGTGAAAAACGACATACTATAGTATGCCCTCTGACACCATGGACTATAGCCTTTCGCTTTTGCGTGATTTTCACCTTTTTTTTTTAATCCTCCGAAATCGTGAAAAACGACATACTATAGTATGCCCTCCGACACCATGGACTATAGCCTTTCGCTTTTGCGTGATTTTCACCTTTTTTTAAAATCCTCTGAAATCGTGAAAAACGACATACTATAGTATGCCCTCCGACACCATGGACTATAGCCTTTCGCTTTTGCGTGATTTTCACCTTTTTTTCAAATCCTCCGAAATCGTGAAAAACGACATACTATAGTATGCCCTCCGACACCATGGACTATAGCCTTTCGCTTTTGCGTGATTTTCACCTTTTTTTTAAATCCTCCGAAATCGTGAAAAACGACATACTATAGTATGCCCTCCGACACCATGGACTATAGCCTTTCGCTTTTGCGTGATTTTCACCTTTTTTTCAAATCCTCCGAAATCGTGAAAAACGACATACTATAGTATGCCCTCCGACACCATGGACTATAGCCTTTCGCTTTTGCGTGATTTTCACCTTTTTTTCAAATCCTCCGAAATCGTGAAAAACGACATACTATAGTATGCCCTCCGACACCATGGACTATAGCCTTTCGCTTTTGCGTGATTTTCACCTTTTTTTTTAAATCCTCCGAAATCGTGAAAAACGACATACTATAGTATGCCCTCCGACACCATGGACTATAGCCTTTCGCTTTTGCGTGATTTTCACCTTTTTTTCAAATCCTCCGAAATCGTGAAAAACTACATACTATAGTATGCCCTCTGACACCATGGACTATAGCCTTTCGCTTTTGCGTGATTTTCACCTTTTTTTTTTAATCCTCCGAAATCGTGAAAAACGACATACTATAGTATGCCCTCCGACACCATGGACTATAGCCTTTCGCTTTTGCGTGATTTTCACCTTTTTTTCAAATCCTCCAAAATCGTGAAAAACGACATACTATAGTATGCCCTCCGACACCATGGACTATAGCCTTTCGCTTTTGCGTGATTTTCACCTTTTTTTCAAATCCTCCGAAATCGTGAAAAACGACATACTATAGTATGCCCTCCGACACCATGGACTATAGCCTTTCGCTTTTGCGTGATTTTCACCTTTTTTTCAAATCCTCCGAAATCGTGAAAAACGACATACTATAGTATGCCCTCCGACACCATGGACTATAGCCTTTCGCTTTTGCGTGATTTTCACCTTTTTTTCAAATCCTCCGAAATCGTGAAAAACGACATACTATAGTATGCCCTCTGACACCATGGACTATAGCCTTTCGCTTTTGCGTGATTTTCACCTTTTTTTTTTAATCCTCCGAAATCGTGAAAAACGACATACTATAGTATGCCCTCCGACACCATGGACTATAGCCTTTCGCTTTTGCGTGATTTTCACCTTTTTTTAAAATCCTCTGAAATCGTGAAAAACGACATACTATAGTATGCCCTCCGACACCATGGACTATAGCCTTTCGCTTTTGCGTGATTTTCACCTTTTTTTCAAATCCTCCGAAATCGTGAAAAACGACATACTATAGTATGCCCTCCGACACCATGGACTATAGCCTTTCGCTTTTGCGTGATTTTCACCTTTTTTTTTAAATCCTCCGAAATCGTGAAAAACGACATACTATAGTATGCCCTCCGACACCATGGACTATAGCCTTTCGCTTTTGCGTGATTTTCACCTTTTTTTCAAATCCTCCGAAATCGTGAAAAACGACATACTATAGTATGCCCTCCGACACCATGGACTATAGCCTTTCGCTTTTGCGTGATTTTCACCTTTTTTTCAAATCCTCCGAAATCGTGAAAAACGACATACTATAGTATGCCCTCCGACACCATGGACTATAGCCTTTCGCTTTTGCGTGATTTTCACCTTTTTTTTAAATCCTCCGAAATCGTGAAAAACGACATACTATAGTATGCCCTCCGACACCATGGACTATAGCCTTTCGCTTTTGCGTGATTTTCACCTTTTTTTCAAATCCTCCGAAATCGTGAAAAACGACATACTATAGTATGCCCTCCGACACCATGGACTATAGCCTTTCGCTTTTGCGTGATTTTCACCTTTTTTTCAAATCCTGCGAAATCGTGAAAAACGACATACTATAGTATGCCCTCCGACACCATGGACTATAGCCTTTCGCTTTTGCGTGATTTTCACCTTTTTTTTTAAATCCTCCGAAATCGTGAAAAACGACATACTATAGTATGCGGTCCGAGACCATGGACTATAGCCTTTCGCATTTGCGTGATTTTCACCTTTTTTTCAAATCCTGCGAAATCGTGAAAAACGACATACTATAGTATGCCCTCCGACACCATGGACTATAGCCTTTCGCTTTTGCGTGATTTTCACCTTTTTTTCAAATCCTCCGAAATCATGAAAAACGACATACTATAGTATGCCCTCCGACACCATGGACTATAGCCTTTCGCTTTTGCGTGATTTTCACCTTTTTTTTTAAATCCTCTGAAATCGTGAAAAACGACATACTATAGTATGCCCTCCGACACCATGGACTATAGCCTTTCGCTTTTGCGTGATTTTCACCTTTTTTTCAAATCCTCAGAAATCGTGAAAAACGACATACTATAGTATGCCCTCCGACACCATGGACTATAGCCTTTCGCTTTTGCGTGATTTTCACCTTTTTTTCAAATCCTCCGAAATCGTGAAAAACGACATACTATAGTATGCCCTCCGACACCATGGACTATAGCCTTTCGCTTTTGCGTGATTTTCACCTTTTTTTAAAATCCTCTGAAATCGTGAAAAACGACATACTATAGTATGCCCTCCGACACCATGGACTATAGCCTTTCGCTTTTGCGTGATTTTCACCTTTTTTTCAAATCCTCCGAAATCGTGAAAAACGACATACTATAGTATGCCCTCCGACACCATGGACTATAGCCTTTCGCTTTTGCGTGATTTTCACCTTTTTTTTTAAATCGTCCGAAATCGTGAAAAACGACATACTGGTATGCGGTCCGAGACCATGGACTATAGCCTTTCGCTTTTGCGTGATTTTCACCTTTTTTCAAATCCTCCGAAATCGTGAAAAACGACATACTAGTATGCGGCCCGAGACCATGGACTATAGCCTTTCGCTTTTGCGTGATTTTCACCTTTTTTTCAAATCCTCCGAAATCGTGAAAAACGACATACTATAGTATGCCCTCCGACACCATGGACTATAGCCTTTCGCTTTTGCGTGATTTTCACCTTTTTTTCAAATCCTCCGAAATCGTGAAAAACGACATACTATTGTATGCCCTCCGACACCATGGACTATAGCCTTTCGCTTTTGCGTGATTTTCACCTTTTTTTTTAAATCGTCCGAAATCGTGAAAAACGACATACTGGTATGCGGTCCGAGACCATGGACTATAGCCTTTCGCTTTTGCGTGATTTTCACCTTTTTTCAAATCCTCCGAAATCGTGAAAAACGACATACTAGTATGCGGCCCGAGACCATGGACTATAGCCTTTCGCTTTTGCGTGATTTTCACCTTTTTTTCAAATCCTCCGAAATCATGAAAAACGACATACTATTGTATGCCCTCCGACACCATGGACTATAGCCTTGGTGACTATAGCCTTTCGCTTTTGCGTGATTTTCACCTTTTTTTTTAAATCCTCCGAAATCGTGAAAAACGACATACTAGTATGCGGCCCGAGACCATGGACTATAGCCTTTCGCTTTTGCGTGATTTTCACCTTTTTTTCAAATCCTCCGAAATCGTGAAAAACGACATACTATAGTATGCCCTCCGACACCATGGACTATAGCCTTTCGCTTTTGCGTGATTTTCACCTTTTTTTTTTAATCCTCCGAAATCGTGAAAAACGACATACTATAGTATGCCCTCCGACACCATGGACTATAGCCTTTCGCTTTTGCGTGATTTTCACCTTTTTTTTTAAATCCTCCGAAATCGTGAAAAACGACATACTATAGTATGCCCTCCGATACCATTGTCTATAGCCTTTCGCATTTGCGTGATTTTCACCTTTTTTTCAAATCCTGCGAAATCGTGAAAAACGACATACTATAGTATGCCCTCCGACACCATGGACTATAGCCTTTCGCTTTTGCGTGATTTTCACCTTTTTTTAAAATCCTCCGAAATCGTAAAAAACAACATACTATAGTATGCCCTCCGACACCATTGTCTATAGCCTTTCGCTTTTGCGTGATTTTCACCTTTTTTTCAAATCCTCCGAAATCGTGAAAAACTACATACTATAGTATGCCCTCTGACACCATGGACTATAGCCTTGCGCTTTTGCGTGATTTTCACCTTTTTTTTTTAATCCTCCGAAATCGTGAAAAACGACATACTATAGTATGCCCTCCGACACCATGGACTATAGCCTTTCGCTTTTGCGTGATTTTCACCTTTTTTTCAAATCCTCCAAAATCGTGAAAAACGACATACTATAGTATGCCCTCCGACACCATGGACTATAGCCTTTCGCTTTTGCGTGATTTTCACCTTTTTTTTTTAATCCTCCGAAATCGTGAAAAACGACATACTATAGTATGCCCTCCGACACCATGGACTATAGCCTTTCGCTTTTGCGTGATTTTCACCTTTTTTTCAAATCCTCCGAAATCGTGAAAAACGACATACTATAGTATGCCCTCCGACACCATGGACTATAGCCTTTCGCTTTTGCGTGATTTTCACCTTTTTTTCAAATCCTCCGAAATCGTGAAAAACGACATACTATAGTATGCCCTCTGACACCATGGACTATAGCCTTTCGCTTTTGCGTGATTTTCACCTTTTTTTTTTAATCCTCCGAAATCGTGAAAAACGACATACTATAGTATGCCCTCCGACACCATGGACTATAGCCTTTCGCTTTTGCGTGATTTTCACCTTTTTTTAAAATCCTCCGAAATCGTGAAAAACGACATACTATAGTATGCCCTCCGACACCATGGACTATAGCCTTTCGCTTTTGCGTGATTTTCACCTTTTTTTCAAATCCTCCGAAATCGTGAAAAACGACATACTATAGTATGCCCTCCGACACCATGGACTATAGCCTTTCGCTTTTGCGTGATTTTCACCTTTTTTTCAAATCCTCCGAAATCGTGAAAAACGACATACTATAGTATGCCCTCCGACACCATGGACTATAGCCTTTCGCTTTTGCGTGATTTTCACCTTTTTTTCAAATCCTCCGAAATCGTGAAAAACGACATACTATAGTATGCCCTCTGACACCATGGACTATAGCCTTTCGCTTTTGCGTGATTTTCACCTTTTTTTTTTAATCCTCCGAAATCGTGAAAAACGACATACTATAGTATGCCCTCCGACACCATGGACTATAGCCTTTCGCTTTTGCGTGATTTTCACCTTTTTTTTAAATCCTCCGAAATCGTAAAAAACAACATACTATAGTATGCCCTCCGACACCATTGTCTATAGCCTTTCGCTTTTGCGTGATTTTCACCTTTTTTTCAAATCCTCCGAAATCGTGAAAAACGACATACTATAGTATGCCCTCCGACACCATGGACTATAGCCTTTCGCTTTTGCGTGATTTTCACCTTTTTTTCAAATCCTCCGAAATCGTGAAAAACGACATACTATAGTATGCCCTCCGACACCATGGACTATAGCCTTTCGCTTTTGCGTGATTTTCACCTTTTTTTCAAATCCTCCGAAATCGTGAAAAACGACATACTATAGTATGCCCTCTGACACCATGGACTATAGCCTTTCGCTTTTGCGTGATTTTCACCTTTTTTTTTTAATCCTCTGAAATCGTGAAAAACGACATACTATAGTATGCCCTCCGACACCATGGACTATAGCCTTTCGCTTTTGCGTGATTTTCACCTTTTTTTAAAATCCTCCGAAATCGTAAAAAACAATTGTAATGGCAGTTTTAGAATGTCAATTATAACTATTAAATATATAAGTAGTACCTTGTCTTCCATTCAGTCAAATAGGATGGACTATCACAAATACGCATTCGGACTGACCGACAGCTGTCACCTGACAGCTGAATCAGTTTCCAAGCCAGGCAGCCAAGGTGTTACTATTGCCAAATAGATATATACATCTCATTTTTCCATCCTACTGTAAAACACCATGTCAGCAAATACACATTGGGGTAACTATTCCTGTCAGAGCAAAAAGGAGACTACCAATGCAGCTGTCAATCTGACAGCTGCATTCCCATGCTCACGAAGACCATTGTCAACAAAGGTGTTGCTAGTGGTGTGCTCTCTCATCTTAGCTTGGATGAGAATAGCATGTTGTTTCCTGCTTGCTTAACTCCGACCATAAACGGAGATGTTGTATGACCACCTGTTATTATCTGTCCATGTCCTGTTGTATTTGAATAAAACACCTGTCACTGACTGTCAATTTGGGGGTGTGTGGTTGGGAAATAAAGGGGAGGGAAAGGGACAACTTGGGGAGGAACGGGGTGATGCTTCACTTTTGACTGTACGACGATGAGCAACCATGCTACGATTCTGCTGTACTGAGATGATAAGAACGATGAATAAAGAACGATGATGACCATATGCCGGACTCCTTGTGCTGTGTCGTGCCTTCACCTCCCTCTGCTGGTTGCCAATGATGGGACCTCATAATTTCCTTAACAAATGACGCAGTGACGCAGGGCCGATATTTCGTCTTCACCATAGATGAGTACTTGGAAAAAAACCCGACGATTTTAAAGATGGGGGCAAAGCAGAGCCGAAAGAAACTTCGACAAGAAATGAGCGACGCACAGCAAAGGGAGGCGATACTTCGACTCCAACTGGAGGACCAGAAAGAGCTAATGGACCAGGCAGAGTCACGAGTGACACTCTTGGAACAAGAACTTCAAACTGCGGTGTTACTACTACACGCCAACACAACCAACCACCCGGACCAAGCCAACTACGCCGAAACAACCAACTACAACGATGAAGCCAGCGCAGACCAAAGAAGAGACACACAACTCCACGTGTCCCTACCAAACAACAACTATTATGCCGACCGCAACCACAACAGAGACCAGCCAGAACCAGACTTTCAAATGACCAAACACAGAGGAAAAGAAATGACCAATCAACTGAGCGGCTTCCAGCTAGACCACATCAGCAAGCCTACCCCAAGACCAAGACAACACCCACCGCCGTGGGAAGCCTGGCGTAACCAGCCTGGCAACCCAGGACCATACCACAGCCGACCAGTGAGAGGACAAGTACAAACCCGAGCCAGGGTTGATGCTGTACTCCAGGAAAGGAAGGACAGAAGAAGACGGCAACTAAACCACGCACGCCACATGGGAGAGGATGAAGCCAGCGCAGCCAACACCATTCCTGTCAACGACTTGTGCTATTACTGCGGCCAGACAGGTCATATGAAACGTTGGTGTCCACTGAACCATGCTGCTGTATTACGCCGCACAGCAACGACGGGCCAGCAAATCAATTTTGGCTAAAGAAAACAAACTACGAAAGGGTAAATACAATTGAAAATAACTAGATCTTTAGTTTGTAATTGGTAAATACAATTGAAAATAACTAGATCTTTAGTTTGTAATTTACCCTATGTGATTTAATCTATTTAGTCTTACATGTGCAAGTAGTGAACTACAAAAGTTTTGATAAAAACTACTAAAAATCTAATCTAAATTTTAATCTAACTAGACTCCAATCTAAAATTTGTAAAAGTGTAGGCAAGAACAACAATGTTAGAAAATCCTAAAATAGGATGATAAGATATTGGAATTCATTTCCACGCACATATACTGTACTAAAGGAACTCCTAATTTTAACACCCCGTCCCCAAAATGGCAAGAGGGGGAGGGGTCATTGGTACAGCCTATGTGTGGGTTAGTTAAAAGGAATACATTTATAGTTTTGCAAATAAATTAATATGGATCTAAGTAATTATTCAACAGTGAGTGTTTCAAGGTGTTAAAATCAATAGTGTGAAATCAATCATTTATGATGGTTTAACAAGGTTAAACGTCTAATATTATTTTATCTCCTGTCAATATTTATTTAACGCGCTAGGCCTTTAGTATAGAAAACAGAGAGAAAGGATTTATTTTCGGGGTGAGATCTGCAAAAAATCGAATCTAGTGAGCTTACGAAAGTTAAATAGTTCCTTTCTCTTCAAGGTTGAACGTCCTTTATCAGTATAGTAATACATGATATAAAGCAGTTTCGGGTTGAACGTCCCTTATCAGAAAGTCACTGGTATAAATATGAAATATTCTTTGATTGAACGCTAACTTAAGTAATATAATACAGAAAATGTTGAACGAATGGAGATAATATTTAGACAGAGAAAACCTCACCTTGTTCACATTAGCAACAGTTTAATTTGAATTAATTCGATATTGGAAAAAAACAAATGTCTGATTTACAGCTTCCTTTCTCTCTCTTTCTCTGTCCAGCTGGCAGAATGGGGGGGGGGGAGGAAAGGTATTTGTGTGTTTGTGGGTAACTGAGTTAAAAGTAGCAGAGAGCCTAAACTGCAGGATTTGGTCACGGTCAGTTTATTTATTTATTTATTTTCGGGTGTGAAAACAGCCTGAGAGGTGAACTAAACGTGGCCATATTCAATTATTTTATTGTTGAAGTGTTTACATTCTATCCTAATAGAATCCATTTTAATTCTTTCCATTTGAATGTAAATCCTACCCTAATTGTAAGTTTAATCATTTCAGTTAATTTTGTTCTTAACTAAACTATTATAGGTACGTGTAGTGTGGAATTACACTTTACCAACAAATAGTATTGGAAACGGAGCAAAGAATAACTACCTTTTCGAAAATTAGCAGATCTACAAGATCTTCTAGATGTGCCTATCTTCCTAAATTTAACTAGATGTGTTCACTATCTCCTAATTTAACTATAGATGTGTTTTTTTCTTGATTCTAGATGTGTCCAGTAATTTTTAAATTTCTTAATAGCGAAACCTTCTTTATCTGACCACTGTCATCAAACATGAATCTAGCCATACAGTTTTAATCATCAATATTTGTCATTCTAAAAATCTCCTGGGCCATGTCAATTAATAAGGTATCAATTTTCATATATAAAGCGGTGGATTGTAATGGCAGTTTTAGAATGTCAATTATAACTATTAAATATATAAGTAGTACCTTGTCTTCCATTCAGTCAAATAGGATGGACTATCACAAATACGCATTCGGACTGACCGACAGCTGTCACCTGACAGCTGAATCAGTTTCCAAGCCAGGCAGCCAAGGTGTTACTATTGCCAAATAGATATATACATCTCATTTTTCCATCCTACTGTAAAACACCATGTCAGCAAATACACATTGGGGTAACTATTCCTGTCAGAGCAAAAAGGAGACTACCAATGCAGCTGTCAATCTGACAGCTGCATTCCCATGCTCACGAAGACCATTGTCAACAAAGGTGTTGCTAGTGGTGTGCTCTCTCATCTTAGCTTGGATGAGAATAGCATGTTGTTTCCTGCTTGCTTAACTCCGACCATAAACGGAGATGTTGTATGACCACCTGTTATTATCTGTCCATGTCCTGTTGTATTTGAATAAAACACCTGTCACTGACTGTCAATTTGGGGGTGTGTGGTTGGGAAATAAAGGGGAGGGAAAGGGACAACTTGGGGAGGAACGGGGTGATGCTTCACTTTTGACTGTACGACGATGAGCAACCATGCTACGATTCTGCTGTACTGAGATGATAAGAACGATGAATAAAGAACGATGATGACCATATGCCGGACTCCTTGTGCTGTGTCGTGCCTTCACCTCCCTCTGCTGGTTGCCAATGATGGGACCTCATAATTTCCTTAACACAACATACTATAGTATGCCCTCCGACACCATGGACTATAGCCTTTCGCTTTTGCGTGATTTTCACCTTTTTTTTTTAATCCTCCGAAATCGTGAAAAACGACATACTATAGTATGCCCTCCGACACCATGGACTATAGCCTTTCGCTTTTGCGTGATTTTCACCTTTTTTTCAAATCCTCCAAAATCGTGAAAAACGACATACTATAGTATGCCCTCCGACACCATGGACTATAGCCTTTCGCTTTTGCGTGATTTTCACCTTTTTTTCAAATCCTCCGAAATCGTGAAAAACGACATACTATAGTATGCCCTCCGACACCATGGACTATAGCCTTTCGCTTTTGCGTGATTTTCACCTTTTTTTCAAATCCTCCGAAATCGTGAAAAACGACATACTATAGTATGCCCTCTGACACCATGGACTATAGCCTTTCGCTTTTGCGTGATTTTCACCTTTTTTTAAAATCCTCCGAAATCGTGAAAAACGCCATACTAGTATGCGGTCCGAGACCATGGACTATAGCCTTTCGCTTTTGCGTGATTTTCAATTTTTTTTCAAATCCTCCGAAATCGTGAAAAACGACATACTATAGTATGCCCTCCGACACCATGGACTATAGCCTTTCGCTTTTGCGTGATTTTCACCTTTTTTTCAAATCCTCCGAAATCGTGAAAAACGACATACTATGCCCTCCGACACCATGGACTATAGCCTTTCGCTTTTGCGTGATTTTCACCTTTTTTTTAAATCCTCCGAAATCGTGAAAAACGACATACTAGTATGCGGCCCGAGACCATGGACTATAGCCTTTCGCTTTTGCGTGATTTTCACCTTTTTTTTAAATCCTCTGAAATCGTGAAAAACGACATACTATAGTATGCCCTCCGACACCATGGACTATAGCCTTTCGCTTTTGCGTGATTTTCACCTTTTTTTCAAATCCTCCGAAATCGTGAAAAACGACATACTATAATATGCCCTCCGACACCATGGACTATAGCCTTTCGCTTTTGCGTGATTGTCACCTTTTTTTCAAATCCTCCGAAATCGTGAAAAACGACATACTATGCCCTCCGACACCATGGACTATAGCCTTTCGCTTTTGCGTGATTTTCACCTTTTTTTTAAATCCTCCGAAATCGTGAAAAACGACATACTAGTATGCGGCCCGAGACCATGGACTATAGCCTTTCGCTTTTGCGTGATTTTCACCTTTTTTTTAAATCCTCTAAAATCGTGAAAAACGACATACTATAGTATGCCCTCCGACACCATGGACTATAGCCTTTCGCTTTTGCGTGATTTTCACCTTTTTTTCAAATCCTCCGAAATCGTGAAAAACGACATACTATAATATGCCCTCCGACACCATGGACTATAGCCTTTCGCTTTTGCGTGATTGTCACCTTTTTTTTTTAAATCCTCCGAAATCGTGAAAAACGACATACTAGTATGCGGTCCGAGACCATGGACTATAGCCTTTCGCTTTTGCGTGATTTTCACCTTTTTTTAAAATCCTCCGAAATCGTGAAAAACGACATACTAGTATGCGGCCCGAGACCATGGACTGTAGCCTTTCGCTTTTGCGTGATTTTCACCTTTTTTTCAAATCCTCCGAAATCGTGAAAAACGACATACTATAGTATGCCCTCCGACACCATGGACTATAGCCTTTCGCTTTTGCGTGATTTTCACCTTTTTTTTTAAAATCCTCTGAAATCGTGAAAAACGACATACTATAGTATGCCCTCCGACACCATGGACTATAGCCTTTCGCTTTTGCGTGATTTTCACCTTTTTTTTTAAATCCTCCGAAATCGTGAAAAACGACATACTATAGTATGCCCTCCGATACCATGGACTATAGCCTTTCGCATTTGCGTGATTTTCACCTTTTTTTCAAATCCTCCGAAATCGTGAAAAACGACATACTATAGTATGCCCTCCGACACCATGGACTATAGCCTTTCGCTTTTGCGTGATTTTCACCTTTTTTTTAAATCCTCCGAAATCGTAAAAAACAACATACTATAGTATGCCCTCCGACACCATTGTCTATAGCCTTTCGCTTTTGCGTGATTTTCACCTTTTTTTCAAATCCTCCGAAATCGTGAAAAACTACATACTATAGTATGCCCTCTGACACCATGGACTATAGCCTTTCGCTTTTGCGTGATTTTCACCTTTTTTTTTTTATCCTCCGAAATCGTGAAAAACGACAAACTATAGTATGCCCTCCGACACCATGGACTATAGCCTTTCGCTTTTGCGTGATTTTCACCTTTTTTTCAAATCCTCCAAAATCGTGAAAAACGACATACTATAGTATGCCCTCCGACACCATGGACTATAGCCTTTCGCTTTTGCGTGATTTTCACCTTTTTTTCAAATCCTCCGAAATCGTGAAAAACGACATACTATAGTATGCCCTCCGACACCATGGACTATAGCCTTTCGCTTTTGCGTGATTTTCACCTTTTTTTCAAATCCTCCGAAATCGTGAAAAACGACATACTATAGTATGCCCTCCGACACCATGGACTATAGCCTTTCGCTTTTGCGTGATTTTCACCTTTTTTTCAAATCCTCCGAAATCGTGAAAAACGACATACTATAGTATGCCCTCTGACACCATGGACTATAGCCTTTCGCTTTTGCGTGATTTTCACCTTTTTTTTAAATCCTCCGAAATCGTGAAAAACGACATACTATAGTATGCCCTCCGACACCATGGACTATAGCCTTTCGCTTTTGCGTGATTTTCACCTTTTTTTCAAATCCTCCGAAATCGTGAAAAACGACATACTATAGTATGCCCTCCGACACCATGGACTATAGCCTTTCGCTTTTGCGTGATTTTCACCTTTTTTTTTAAAATCCTCCGAAATCGTGAAAAACGACATACTATAGTATGCCCTCCGACACCATGGACTATAGCCTTTCGCTTTTGCGTGATTTTCACCTTTTTTTCAAATCCTCCAAAATCGTGAAAAACAACATACTATAGTATGCCCTCCGACGCCATGGACTATAGCCTTTCGCTTTTGCGTGATTTTCACCTTTTTTTTAAATCCTCCGAAATCGTGAAAAACGACATACTATAGTATGCCCTCCGACACCATGGACTATAGCCTTTCGCTTTTGCGTGATTTCACCTTTTTTTCAAATCCTCCGAAATCGTGAAAAACGACATACTATAATATGCCCTCCGACACCATGGACTATAGCCTTTCGCTTTTGCGTGATTGTCACCTTTTTTTTTAAATCCTCCGAAATCGTGAAAAACGACATACTAGTATGCGGTCCGAGACCATGGACTATAGCCTTTCGCTTTTGCGTGATTTTCACCTTTTTTTAAAATCCTCCGAAATCGTGAAAAACGACATACTAGTATGCGGCCCGAGACCATGGACTATAGCCTTTCGCTTTTGCGTGATTTTCACCTTTTTTTCAAATCCTCCGAAATCGT
Organism: Electrona antarctica; assembly: GCF_951216825.1. Taxonomy (NCBI): domain Eukaryota; kingdom Metazoa; phylum Chordata; class Actinopteri; order Myctophiformes; family Myctophidae; genus Electrona; species Electrona antarctica. The sequence goes on from NC_136793.1 coordinate 41,495,044, forward strand.
GAAAAACGACATACTATAGTATGCCCTCCGACACCATGGACTATAGCCTTTCGCTTTTGCGTGATTTTCACCTTTTTTTTTTAAATCCTCTGAAATAGTGAAAAACGACATACTATAGTATGCCCTCCGACACCATGGACTATAGCCTTTCGCTTTTGCGTGATTTTCACCTTTTTTTTTAAATCCTCCGAAATCGTGAAAAACGACATACTATAGTATGCTCTCCGATACCATGGACTATAGCCTTTCGCATTTGCGTGATTTTCACCTTTTTTTCAAATCCTCCGAAATCGTGAAAAACGACATACTATAGTATGCCCTCCGACACCATGGACTATAGCCTTTCGCTTTTGCGTGATTTTCACCTTTTTTTTAAATCCTCCGAAATCGTAAAAAACAACATACTATAGTATGCCCTCCGACACCATTGTCTATAGCCTTTCGCTTTTGCGTGATTTTCACCTTTTTTTCAAATCCTCCGAAATCGTGAAAAACTACATACTATAGTATGCCCTCTGACACCATGGACTATAGCCTTTCGCTTTTGCGTGATTTTCACCTTTTTTTTTTATCCTCCGAAATCGTGAAAAACGACAAACTATAGTATGCCCTCCGACACCATGGACTATAGCCTTTCGCTTTTGCGTGATTTTCACCTTTTTTTCAAATCCTCCAAAATCGTGAAAAACAACATACTATAGTATGCCCTCCGACACCATGGACTATAGCCTTTCGCTTTTGCGTGATTTTCACCTTTTTTTCAAATCCTCCGAAATCGTGAAAAACGACATACTATAGTATGCCCTCCGACACCATGGACTATAGCCTTTCGCTTTTGCGTGATTTTCACCTTTTTTTCAAATCCTCCGAAAAAATGAAAAACGACATACTATAGTATGCCCTCCGACACCATGGACTATAGCCTTTCGCTTTTGCGTGATTTTCACCTTTTTTTCAAATCCTCCGAAATCGTGAAAAACGACATACTATAGTATGCCCTCTGACACCATGGACTATAGCCTTTCGCTTTTGCGTGATTTTCACCTTTTTTTTAAATCCTCCGAAATCGTGAAAAACGACATACTATAGTATGCCCTCCGACACCATGGACTATAGCCTTTCGCTTTTGCGTGATTTTCACCTTTTTTTCAAATCCTCCGAAATCGTGAAAAACGACATACTATAGTATGCCCTCCGACACCATGGACTATAGCCTTTCGCTTTTGCGTGATTTTCACCTTTTTTTTTAAATCCTCCGAAATCGTGAAAAACGACATACTATAGTATGCCCTCCGACACCATGGACTATAGCCTTTCGCTTTTGCGTGATTTTCACCTTTTTTTCAAATCCTCCAAAATCGTGAAAAACAACATACTATAGTATGCCCTCCGACGCCATGGACTATAGCCTTTCGCTTTTGCGTGATTTTCACCTTTTTTTTTAAATCCTCCGAAATCGTGAAAAACGACATACTATAGTATGCCCTCCGACACCATGGACTATAGCCTTTCGCTTTTGCGTGATTTTCACCTTTTTTTCAAATCCTCCGAAATCGTGAAAAACGACATACTATAGTATGCCCTCCGACACCATGGACTATAGCCTTTCGCTTTTGCGTGATTTTCACCTTTTTTTCAAATCCTCCGAAATCGTGAAAAACGACATACTATAGTATGCCCTCCGACACCATGGACTATAGCCTTTCGCTTTTGCGTGATTTTCACCTTTTTTTTAAATCCTCCGAAATCGTGAAAAACGACATACTATAGTATGCCCTCCGACACCATGGACTATAGCCTTTCGCTTTTGCGTGATTTTCAACTTTTTTTCAAATCCTCCGAAATCGTGAAAAACGACATACTATAGTATGCCCTCCGACACCATGGACTATAGCCTTTCGCTTTTGCGTGATTTTCACCTTTTTTTTAAATCCTCCGAAATCGTGAAAAACGACATACTATAGTATGCCCTCCGACACCATGGACTATAGCCTTTCGCTTTTGCGTGATTTTCACCTTTTTTTCAAATCCTCCGAAATCGTGAAAAACGACATACTATAGTATGCCCTCCGACACCATGGACTATAGCCTTTCGCTTTTGCGTGATTTTCACCTTTTTTAAAATCCTCCGAAATCGTGAAAAACGACATACTAGTATGCGGCCCGACACCATGGACTATAGCCTTTCGCTTTTGCGTGATTTTCACCTTTTTTTCAAATCCTCCGAAATCGTGAAAAACGACATACTAGTATGCGGCCCGAGACCATGGACTATAGCCTTTCGCTTTTGCGTGATTTTCAACTTTTTTTCAAATCCTCCGAAATCGTGAAAAACGACATACTATAGTATGCCCTCTGACACCATGGACTATAGCCTTTCGCTTTTGCGTGATTTTCACCTTTTTTTTTTAAATCCTCCGAAATCGTGAAAAACGACATACTATAGTATGCCCTCCGACACCATGGACTATAGCCTTTCGCTTTTGCGTGATTTTCACCTTTTTTTCAAATCCTCCGAAATCGTGAAAAACGACATACTATAGTATGCCCTCCGACACCATGGACTATAGCCTTTCGCTTTTGCGTGATTTTCACCTTTTTTAAAATCCTCCGAAATCGTGAAAAACGACATACTAGTATGCGGCCCGACACCATGGACTATAGCCTTTCGCTTTTGCGTGATTTTCACCTTTTTTTTTCAAATCCTCCGAAATCGTATAGTATAGTATATAGTATGCCCTCCGACGCTTTTGCGTGATTTTCACCTTTTTTTTAAATCCTCCGAAATCGTGAAAAACGACATACTATAGTATGCCCTCCGACACCATGGACTATAGCCTTTCGCTTTTGCGTGATTTTCACCTTTTTTTCAAATCCTCCGAAATCGTGAAAAACGACATACTAGTATGCGGCCCGAGACCATGGACTATAGCCTTTCGCTTTTGCGTGATTTTCACCTTTTTTTCAAATCCTCCGAAATCGTATAGTATAGTATATAGTATGCCCTCCGACGCTTTTGCGTGATTTTCACCTTTTTTTTAAATCCTCCGAAATCGTGAAAAACGACATACTATAGTATGCCCTCCGACACCATGGACTATAGCCTTTCGCTTTTGCGTGATTTTCACCTTTTTTTCAAATCCTCCGAAATCGTGAAAAACGACATACTATAGTATGCCCTCCGACACCATGGACTATAGCCTTTCGCTTTTGCGTGATTTTCACCTTTTTTTCAAATCCTCCGAAATCGTGAAAAACGACATACTATAGTATGCCCTCCGACACCATGGACTATAGCCTTTCGCTTTTGCGTGATTTTCACCTTTTTTTTAAATCCTCCGAAATCGTGAAAAACGACATACTATAGTATGCCCTCCGACACCATGGACTATAGCCTTTCGCTTTTGCGTGATTTTCAACTTTTTTTCAAATCCTCCGAAATCGTGAAAAACGACATACTATAGTATGCCCTCCGACACCATGGACTATAGCCTTTCGCTTTTGCGTGATTTTCACCTTTTTTTTAAATCCTCCGAAATCGTGAAAAACGACATACTATAGTATGCCCTCCGACACCATGGACTATAGCCTTTCGCTTTTGCGTGATTTTCACCTTTTTTTCAAATCCTCCGAAATCGTGAAAAACGACATACTATAGTATGCCCTCCGACACCATGGACTATAGCCTTTCGCTTTTGCGTGATTTTCACCTTTTTTTAAATCCTCCGAAATCGTGAAAAACGACATACTAGTATGCGGCCCGACACCATGGACTATAGCCTTTCGCTTTTGCGTGATTTTCACCTTTTTTTCAAATCCTCCGAAATCGTGAAAAACGACATACTAGTATGCGGCCCGAGACCATGGACTATAGCCTTTCGCTTTTGCGTGATTTTCACCTTTTTTTCAAATCCTCCGAAATCGTGAAAAACGACATACTATAGTATGCCCTCTGACACCATGGACTATAGCCTTTCGCTTTTGCATGATTTTCACCTTTTTTTTTTAAATCCTCTGAAATCGTGAAAAACGACATACTATAGTATGCCCTCCGACACCATGGACTATAGCCTTTCGCTTTTGCGTGATTTTCACCTTTTTTTAAAATCCTCCGAAATCGTGAAAAACGACATATTATAGTATGCCCTCCGACACCATGGACTATAGCCTTTCGCTTTTGCGTGATTTTCACCTTTTTTTCAAATCCTCCGAAATCGTGAAAAACGACATACTATAATATGCCCTCCGACACCATGGACTATAGCCTTTCGCTTTTGCGTGATTGTCACCTTTTTTTTAAATCCTCCGAAATCGTGAAAAACGACATACTAGTATGCGGTCCGAGACCATGGACTATAGCCTTTCGCTTTTGCGTGATTTTCACCTTTTTTTCAAATCCTCCGAAATCGTGAAAAACGACATACTATAGTATGCCCTCCGACACCATGGACTATAGCCTTTCGCTTTTGCGTGATTTTCACCTTTTTTTAAATCCTCCGAAATCGTGAAAAACGACATACTAGTATGCGGCCCGACACCATGGACTATAGCCTTTCGCTTTTGCGTGATTTTCACCTTTTTTTCAAATCCTCCGAAATCGTGAAAAACGACATACTAGTATGCGGCCCGAGACCATGGACTATAGCCTTTCGCTTTTGCGTGATTTTCACCTTTTTTTCAAATCCTCCGAAATCGTGAAAAACGACATACTATAGTATGCCCTCTGACACCATGGACTATAGCCTTTCGCTTTTGCATGATTTTCACCTTTTTTTTTAAAATCCTCTGAAATCGTGAAAAACGACATACTATAGTATGCCCTCCGACACCATGGACTATAGCCTTTCGCTTTTGCGTGATTTTCACCTTTTTTTAAAATCCTCCGAAATCGTGAAAAACGACATATTATAGTATGCCCTCCGACACCATGGACTATAGCCTTTCGCTTTTGCGTGATTTTCACCTTTTTTTCAAATCCTCCGAAATCGTGAAAAACGACATACTATAATATGCCCTCCGACACCATGGACTATAGCCTTTCGCTTTTGCGTGATTGTCACCTTTTTTTTAAATCCTCCGAAATCGTGAAAAACGACATACTAGTATGCGGTCCGAGACCATGGACTATAGCCTTTCGCTTTTGCGTGATTTTCACCTTTTTTTCAAATCCTCCGAAATCGTGAAAAACGACATACTATAGTATGCCCTCCGACATTATGGACTATAGCCTTTCGCTTTTGCGTGATTTTCACTTTTTTTTTTTAAATCCTCTGAAATCGTGAAAAACGACATACTATAGTATGCCCTCCGACACCATGGACTATAGCCTTTCGCTTTTGCGTGATTTTCACCTTTTTTTCAAATCCTCCGAAATCGTGAAAAACGACATACTATAGTATGCCCTCCGACACCATGGACTATAGCCTTTCGCTTTTGCGTGATTTTCACCTTTTTTTAAAATCCTCTGAAATCGTGAAAAACGACATACTATAGTATGCCCTCCGACACCATGGACTATAGCCTTTCGCTTTTGCGTGATTTTCACCTTTTTTTCAAATCCTCCGAAATCGTGAAAAACGACATACTATAGTATGCCCTCCGACACCATGGACTATAGCCTTTCGCTTTTGCGTGATTTTCACCTTTTTTTTAAATCGTCCGAAATCGTGAAAAACGACATACTGGTATGCGGTCCGAGACCATGGACTATAGCCTTTCGCTTTTGCGTGATTTTCACCTTTTTTCAAATCCTCCGAAATCGTGAAAAACGACATACTAGTATGCGGCCCGAGACCATGGACTATAGCCTTTCGCTTTTGCGTGATTTTCACCTTTTTTTCAAATCCTCCGAAATCGTGAAAAACGACATACTATAGTATGCCCTCCGACACCATGGACTATAGCCTTTCGCTTTTGCGTGATTTTAACCTTTTTTTCAAATCCTCCGAAATCGTGAAAAACGACATACTATTGTATGCCCTCCGACACCATGGACTATAGCCTTTCGCTTTTGCGTGATTTTCACCTTTTTTCAAATCCTCCGAAATCGTGAAAAACGACATACTAGTATGCGGCCCGAGACCATGGACTATAGCCTTTCGCTTTTGCGTGATTTTCACCTTTTTTTCAAATCCTCCGAAATCATGAAAAACGACATACTATAGTATGCCCTCCGACACCATGGACTATAGCCTTGGTGACTATAGCCTTTCGCTTTTGCGTGATTTTCACCTTTTTTTTAAATCCTCCGAAATCGTGAAAAACGACATACTAGTATGCGGCCCGAGACCATGGACTATAGCCTTTCGCTTTTGCGTGATTTTCACTTTTTTTTCAAATCCTCCGAAATCGTGAAAAACGACATACTATAGTATGCCCTCCGACACCATGGACTATAGCCTTTCGCTTTTGCGTGATTTTCACCTTTTTTTTTTAAAATCCTCTGAAATCGTGAAAAACGACATACTATAGTATGCCCTCCGACACCATGGACTATAGCCTTTCGCTTTTGCGTGATTTTCACCTTTTTTTTTAAATCCTCCGAAATCGTGAAAAACGACATACTATAGTATGCCCTCCGATACCATGGACTATAGCCTTTCGCATTTGCGTGATTTTCACCTTTTTTTCAAATCCTGCGAAATCGTGAAAAACGACATACTATAGTATGCCCTCCGACACCATGGACTATAGCCTTTCGCTTTTGCGTGATTTTCACCTTTTTTTTAAATCCTCCGAAATCGTAAAAAACAACATACTATAGTATGCCCTCCGACACCATTGTCTATAGCCTTTCGCTTTTGCGTGATTTTCACCTTTTTTTTAAATCGTCCGAAATCGTGAAAAACGACATACTGGTATGCGGTCCGAGACCATGGACTATAGCCTTTCGCTTTTGCGTGATTTTCACCTTTTTTCAAATCCTCCGAAATCGTGAAAAACGACATACTAGTATGCGGCCCGAGACCATGGACTATAGCCTTTCGCTTTTGCGTGATTTTCACCTTTTTTTCAAATCCTCCGAAATCGTGAAAAACGACATACTATAATATGCCCTCCGACACCATGGACTATAGCCTTTCGCTTTTGCGTGATTGTCACCTTTTTTTTAAATCCTCCGAAATCGTGAAAAACGACATACTAGTATGCGGTCCGAGACCATGGACTATAGCCTTTCGCTTTTGCGTGATTTTCACCTTTTTTTCAAATCCTCCGAAATCGTGAAAAACGACATACTATAGTATGCCCTCCGACATTATGGACTATAGCCTTTCGCTTTTGCGTGATTTTCACTTTTTTTTTTTAAATCCTCTGAAATCGTGAAAAACGACATACTATAGTATGCCCTCCGACACCATGGACTATAGCCTTTCGCTTTTGCGTGATTTTCACCTTTTTTTCAAATCCTCCGAAATCGTGAAAAACGACATACTATAGTATGCCCTCCGACACCATGGACTATAGCCTTTCGCTTTTGCGTGATTTTCACCTTTTTTTAAAATCCTCTGAAATCGTGAAAAACGACATACTATAGTATGCCCTCCGACACCATGGACTATAGCCTTTCGCTTTTGCGTGATTTTCACCTTTTTTTCAAATCCTCCGAAATCGTGAAAAACGACATACTATAGTATGCCCTCCGACACCATGGACTATAGCCTTTCGCTTTTGCGTGATTTTCACCTTTTTTTTAAATCGTCCGAAATCGTGAAAAACGACATACTGGTATGCGGTCCGAGACCATGGACTATAGCCTTTCGCTTTTGCGTGATTTTCACCTTTTTTCAAATCCTCCGAAATCGTGAAAAACGACATACTAGTATGCGGCCCGAGACCATGGACTATAGCCTTTCGCTTTTGCGTGATTTTCACCTTTTTTTCAAATCCTCCGAAATCGTGAAAAACGACATACTATAGTATGCCCTCCGACACCATGGACTATAGCCTTTCGCTTTTGCGTGATTTTAACCTTTTTTTCAAATCCTCCGAAATCGTGAAAAACGACATACTATTGTATGCCCTCCGACACCATGGACTATAGCCTTTCGCTTTTGCGTGATTTTCACCTTTTTTCAAATCCTCCGAAATCGTGAAAAACGACATACTAGTATGCGGCCCGAGACCATGGACTATAGCCTTTCGCTTTTGCGTGATTTTCACCTTTTTTTCAAATCCTCCGAAATCATGAAAAACGACATACTATAGTATGCCCTCCGACACCATGGACTATAGCCTTGGTGACTATAGCCTTTCGCTTTTGCGTGATTTTCACCTTTTTTTTAAATCCTCCGAAATCGTGAAAAACGACATACTAGTATGCGGCCCGAGACCATGGACTATAGCCTTTCGCTTTTGCGTGATTTTCACTTTTTTTTCAAATCCTCCGAAATCGTGAAAAACGACATACTATAGTATGCCCTCCGACACCATGGACTATAGCCTTTCGCTTTTGCGTGATTTTCACCTTTTTTTTTTAAAATCCTCTGAAATCGTGAAAAACGACATACTATAGTATGCCCTCCGACACCATGGACTATAGCCTTTCGCTTTTGCGTGATTTTCACCTTTTTTTTTAAATCCTCCGAAATCGTGAAAAACGACATACTATAGTATGCCCTCCGATACCATGGACTATAGCCTTTCGCATTTGCGTGATTTTCACCTTTTTTTCAAATCCTGCGAAATCGTGAAAAACGACATACTATAGTATGCCCTCCGACACCATGGACTATAGCCTTTCGCTTTTGCGTGATTTTCACCTTTTTTTTAAATCCTCCGAAATCGTAAAAAACAACATACTATAGTATGCCCTCCGACACCATTGTCTATAGCCTTTCGCTTTTGCGTGATTTTCACCTTTTTTTCAAATCCTCCGAAATCGTGAAAAACTACATACTATAGTATGCCCTCTGACACCATGGACTATAGCCTTTCGCTTTTGCGTGATTTTCACCTTTTTTTCAAATCCTCCGAAATCGTGAAAAACTACATACTATAGTATGCCCTCTGACACCATGGACTATAGCCTTTCGCTTTTGCGTGATTTTCACCTTTTTTTTTTTATCCTCCGAAATCGTGAAAAACGACAAACTATAGTATGCCCTCCGACACCATGGACTATAGCCTTTCGCTTTTGCGTGATTTTCACTTTTTTTCAAATCCTCCAAAATCGTGAAAAACGACATACTATAGTATGCCCTCCGACACCATGGACTATAGCCTTTCGCTTTTGCGTGATTTTCACCTTTTTTTCAAATCCTCCGAAATCGTGAAAAACGACATACTATAGTATGCCCTCCGACACCATGGACTATAGCCTTTCGCTTTTGCGTGATTTTCACCTTTTTTTCAAATCCTCCGAAATCGTGAAAAACGACATACTATAGTATGCCCTCCGACACCATGGACTATAGCCTTTCGCTTTTGCGTGATTTTCACCTTTTTTTCAAATCCTCCGAAATCGTGAAAAACGACATACTATAGTATGCCCTCTGACACCATGGACTATAGCCTTTCGCTTTTGCGTGATTTTCACCTTTTTTTTAAATCCTCCGAAATCGTGAAAAACGACATACTATAGTATGCCCTCCGACACCATGGACTATAGCCTTTCGCTTTTGCGTGATTTTCACCTTTTTTTCAAATCCTCCGAAATCGTGAAAAACGACATACTATAGTATGCCCTCCGACACCATGGACTATAGCCTTTCGCTTTTGCGTGATTTTCACCTTTTTTTTAAAAATCCTCCGAAATCGTGAAAAACGACATACTATAGTATGCCCTCCGACACCATGGACTATAGCCTTTCGCTTTTGCGTGATTTTCACCTTTTTTTCAAATCCTCCAAAATCGTGAAAAACAACATACTATAGTATGCCCTCCGACGCCATGGACTATAGCCTTTCGCTTTTGCGTGATTTTCACCTTTTTTTTAAATCCTCCGAAATCGTGAAAAACGACATACTATAGTATGCCCTCCGACACCATGGACTATAGCCTTTCGCTTTTGCGTGATTTTCACCTTTTTTTCAAATCCTCCGAAATCGTGAAAAACGACATACTATAATATGCCCTCCGACACCATGGACTATAGCCTTTCGCTTTTGCGTGATTGTCACCTTTTTTTTTAAATCCTCCGAAATCGTGAAAAACGACATACTAGTATGCGGTCCGAGACCATGGACTATAGCCTTTCGCTTTTGCGTGATTTTCACCTTTTTTTAAAATCCTCCGAAATCGTGAAAAACGACATACTAGTATGCGGCCCGAGACCATGGACTATAGCCTTTCGCTTTTGCGTGATTTTCACCTTTTTTTCAAATCCTCCGAAATCGTGAAAAACGACATACTATAGTATGCCCTCCGACACCATGGACTATAGCCTTTCGCTTTTGCGTGATTTTCACCTTTTTTTTTTAAATCCTCTGAAATCGTGAAAAACGACATACTATAGTATGCCCTCCGACACCATGGACTATAGCCTTTCGCTTTTGCGTGATTTTCACCTTTTTTTCAAATCCTCCGAAATCGTGAAAAACGACATACTATAGTATGCCCTCCGACACCATGGACTATAGCCTTTCGCTTTTGCGTGATTTTCACCTTTTTTTTTAAATCCTCCGAAATCGTAAAAAACAACATACTATAGTATGCCCTCCGACACCATTGTCTATAGCCTTTCGCTTTTGCGTGATTTTCACCTTTTTTTCAAATCCTCCGAAATCGTGAAAAACGACATACTATAGTATGCCCTCCGACACCATGGACTATAGCCTTTCGCTTTTGCGTGATTTTCACCTTTTTTTTTTAAATCCTCTGAAATCGTGAAAAACGACATACTATAGTATGCCCTCCGACACCATGGACTATAGCCTTTCGCTTTTGCGTGATTTTCACCTTTTTTTCAAATCCTCCGAAATCGTGAAAAACGACATACTATAGTATGCCCTCCGACACCATGGACTATAGCCTTTCGCTTTTGCGTGATTTTCACCTTTTTTTTAAATCCTCCGAAATCGTAAAAAACAACATACTATAGTATGCCCTCCGACACCATTGTCTATAGCCTTTCGCTTTTGCGTGATTTTCACCTTTTTTTCAAATCCTCCGAAATCGTGAAAAACTACATACTATAGTATGCCCTCTGACACCATGGACTATAGCCTTTCGCTTTTGCGTGATTTTCACCTTTTTTTTTTTATCCTCCGAAATCGTGAAAAACGACAAACTATAGTATGCCCTCCGACACCATGGACTATAGCCTTTCGCTTTTGCGTGATTTTCACCTTTTTTTCAAATCCTCCAAAATCGTGAAAAACGACATACTATAGTATGCCCTCCGACACCATGGACTCTAGCCTTTCGCTTTTGCGTGATTTTCACCTTTTTTTCAAATCCTCCGAAATCGTGAAAAACGACATACTATAGTATGCCCTCCGACACCATGGACTATAGCCTTTCGCTTTTGCGTGATTTTCACCTTTTTTTCAAATCCTCCGAAAAAATGAAAAACGACATACTATAGTATGCCCTCCGACACCATGGACTATAGCCTTTCGCTTTTGCGTGATTTTCACCTTTTTTTCAAATCCTCCGAAATCGTGAAAAACGACATACTATAGTATGCCCTCTGACACCATGGACTATAGCCTTTCGCTTTTGCGTGATTTTCACCTTTTTTTTAAATCCTCCGAAATCGTGAAAAACGACATACTATAGTATGCCCTCCGACACCATGGACTATAGCCTTTCGCTTTTGCGTGATTTTCACCTTTTTTTCAAATCCTCCGAAATCGTGAAAAACGACATACTATAGTATGCCCTCCGACACCATGGACTATAGCCTTTCGCTTTTGCGTGATTTTCACCTTTTTTTTTAAATCCTCCGAAATCGTGAAAAACGACATACTATAGTATGCCCTCCGACACCATGGACTATAGCCTTTCGCTTTTGCGTGATTTTCACCTTTTTTTCAAATCCTCCAAAATCGTGAAAAACAACATACTATAGTATGCCCTCCGACGCCATGGACTATAGCCTTTCGCTTTTGCGTGATTTTCACCTTTTTTTCAAATCCTCCAAAATCGTGAAAAACGACATACTATAGTATGCCCTCCGACACCATGGACTATAGCCTTTCGCTTTTGCGTGATTTTCACCTTTTTTTCAAATCCTCCGAAATCGTGAAAAACGACATACTATAGTATGCCCTCCGACACCATGGACTATAAGCCTTTCGCTTTTGCGTGATTTTCACCTTTTTTTCAAATCCTCCGAAATCGTGAAAAACGACATACTATAGTATGCCCTCCGACACCATGGACTATAGCCTTTCGCTTTTGCGTGATTTTCACCTTTTTTTTTAATCCTCCGAAATCGTGAAAAACGACATACTATAGTATGCCCTCCGACACCATGGACTATAGCCTTTCGCTTTTGCGTGATTTTCAACTTTTTTTCAAATCCTCCGAAATCGTGAAAAACGACATACTATAGTATGCCCTCCGACACCATGGACTATAGCCTTTCGCTTTTGCGTGATTTTCACCTTTTTTAAAATCCTCCGAAATCGTGAAAAACGACATACTAGTATGCGGCCCGACACCATGGACTATAGCCTTTCGCTTTTGCGTGATTTTCACCTTTTTTTCAAATCCTCCGAAATCGTGAAAAACGACATACTAGTATGCGGCCCGAGACCATGGACTATAGCCTTTCGCTTTTGCGTGATTTTCACCTTTTTTTCAAATCCTCCGAAATCGTGAAAAACGACATACTATAGTATGCCCTCCGACACCATGGACTATAGCCTTTCGCTTTTGCGTGATTTTCACCTTTTTTTCAAATCCTCCGAAATCGTGAAAAACGACATACTATAGTATGCCCTCCGACACCATGGACTATAGCCTTTCGCTTTTGCGTGATTTTCACCTTTTTTTTAAATCCTCCGAAATCGTGAAAAACGACATACTATAGTATGCCCTCCGACACCATGGACTATAGCCTTTCGCTTTTGCGTGATTTTCACCTTTTTTTCAAATCCTCCGAAATCGTGAAAAACGACATACTATAGTATGCCCTCCGACACCATGGACTATAGCCTTTCGCTTTTGCGTGATTTTCACCTTTTTTAAAATCCTCCGAAATCGTGAAAAACGACATACTAGTATGCGGCCCGACACCATGGACTATAGCCTTTCGCTTTTGCGTGATTTTCACCTTTTTTTCAAATCCTCCGAAATCGTGAAAAACGACATACTAGTATGCGGCCCGAGACCATGGACTATAGCCTTTCGCTTTTGCGTGATTTTCACCTTTTTTTCAAATCCTCCGAAATCGTATAGTATAGTATATAGTATGCCCTCCGACGCTTTTGCGTGATTTTCACCTTTTTTTTAAATCCTCCGAAATCGTGAAAAACGACATACTATAGTATGCCCTCCGACACCATGGACTATAGCCTTTCGCTTTTGCGTGATTTTCACCTTTTTTTCAAATCCTCCGAAATCGTGAAAAACGACATACTATAGTATGCCCTCCGACACCATGGACTATAGCCTTTCGCTTTTGCGTGATTTTCACCTTTTTTTCAAATCCTCCGAAATCGTGAAAAACGACATACTATAGTATGCCCTCCGACACCATGGACTATAGCCTTTCGCTTTTGCGTGATTTTCACCTTTTTTTCAAATCCTCCGAAATTGTGAAAAACGACATACTATAGTATGCCCTCCGACACCATGGACTATAGCCTTTGGCTTTTGCGTGATTTTCACCTTTTTTTCAAATCCTCCGAAATCGTGAAAAACGACATACTATAGTATGCCCTCCGACACCATGGACTATAGCCTTTCGCTTTTGCGTGATTTTCACCTTTTTTTTTAATCCTCCGAAATCGTGAAAAACGACATACTATAGTATGCCCTCCGACACCATGGACTATAGCCTTTCGCTTTTGCGTGATTTTCAACTTTTTTTCAAATCCTCCGAAATCGTGAAAAACGACATACTATAGTATGCCCTCCGACACCATGGACTATAGCCTTTCGCTTTTGCGTGATTTTCACCTTTTTTTTAAATCCTCCGAAATCGTGAAAAACGACATACTATAGTATGCCCTCCGACACCATGGACTATAGCCTTTCGCTTTTGCGTGATTTTCACCTTTTTTTCAAATCCTCCGAAATCGTGAAAAACGACATACTATAGTATGCCCTCCGACACCATGGACTATAGCCTTTCGCTTTTGCGTGATTTTCACCTTTTTTAAAATCCTCCGAAATCGTGAAAAACGACATACTAGTATGCGGCCCGACACCATGGACTATAGCCTTTCGCTTTTGCGTGATTTTCACCTTTTTTTCAAATCCTCCGAAATCGTGAAAAACGACATACTAGTATGCGGCCCGAGACCATGGACTATAGCCTTTCGCTTTTGCGTGATTTTCACCTTTTTTTCAAATCCTCCGAAATCGTGAAAAACGACATACTATAGTATGCCCTCCGACACCATGGACTATAGCCTTTCGCTTTTGCGTGATTTTCACCTTTTTTTCAAATCCTCCGAAATCGTGAAAAACGACATACTATAGTATGCCCTCCGACACCATGGACTATAGCCTTTCGCTTTTGCGTGATTTTCACCTTTTTTTTAAATCCTCCGAAATCGTGAAAAACGACATACTATAGTATGCCCTCCGACACCATGGACTATAGCCTTTCGCTTTTGCGTGATTTTCAACTTTTTTTCAAATCCTCCGAAATCGTGAAAAACGACATACTATAGTATGCCCTCCGACACCATGGACTATAGCCTTTCGCTTTTGCGTGATTTTCACCTTTTTTTTAAATCCTCCGAAATCGTGAAAAACGACATACTATAGTATGCCCTCCGACACCATGGACTATAGCCTTTCGCTTTTGCGTGATTTTCACCTTTTTTTCAAATCCTCCGAAATCGTGAAAAACGACATACTATAGTATGCCCTCCGACACCATGGACTATAGCCTTTCGCTTTTGCGTGATTTTCACCTTTTTTTCAAATCCTCCGAAATCGTGAAAAACGACATACTATAGTATGCCCTCCGACACCATGGACTATAGCCTTTCGCTTTTGCGTGATTTTCACCTTTTTTTCAAATCCTCCGAAATCGTGAAAAACGACATACTATAGTATGCCCTCCGACACCATGGACTATAGCCTTTGGCTTTTGCGTGATTTTCACCTTTTTTTCAAATCCTCCGAAATCGTGAAAAACGACATACTATAGTATGCCCTCCGACACCATGGACTATAGCCTTTCGCTTTTGCGTGATTTTCACCTTTTTTTTAATCCTCCGAAATCGTGAAAAACGACATACTATAGTATGCCCTCCGACACCATGGACTATAGCCTTTGGCTTTTGCGTGATTTTCACCTTTTTTTCAAATCCTCCGAAATCGTGAAAAACGACATACTATAGTATGCCCTCCGACACCATGGACTATAGCCTTTCGCTTTTGCGTGATTTTCACCTTTTTTTTTAATCCTCCGAAATCGTATAGTATAGTATATAGTATGCCCTCCGACGCTTTTGCGTGATTTTCACCTTTTTTTTAAATCCTCCGAAATCGTGAAAAACGACATACTATAGTATGCCCTCCGACACCATGGACTATAGCCTTTCGCTTTTGCGTGATTTTCACCTCTTTTTCAAATCCTCCGAAATCGTGAAAAACGACATACTATAGTATGCCCTCCGACACCATGGACTATAGCCTTTCGCTTTTGCGTGATTTTCACCTTTTTTTCAAATCCTCCGAAATCGTGAAAAACGACATACTATAGTATGCCCTCCGACACCATGGACTATAGCCTTTCGCTTTTGCGTGATTTTCACCTTTTTTTCAAATCCTCCGAAATCGTGAAAAACGACATACTATAGTATGCCCTCCGACACCATGGACTATAGCCTTTCGCTTTTGCGTGATTTTCACCTTTTTTTCAAATCCTCCGAAATCGTGAAAAACGACATACTATAGTATGCCCTCCGACACCATGGACTATAGCCTTTGGCTTTTGCGTGATTTTCACCTTTTTTTCAAATCCTCCGAAATCGTGAAAAACGACATACTATAGTATGCCCTCCGACACCATGGACTATAGCCTTTCGCTTTTGCGTGATTTTCACCTTTTTTTTTAATCCTCCGAAATCGTGAAAAACGACATACTATAGTATGCCCTCCGACACCATGGACTATAGCCTTTCGCTTTTGCGTGATTTTCAACTTTTTTTCAAATCCTCCGAAATCGTGAAAAACGACATACTATAGTATGCCCTCCGACACCATGGACTATAGCCTTTCGCTTTTGCGTGATTTTCACCTTTTTTTTAAATCCTCCGAAATCGTGAAAAACGACATACTATAGTATGCCCTCCGACACCATGGACTATAGCCTTTCGCTTTTGCGTGATTTTCACCTTTTTTTCAAATCCTCCGAAATCGTGAAAAACGACATACTATAGTATGCCCTCCGACACCATGGACTATAGCCTTTCGCTTTTGCGTGATTTTCACCTTTTTTTCAAATCCTCCGAAATCGTATAGTATAGTATATAGTATGCCCTCCGACGCTTTTGCGTGATTTTCACCTTTTTTTTTAAATCCTCCGAAATCGTGAAAAACGACATACTATAGTATGCCCTCCGACACCATGGACTATAGCCTTTCGCTTTTGCGTGATTTTCACCTTTTTTTCAAATCCTCCGAAATCGTGAAAAACGACATACTATAGTATGCCCTCCGACACCATGGACTATAGCCTTTCGCTTTTGCGTGATTTTCACCTTTTTTTCAAATCCTCCGAAATCGTGAAAAACGACATACTATAGTATGCCCTCCGACACCATGGACTATAGCCTTTCGCTTTTGCGTGATTTTCACCTTTTTTTCAAATCCTCCGAAATCGTGAAAAACGACATACTATAGTATGCCCTCCGACACCATGGACTATAGCCTTTGGCTTTTGCGTGATTTTCACCTTTTTTTCAAATCCTCCGAAATCGTGAAAAACGACATACTATAGTATGCCCTCCGACACCATGGACTATAGCCTTTCGCTTTTGCGTGATTTTCACCTTTTTTTTTAATCCTCCGAAATCGTGAAAAACGACATACTATAGTATGCCCTCCGACACCATGGACTATAGCCTTTCGCTTTTGCGTGATTTTCAACTTTTTTTCAAATCCTCCGAAATCGTGAAAAACGACATACTATAGTATGCCCTCCGACACCATGGACTATAGCCTTTCGCTTTTGCGTGATTTTCACCTTTTTTTTAAATCCTCCGAAATCGTGAAAAACGACATACTATAGTATGCCCTCCGACACCATGGACTATAGCCTTTCGCTTTTGCGTGATTTTCACCTTTTTTTTAAATCGTCCGAAATCGTGAAAAACGACATACTGGTATGCGGTCCGAGACCATGGACTATAGCCTTTCGCTTTTGCGTGATTTTCACCTTTTTTCAAATCCTCCGAAATCGTGAAAAACGACATACTAGTATGCGGCCCGAGACCATGGACTATAGCCTTTCGCTTTTGCGTGATTTTCACCTTTTTTTCAAATCCTCCGAAATCGTGAAAAACGACATACTATAATATGCCCTCCGACACCATGGACTATAGCCTTTCGCTTTTGCGTGATTGTCACCTTTTTTTTAAATCCTCCGAAATCGTGAAAAACGACATACTAGTATGCGGTCCGAGACCATGGACTATAGCCTTTCGCTTTTGCGTGATTTTCACCTTTTTTTCAAATCCTCCGAAATCGTGAAAAACGACATACTATAGTATGCCCTCCGACATTATGGACTATAGCCTTTCGCTTTTGCGTGATTTTCACTTTTTTTTTTTAAATCCTCTGAAATCGTGAAAAACGACATACTATAGTATGCCCTCCGACACCATGGACTATAGCCTTTCGCTTTTGCGTGATTTTCACCTTTTTTTCAAATCCTCCGAAATCGTGAAAAACGACATACTATAGTATGCCCTCCGACACCATGGACTATAGCCTTTCGCTTTTGCGTGATTTTCACCTTTTTTTAAAATCCTCTGAAATCGTGAAAAACGACATACTATAGTATGCCCTCCGACACCATGGACTATAGCCTTTCGCTTTTGCGTGATTTTCACCTTTTTTTCAAATCCTCCGAAATCGTGAAAAACGACATACTATAGTATGCCCTCCGACACCATGGACTATAGCCTTTCGCTTTTGCGTGATTTTCACCTTTTTTTTAAATCGTCCGAAATCGTGAAAAACGACATACTGGTATGCGGTCCGAGACCATGGACTATAGCCTTTCGCTTTTGCGTGATTTTCACCTTTTTTCAAATCCTCCGAAATCGTGAAAAACGACATACTAGTATGCGGCCCGAGACCATGGACTATAGCCTTTCGCTTTTGCGTGATTTTCACCTTTTTTTCAAATCCTCCGAAATCGTGAAAAACGACATACTATAGTATGCCCTCCGACACCATGGACTATAGCCTTTCGCTTTTGCGTGATTTTAACCTTTTTTTCAAATCCTCCGAAATCGTGAAAAACGACATACTATTGTATGCCCTCCGACACCATGGACTATAGCCTTTCGCTTTTGCGTGATTTTCACCTTTTTTCAAATCCTCCGAAATCGTGAAAAACGACATACTAGTATGCGGCCCGAGACCATGGACTATAGCCTTTCGCTTTTGCGTGATTTTCACCTTTTTTTCAAATCCTCCGAAATCATGAAAAACGACATACTATAGTATGCCCTCCGACACCATGGACTATAGCCTTGGTGACTATAGCCTTTCGCTTTTGCGTGATTTTCACCTTTTTTTTAAATCCTCCGAAATCGTGAAAAACGACATACTAGTATGCGGCCCGAGACCATGGACTATAGCCTTTCGCTTTTGCGTGATTTTCACTTTTTTTTCAAATCCTCCGAAATCGTGAAAAACGACATACTATAGTATGCCCTCCGACACCATGGACTATAGCCTTTCGCTTTTGCGTGATTTTCACCTTTTTTTTTTAAAATCCTCTGAAATCGTGAAAAACGACATACTATAGTATGCCCTCCGACACCATGGACTATAGCCTTTCGCTTTTGCGTGATTTTCACCTTTTTTTTTAAATCCTCCGAAATCGTGAAAAACGACATACTATAGTATGCCCTCCGATACCATGGACTATAGCCTTTCGCATTTGCGTGATTTTCACCTTTTTTTCAAATCCTGCGAAATCGTGAAAAACGACATACTATAGTATGCCCTCCGACACCATGGACTATAGCCTTTCGCTTTTGCGTGATTTTCACCTTTTTTTTAAATCCTCCGAAATCGTAAAAAACAACATACTATAGTATGCCCTCCGACACCATTGTCTATAGCCTTTCGCTTTTGCGTGATTTTCACCTTTTTTTCAAATCCTCCGAAATCGTGAAAAACTACATACTATAGTATGCCCTCTGACACCATGGACTATAGCCTTTCGCTTTTGCGTGATTTTCACCTTTTTTTCAAATCCTCCGAAATCGTGAAAAACTACATACTATAGTATGCCCTCTGACACCATGGACTATAGCCTTTCGCTTTTGCGTGATTTTCACCTTTTTTTTTTTATCCTCCGAAATCGTGAAAAACGACAAACTATAGTATGCCCTCCGACACCATGGACTATAGCCTTTCGCTTTTGCGTGATTTTCACTTTTTTTCAAATCCTCCAAAATCGTGAAAAACGACATACTATAGTATGCCCTCCGACACCATGGACTATAGCCTTTCGCTTTTGCGTGATTTTCACCTTTTTTTCAAATCCTCCGAAATCGTGAAAAACGACATACTATAGTATGCCCTCCGACACCATGGACTATAGCCTTTCGCTTTTGCGTGATTTTCACCTTTTTTTCAAATCCTCCGAAATCGTGAAAAACGACATACTATAGTATGCCCTCCGACACCATGGACTATAGCCTTTCGCTTTTGCGTGATTTTCACCTTTTTTTCAAATCCTCCGAAATCGTGAAAAACGACATACTATAGTATGCCCTCTGACACCATGGACTATAGCCTTTCGCTTTTGCGTGATTTTCACCTTTTTTTTAAATCCTCCGAAATCGTGAAAAACGACATACTATAGTATGCCCTCCGACACCATGGACTATAGCCTTTCGCTTTTGCGTGATTTTCACCTTTTTTTCAAATCCTCCGAAATCGTGAAAAACGACATACTATAGTATGCCCTCCGACACCATGGACTATAGCCTTTCGCTTTTGCGTGATTTTCACCTTTTTTTTAAAAATCCTCCGAAATCGTGAAAAACGACATACTATAGTATGCCCTCCGACACCATGGACTATAGCCTTTCGCTTTTGCGTGATTTTCACCTTTTTTTCAAATCCTCCAAAATCGTGAAAAACAACATACTATAGTATGCCCTCCGACGCCATGGACTATAGCCTTTCGCTTTTGCGTGATTTTCACCTTTTTTTTAAATCCTCCGAAATCGTGAAAAACGACATACTATAGTATGCCCTCCGACACCATGGACTATAGCCTTTCGCTTTTGCGTGATTTTCACCTTTTTTTCAAATCCTCCGAAATCGTGAAAAACGACATACTATAATATGCCCTCCGACACCATGGACTATAGCCTTTCGCTTTTGCGTGATTGTCACCTTTTTTTTTAAATCCTCCGAAATCGTGAAAAACGACATACTAGTATGCGGTCCGAGACCATGGACTATAGCCTTTCGCTTTTGCGTGATTTTCACCTTTTTTTAAAATCCTCCGAAATCGTGAAAAACGACATACTAGTATGCGGCCCGAGACCATGGACTATAGCCTTTCGCTTTTGCGTGATTTTCACCTTTTTTTCAAATCCTCCGAAATCGTGAAAAACGACATACTATAGTATGCCCTCCGACACCATGGACTATAGCCTTTCGCTTTTGCGTGATTTTCACCTTTTTTTTTTAAATCCTCTGAAATCGTGAAAAACGACATACTATAGTATGCCCTCCGACACCATGGACTATAGCCTTTCGCTTTTGCGTGATTTTCACCTTTTTTTCAAATCCTCCGAAATCGTGAAAAACGACATACTATAGTATGCCCTCCGACACCATGGACTATAGCCTTTCGCTTTTGCGTGATTTTCACCTTTTTTTTTAAATCCTCCGAAATCGTAAAAAACAACATACTATAGTATGCCCTCCGACACCATTGTCTATAGCCTTTCGCTTTTGCGTGATTTTCACCTTTTTTTCAAATCCTCCGAAATCGTGAAAAACGACATACTATAGTATGCCCTCCGACACCATGGACTATAGCCTTTCGCTTTTGCGTGATTTTCACCTTTTTTTTTTAAATCCTCTGAAATCGTGAAAAACGACATACTATAGTATGCCCTCCGACACCATGGACTATAGCCTTTCGCTTTTGCGTGATTTTCACCTTTTTTTCAAATCCTCCGAAATCGTGAAAAACGACATACTATAGTATGCCCTCCGACACCATGGACTATAGCCTTTCGCTTTTGCGTGATTTTCACCTTTTTTTTAAATCCTCCGAAATCGTAAAAAACAACATACTATAGTATGCCCTCCGACACCATTGTCTATAGCCTTTCGCTTTTGCGTGATTTTCACCTTTTTTTCAAATCCTCCGAAATCGTGAAAAACTACATACTATAGTATGCCCTCTGACACCATGGACTATAGCCTTTCGCTTTTGCGTGATTTTCACCTTTTTTTTTTTATCCTCCGAAATCGTGAAAAACGACAAACTATAGTATGCCCTCCGACACCATGGACTATAGCCTTTCGCTTTTGCGTGATTTTCACCTTTTTTTCAAATCCTCCAAAATCGTGAAAAACGACATACTATAGTATGCCCTCCGACACCATGGACTCTAGCCTTTCGCTTTTGCGTGATTTTCACCTTTTTTTCAAATCCTCCGAAATCGTGAAAAACGACATACTATAGTATGCCCTCCGACACCATGGACTATAGCCTTTCGCTTTTGCGTGATTTTCACCTTTTTTTCAAATCCTCCGAAAAAATGAAAAACGACATACTATAGTATGCCCTCCGACACCATGGACTATAGCCTTTCGCTTTTGCGTGATTTTCACCTTTTTTTCAAATCCTCCGAAATCGTGAAAAACGACATACTATAGTATGCCCTCTGACACCATGGACTATAGCCTTTCGCTTTTGCGTGATTTTCACCTTTTTTTTAAATCCTCCGAAATCGTGAAAAACGACATACTATAGTATGCCCTCCGACACCATGGACTATAGCCTTTCGCTTTTGCGTGATTTTCACCTTTTTTTCAAATCCTCCGAAATCGTGAAAAACGACATACTATAGTATGCCCTCCGACACCATGGACTATAGCCTTTCGCTTTTGCGTGATTTTCACCTTTTTTTTTAAATCCTCCGAAATCGTGAAAAACGACATACTATAGTATGCCCTCCGACACCATGGACTATAGCCTTTCGCTTTTGCGTGATTTTCACCTTTTTTTCAAATCCTCCAAAATCGTGAAAAACAACATACTATAGTATGCCCTCCGACGCCATGGACTATAGCCTTTCGCTTTTGCGTGATTTTCACCTTTTTTTCAAATCCTCCAAAATCGTGAAAAACGACATACTATAGTATGCCCTCCGACACCATGGACTATAGCCTTTCGCTTTTGCGTGATTTTCACCTTTTTTTCAAATCCTCCGAAATCGTGAAAAACGACATACTATAGTATGCCCTCCGACACCATGGACTATAAGCCTTTCGCTTTTGCGTGATTTTCACCTTTTTTTCAAATCCTCCGAAATCGTGAAAAACGACATACTATAGTATGCCCTCCGACACCATGGACTATAGCCTTTCGCTTTTGCGTGATTTTCACCTTTTTTTTTAATCCTCCGAAATCGTGAAAAACGACATACTATAGTATGCCCTCCGACACCATGGACTATAGCCTTTCGCTTTTGCGTGATTTTCAACTTTTTTTCAAATCCTCCGAAATCGTGAAAAACGACATACTATAGTATGCCCTCCGACACCATGGACTATAGCCTTTCGCTTTTGCGTGATTTTCACCTTTTTTAAAATCCTCCGAAATCGTGAAAAACGACATACTAGTATGCGGCCCGACACCATGGACTATAGCCTTTCGCTTTTGCGTGATTTTCACCTTTTTTTCAAATCCTCCGAAATCGTGAAAAACGACATACTAGTATGCGGCCCGAGACCATGGACTATAGCCTTTCGCTTTTGCGTGATTTTCACCTTTTTTTCAAATCCTCCGAAATCGTGAAAAACGACATACTATAGTATGCCCTCCGACACCATGGACTATAGCCTTTCGCTTTTGCGTGATTTTCACCTTTTTTTCAAATCCTCCGAAATCGTGAAAAACGACATACTATAGTATGCCCTCCGACACCATGGACTATAGCCTTTCGCTTTTGCGTGATTTTCACCTTTTTTTTAAATCCTCCGAAATCGTGAAAAACGACATACTATAGTATGCCCTCCGACACCATGGACTATAGCCTTTCGCTTTTGCGTGATTTTCACCTTTTTTTCAAATCCTCCGAAATCGTGAAAAACGACATACTATAGTATGCCCTCCGACACCATGGACTATAGCCTTTCGCTTTTGCGTGATTTTCACCTTTTTTAAAATCCTCCGAAATCGTGAAAAACGACATACTAGTATGCGGCCCGACACCATGGACTATAGCCTTTCGCTTTTGCGTGATTTTCACCTTTTTTTCAAATCCTCCGAAATCGTGAAAAACGACATACTAGTATGCGGCCCGAGACCATGGACTATAGCCTTTCGCTTTTGCGTGATTTTCACCTTTTTTTCAAATCCTCCGAAATCGTATAGTATAGTATATAGTATGCCCTCCGACGCTTTTGCGTGATTTTCACCTTTTTTTTAAATCCTCCGAAATCGTGAAAAACGACATACTATAGTATGCCCTCCGACACCATGGACTATAGCCTTTCGCTTTTGCGTGATTTTCACCTTTTTTTCAAATCCTCCGAAATCGTGAAAAACGACATACTATAGTATGCCCTCCGACACCATGGACTATAGCCTTTCGCTTTTGCGTGATTTTCACCTTTTTTTCAAATCCTCCGAAATCGTGAAAAACGACATACTATAGTATGCCCTCCGACACCATGGACTATAGCCTTTCGCTTTTGCGTGATTTTCACCTTTTTTTCAAATCCTCCGAAATTGTGAAAAACGACATACTATAGTATGCCCTCCGACACCATGGACTATAGCCTTTGGCTTTTGCGTGATTTTCACCTTTTTTTCAAATCCTCCGAAATCGTGAAAAACGACATACTATAGTATGCCCTCCGACACCATGGACTATAGCCTTTCGCTTTTGCGTGATTTTCACCTTTTTTTTTAATCCTCCGAAATCGTGAAAAACGACATACTATAGTATGCCCTCCGACACCATGGACTATAGCCTTTCGCTTTTGCGTGATTTTCAACTTTTTTTCAAATCCTCCGAAATCGTGAAAAACGACATACTATAGTATGCCCTCCGACACCATGGACTATAGCCTTTCGCTTTTGCGTGATTTTCACCTTTTTTTTAAATCCTCCGAAATCGTGAAAAACGACATACTATAGTATGCCCTCCGACACCATGGACTATAGCCTTTCGCTTTTGCGTGATTTTCACCTTTTTTTCAAATCCTCCGAAATCGTGAAAAACGACATACTATAGTATGCCCTCCGACACCATGGACTATAGCCTTTCGCTTTTGCGTGATTTTCACCTTTTTTAAAATCCTCCGAAATCGTGAAAAACGACATACTAGTATGCGGCCCGACACCATGGACTATAGCCTTTCGCTTTTGCGTGATTTTCACCTTTTTTTCAAATCCTCCGAAATCGTGAAAAACGACATACTAGTATGCGGCCCGAGACCATGGACTATAGCCTTTCGCTTTTGCGTGATTTTCACCTTTTTTTCAAATCCTCCGAAATCGTGAAAAACGACATACTATAGTATGCCCTCCGACACCATGGACTATAGCCTTTCGCTTTTGCGTGATTTTCACCTTTTTTTCAAATCCTCCGAAATCGTGAAAAACGACATACTATAGTATGCCCTCCGACACCATGGACTATAGCCTTTCGCTTTTGCGTGATTTTCACCTTTTTTTTAAATCCTCCGAAATCGTGAAAAACGACATACTATAGTATGCCCTCCGACACCATGGACTATAGCCTTTCGCTTTTGCGTGATTTTCAACTTTTTTTCAAATCCTCCGAAATCGTGAAAAACGACATACTATAGTATGCCCTCCGACACCATGGACTATAGCCTTTCGCTTTTGCGTGATTTTCACCTTTTTTTTAAATCCTCCGAAATCGTGAAAAACGACATACTATAGTATGCCCTCCGACACCATGGACTATAGCCTTTCGCTTTTGCGTGATTTTCACCTTTTTTTCAAATCCTCCGAAATCGTGAAAAACGACATACTATAGTATGCCCTCCGACACCATGGACTATAGCCTTTCGCTTTTGCGTGATTTTCACCTTTTTTTCAAATCCTCCGAAATCGTGAAAAACGACATACTATAGTATGCCCTCCGACACCATGGACTATAGCCTTTCGCTTTTGCGTGATTTTCACCTTTTTTTCAAATCCTCCGAAATCGTGAAAAACGACATACTATAGTATGCCCTCCGACACCATGGACTATAGCCTTTGGCTTTTGCGTGATTTTCACCTTTTTTTCAAATCCTCCGAAATCGTGAAAAACGACATACTATAGTATGCCCTCCGACACCATGGACTATAGCCTTTCGCTTTTGCGTGATTTTCACCTTTTTTTTAATCCTCCGAAATCGTGAAAAACGACATACTATAGTATGCCCTCCGACACCATGGACTATAGCCTTTGGCTTTTGCGTGATTTTCACCTTTTTTTCAAATCCTCCGAAATCGTGAAAAACGACATACTATAGTATGCCCTCCGACACCATGGACTATAGCCTTTCGCTTTTGCGTGATTTTCACCTTTTTTTTTAATCCTCCGAAATCGTATAGTATAGTATATAGTATGCCCTCCGACGCTTTTGCGTGATTTTCACCTTTTTTTTAAATCCTCCGAAATCGTGAAAAACGACATACTATAGTATGCCCTCCGACACCATGGACTATAGCCTTTCGCTTTTGCGTGATTTTCACCTCTTTTTCAAATCCTCCGAAATCGTGAAAAACGACATACTATAGTATGCCCTCCGACACCATGGACTATAGCCTTTCGCTTTTGCGTGATTTTCACCTTTTTTTCAAATCCTCCGAAATCGTGAAAAACGACATACTATAGTATGCCCTCCGACACCATGGACTATAGCCTTTCGCTTTTGCGTGATTTTCACCTTTTTTTCAAATCCTCCGAAATCGTGAAAAACGACATACTATAGTATGCCCTCCGACACCATGGACTATAGCCTTTCGCTTTTGCGTGATTTTCACCTTTTTTTCAAATCCTCCGAAATCGTGAAAAACGACATACTATAGTATGCCCTCCGACACCATGGACTATAGCCTTTGGCTTTTGCGTGATTTTCACCTTTTTTTCAAATCCTCCGAAATCGTGAAAAACGACATACTATAGTATGCCCTCCGACACCATGGACTATAGCCTTTCGCTTTTGCGTGATTTTCACCTTTTTTTTTAATCCTCCGAAATCGTGAAAAACGACATACTATAGTATGCCCTCCGACACCATGGACTATAGCCTTTCGCTTTTGCGTGATTTTCAACTTTTTTTCAAATCCTCCGAAATCGTGAAAAACGACATACTATAGTATGCCCTCCGACACCATGGACTATAGCCTTTCGCTTTTGCGTGATTTTCACCTTTTTTTTAAATCCTCCGAAATCGTGAAAAACGACATACTATAGTATGCCCTCCGACACCATGGACTATAGCCTTTCGCTTTTGCGTGATTTTCACCTTTTTTTCAAATCCTCCGAAATCGTGAAAAACGACATACTATAGTATGCCCTCCGACACCATGGACTATAGCCTTTCGCTTTTGCGTGATTTTCACCTTTTTTTCAAATCCTCCGAAATCGTATAGTATAGTATATAGTATGCCCTCCGACGCTTTTGCGTGATTTTCACCTTTTTTTTTAAATCCTCCGAAATCGTGAAAAACGACATACTATAGTATGCCCTCCGACACCATGGACTATAGCCTTTCGCTTTTGCGTGATTTTCACCTTTTTTTCAAATCCTCCGAAATCGTGAAAAACGACATACTATAGTATGCCCTCCGACACCATGGACTATAGCCTTTCGCTTTTGCGTGATTTTCACCTTTTTTTCAAATCCTCCGAAATCGTGAAAAACGACATACTATAGTATGCCCTCCGACACCATGGACTATAGCCTTTCGCTTTTGCGTGATTTTCACCTTTTTTTCAAATCCTCCGAAATCGTGAAAAACGACATACTATAGTATGCCCTCCGACACCATGGACTATAGCCTTTGGCTTTTGCGTGATTTTCACCTTTTTTTCAAATCCTCCGAAATCGTGAAAAACGACATACTATAGTATGCCCTCCGACACCATGGACTATAGCCTTTCGCTTTTGCGTGATTTTCACCTTTTTTTTTAATCCTCCGAAATCGTGAAAAACGACATACTATAGTATGCCCTCCGACACCATGGACTATAGCCTTTCGCTTTTGCGTGATTTTCAACTTTTTTTCAAATCCTCCGAAATCGTGAAAAACGACATACTATAGTATGCCCTCCGACACCATGGACTATAGCCTTTCGCTTTTGCGTGATTTTCACCTTTTTTTTAAATCCTCCGAAATCGTGAAAAACGACATACTATAGTATGCCCTCCGACACCATGGACTATAGCCTTTCGCTTTTGCGTGATTTTCACCTTTTTTTCAAATCCTCCGAAATCGTGAAAAACGACATACTATAGTATGCCCTCCGACACCATGGACTATAGCCTTTCGCTTTTGCGTGATTTTCACCTTTTTTTAAATCCTCCGAAATCGTGAAAAACGACATACTAGTATGCGGCCCGACACCATGGACTATAGCCTTTCGCTTTTGCGTGATTTTCACCTTTTTTTCAAATCCTCCGAAATCGTGAAAAACGACATACTAGTATGCGGCCCGAGACCATGGACTATAGCCTTTCGCTTTTGCGTGATTTTCACCTTTTTTTCAAATCCTCCGAAATCGTGAAAAACGACATACTATAGTATGCCCTCCGACACCATGGACTATAGCCTTTCGCTTTTGCGTGATTTTCACCTTTTTTTCAAATCCTCCGAAATCGTGAAAAACGACATACTATAGTATGCCCTCCGACACCATGGACTATAGCCTTTCGCTTTTGCGTGATTTTCACCTTTTTTTTAAATCCTCCGAAATCGTGAAAAACGACATACTATAGTATGCCCTCCGACACCATGGACTATAGCCTTTCGCTTTTGCGTGATTTTCAACTTTTTTTCAAATCCTCCGAAATCGTGAAAAACGACATACTATAGTATGCCCTCCGACACCATGGACTATAGCCTTTCGCTTTTGCGTGATTTTCACCTTTTTTTTAAATCCTCCGAAATCGTGAAAAACGACATACTATAGTATGCCCTCCGACACCATGGACTATAGCCTTTCGCTTTTGCGTGATTTTCACCTTTTTTTCAAATCCTCCGAAATCGTATAGTATAGTATATAGTATGCCCTCCGACGCTTTTGCGTGATTTTCACCTTTTTTTTAAATCCTCCGAAATCGTGAAAAACGACATACTATAGTATGCCCTCCGACACCATGGACTATAGCCTTTCGCTTTTGCGTGATTTTCACCTTTTTTTCAAATCCTCCGAAATCGTGAAAAACGACATACTATAGTATGCCCTCCGACACCATGGACTATAGCCTTTCGCTTTTGCGTGATTTTCACCTTTTTTTCAAATCCTCCGAAATCGTGAAAAACGACATACTATAGTATGCCCTCCGACACCATGGACTATAGCCTTTCGCTTTTGCGTGATTTTCACCTTTTTTTTAAATCCTCCGAAATCGTGAAAAACGACATACTATAGTATGCCCTCCGACACCATGGACTATAGCCTTTCGCTTTTGCGTGATTTTCAACTTTTTTTCAAATCCTCCGAAATCGTGAAAAACGACATACTATAGTATGCCCTCCGACACCATGGACTATAGCCTTTCGCTTTTGCGTGATTTTCACCTTTTTTTTAAATCCTCCGAAATCGTGAAAAACGACATACTATAGTATGCCCTCCGACACCATGGACTATAGCCTTTCGCTTTTGCGTGATTTTCACCTTTTTTTCAAATCCTCCGAAATCGTGAAAAACGACATACTATAGTATGCCCTCCGACACCATGGACTATAGCCTTTCGCTTTTGCGTGATTTTCACCTTTTTTAAAATCCTCCGAAATCGTGAAAAACGACATACTAGTATGCGGCCCGACACCATGGACTATAGCCTTTCGCTTTTGCGTGATTTTCACCTTTTTTTCAAATCCTCCGAAATCGTGAAAAACGACATACTAGTATGCGGCCCGAGACCATGGACTATAGCCTTTCGCTTTTGCGTGATTTTCACCTTTTTTTCAAATCCTCCGAAATCGTGAAAAACGACATACTATAGTATGCCCTCTGACACCATGGACTATAGCCTTTCGCTTTTGCGTGATTTTCACCTTTTTTTTTTAAATCCTCTGAAATCGTGAAAAACGACATACTATAGTATGCCCTCCGACACCATGGACTATAGCCTTTCGCTTTTGCGTGATTTTCACCTTTTTTTAAAATCCTCCGAAATCGTGAAAAACGACATATTATAGTATGCCCTCCGACACCATGGACTATAGCCTTTCGCTTTTGCGTGATTTTCACCTTTTTTTCAAATCCTCCGAAATCGTGAAAAACGACATACTATAATATGCCCTCCGACACCATGGACTATAGCCTTTCGCTTTTGCGTGATTGTCACCTTTTTTTTAAATCCTCCGAAATCGTGAAAAACGACATACTAGTATGCGGTCCGAGACCATGGACTATAGCCTTTCGCTTTTGCGTGATTTTCACCTTTTTTTCAAATCCTCCGAAATCGTGAAAAACGACATACTATAGTATGCCCTCCGACACCATGGACTATAGCCTTTCGCTTTTGCGTGATTTTCACCTTTTTTTTTTAAATCCTCTGAAATCGTGAAAAACGACATACTATAGTATGCCCTCCGACACCATGGACTATAGCCTTTCGCTTTTGCGTGATTTTCACCTTTTTTTCAAATCCTCCGAAATCGTGAAAAACGACATACTATAGTATGCCCTCCGACACCATGGACTATAGCCTTTCGCTTTTGCGTGATTTTCACCTTTTTTTAAAATCCTCTGAAATCGTGAAAAACGACATACTATAGTATGCCCTCCGACACCATGGACTATAGCCTTTCGCTTTTGCGTGATTTTCACCTTTTTTTCAAATCCTCCGAAATCGTGAAAAACGACATACTGGTATGCGGTCCGAGACCATGGACTATAGCCTTTCGCTTTTGCGTGATTTTCACCTTTTTTCAAATCCTCCGAAATCGTGAAAAACGACATACTAGTATGCGGCCCGAGACCATGGACTATAGCCTTTCGCTTTTGCGTGATTTTCACCTTTTTTTCAAATCCTCCGAAATCGTGAAAAACGACATACTATAGTATGCCCTCCGACACCATGGACTATAGCCTTTCGCTTTTGCGTGATTTTAACCTTTTTTTCAAATCCTCCGAAATCGTGAAAAACGACATACTATTGTATGCCCTCCGACACCATGGACTATAGCCTTTCGCTTTTGCGTGATTTTCACCTTTTTTTTAAATCGTCCGAAATCGTGAAAAACGACATACTGGTATGCGGTCCGAGACCATGGACTATAGCCTTTCGCTTTTGCGTGATTTTCACCTTTTTTCAAATCCTCCGAAATCGTGAAAAACGACATACTAGTATGCGGCCCGAGACCATGGACTATAGCCTTTCGCTTTTGCGTGATTTTCACCTTTTTTTCAAATCCTCCGAAATCATGAAAAACGACATACTATAGTATGCCCTCCGACACCATGGACTATAGCCTTGGTGACTATAGCCTTTCGCTTTTGCGTGATTTTCACCTTTTTTTTAAATCCTCCGAAATCGTGAAAAACGACATACTAGTATGCGGCCCGAGACCATGGACTATAGCCTTTCGCTTTTGCGTGATTTTCACCTTTTTTTCAAATCCTCCGAAATCGTGAAAAACGACATACTATAGTATGCCCTCCGACACCATGGACTATAGCCTTTCGCTTTTGCGTGATTTTCACCTTTTTTTCAAATCCTCCGAAATCGTGAAAAACGACATACTATTGTATGCCCTCCGACACCATGGACTATAGCCTTTCGCTTTTGCGTGATTTTCACCTTTTTTTTAAATCGTCCGAAATCGTGAAAAACGACATACTGGTATGCGGTCCGAGACCATGGACTATAGCCTTTCGCTTTTGCGTGATTTTCACCTTTTTTTTTAAATCCTCCGAAATCGTGAAAAACGACATACTATAGTATGCCCTCCGATACCATGGACTATAGCCTTTCGCATTTGCGTGATTTTCACCTTTTTTTCAAATCCTGCGAAATCGTGAAAAACGACATACTATAGTATGCCCTCCGACACCATGGACTATAGCCTTTCGCTTTTGCGTGATTTTCACCTTTTTTTTAAATCCTCCGAAATCGTAAAAAACAACATACTATAGTATGCCCTCCGACACCATTGTCTATAGCCTTTCGCTTTTGCGTGATTTTCACCTTTTTTTCAAATCCTCCGAAATCGTGAAAAACTACATACTATAGTATGCCCTCTGACACCATGGACTATAGCCTTGCGCTTTTGCGTGATTTTCACCTTTTTTTTTTTAATCCTCCGAAATCGTGAAAAACGACATACTATAGTATGCCCTCCGACACCATGGACTATAGCCTTTCGCTTTTGCGTGATTTTCACCTTTTTTTCAAATCCTCCAAAATCGTGAAAAACGACATACTATAGTATGCCCTCCGACACCATGGACTATAGCCTTTCGCTTTTGCGTGATTTTCACCTTTTTTTCAAATCCTCCGAAATCGTGAAAAACGACATACTATAGTATGCCCTCCGACACCATGGAGTATAGCCTTTCGCTTTTGCGTGATTTTCACCTTTTTTTCAAATCCTCCGAAATCGTGAAAAACGACATACTATAGTATGCCCTCCGACACCATGGACTATAGCCTTTCGCTTTTGCGTGATTTTCACCTTTTTTTCAAATCCTCCGAAATCGTGAAAAACGACATACTATAGTATGCCCTCTGACACCATGGACTATAGCCTTTCGCTTTTGCGTGATTTTCACCTTTTTTTTAAATCGTCCGAAATCGTGAAAAACGACATACTGGTATGCGGTCCGAGACCATGGACTATAGCCTTTCGCTTTTGCGTGATTTTCACCTTTTTTCAAATCCTCCGAAATCGTGAAAAACGACATACTAGTATGCGGCCCGAGACCATGGACTATAGCCTTTCGCTTTTGCGTGATTTTCACCTTTTTTTCAAATCCTCCGAAATCATGAAAAACGACATACTATAGTATGCCCTCCGACACCATGGACTATAGCCTTGGTGACTATAGCCTTTCGCTTTTGCGTGATTTTCACCTTTTTTTAAAATCCTCCGAAATCGTGAAAAACGACATACTAGTATGCGGCCCGAGACCATGGACTATAGCCTTTCGCTTTTGCGTGATTTTCACCTTTTTTTCAAATCCTCCGAAATCGTGAAAAACGACATACTATAGTATGCCCTCCGACACCATGGACTATAGCCTTTCGCTTTTGCGTGATTTTCACCTTTTTTTCAAATCCTCCGAAATCGTGAAAAACGACATACTATTGTATGCCCTCCGACACCATGGACTATAGCCTTTCGCTTTTGCGTGATTTTCACCTTTTTTTTAAATCGTCCGAAATCGTGAAAAACGACATACTGGTATGCGGTCCGAGACCATGGACTATAGCCTTTCGCTTTTGCGTGATTTTCACCTTTTTTCAAATCCTCCGAAATCGTGAAAAACGACATACTAGTATGCGGCCCGAGACCATGGACTATAGCCTTTCGCTTTTGCGTGATTTTCACCTTTTTTTCAAATCCTCCGAAATCGTGAAAAACGACATACTATAGTATGCCCTCCGACACCATGGACTATAGCCTTTCGCTTTTGCGTGATTTTCACCTTTTTTTTGAATCCTCCGAAATCGTGAAAAACGACATACTATAGTATGCCCTCCGACACCATGGACTATAGCCTTTCGCTTTTGCGTGATTTTCAACTTTTTTTCAAATCCTCCGAAATCGTGAAAAACGACATACTATAGTATGCCCTCCGACACCATGGACTATAGCCTTTCGCTTTTGCGTGATTTTCACCTTTTTTTAAATCCTCCGAAATCGTGAAAAACGACATACTAGTATGCGGCCCGACACCATGGACTATAGCCTTTCGCTTTTGCGTGATTTTCACCTTTTTTTCAAATCCTCCGAAATCGTGAAAAACGACATACTAGTATGCGGCCCGAGACCATGGACTATAGCCTTTCGCTTTTGCGTGATTTTCACCTTTTTTTCAAATCCTCCGAAATCGTGAAAAACGACATACTATAGTATGCCCTCCGACACCATGGACTATAGCCTTTCGCTTTTGCGTGATTTTCACCTTTTTTTCAAATCCTCCGAAATCGTGAAAAACGACATACTATAGTATGCCCTCCGACACCATGGACTATAGCCTTTCGCTTTTGCGTGATTTTCACCTTTTTTTTTAATCCTCCGAAATCGTGAAAAACGACATACTATAGTATGCCCTCCGACACCATGGACTATAGCCTTTCGCTTTTGCGTGATTTTCAACTTTTTTTCAAATCCTCCGAAATCGTGAAAAACGACATACTATAGTATGCCCTCCGACACCATGGACTATAGCCTTTCGCTTTTGCGTGATTTTCACCTTTTTTAAAATCCTCCGAAATCGTGAAAAACGACATACTAGTATGCGGCCCGACACCATGGACTATAGCCTTTCGCTTTTGCGTGATTTTCACCTTTTTTTCAAATCCTCCGAAATCGTGAAAAACGACATACTAGTATGCGGCCCGAGACCATGGACTATAGCCTTTCGCTTTTGCGTGATTTTCACCTTTTTTTCAAATCCTCCGAAATCGTGAAAAACGACATACTATAGTATGCCCTCCGACACCATGGACTATAGCCTTTCGCTTTTGCGTGATTTTCACCTTTTTTTCAAATCCTCCGAAATCGTGAAAAACGACATACTATAGTATGCCCTCCGACACCATGGACTATAGCCTTTCGCTTTTGCGTGATTTTCACCTTTTTTTTAAATCCTCCGAAATCGTGAAAAACGACATACTATAGTATGCCCTCCGACACCATGGACTATAGCCTTTCGCTTTTGCGTGATTTTCACCTTTTTTTCAAATCCTCCGAAATCGTGAAAAACGACATACTATAGTATGCCCTCCGACACCATGGACTATAGCCTTTCGCTTTTGCGTGATTTTCACCTTTTTTAAAATCCTCCGAAATCGTGAAAAACGACATACTAGTATGCGGCCCGACACCATGGACTATAGCCTTTCGCTTTTGCGTGATTTTCACCTTTTTTTCAAATCCTCCGAAATCGTGAAAAACGACATACTAGTATGCGGCCCGAGACCATGGACTATAGCCTTTCGCTTTTGCGTGATTTTCACCTTTTTTTCAAATCCTCCGAAATCGTATAGTATAGTATATAGTATGCCCTCCGACGCTTTTGCGTGATTTTCACCTTTTTTTTAAATCCTCCGAAATCGTGAAAAACGACATACTATAGTATGCCCTCCGACACCATGGACTATAGCCTTTCGCTTTTGCGTGATTTTCACCTTTTTTTCAAATCCTCCGAAATCGTGAAAAACGACATACTATAGTATGCCCTCCGACACCATGGACTATAGCCTTTCGCTTTTGCGTGATTTTCACCTTTTTTTTTAATCCTCCGAAATCGTGAAAAACGACATACTATAGTATGCCCTCCGACACCATGGACTATAGCCTTTCGCTTTTGCGTGATTTTCAACTTTTTTTCAAATCCTCCGAAATCGTGAAAAACGACATACTATAGTATGCCCTCCGACACCATGGACTATAGCCTTTCGCTTTTGCGTGATTTTCACCTTTTTTAAAATCCTCCGAAATCGTGAAAAACGACATACTAGTATGCGGCCCGACACCATGGACTATAGCCTTTCGCTTTTGCGTGATTTTCACCTTTTTTTCAAATCCTCCGAAATCGTGAAAAACGACATACTAGTATGCGGCCCGAGACCATGGACTATAGCCTTTCGCTTTTGCGTGATTTTCACCTTTTTTTCAAATCCTCCGAAATCGTGAAAAACGACATACTATAGTATGCCCTCCGACACCATGGACTATAGCCTTTCGCTTTTGCGTGATTTTCACCTTTTTTTCAAATCCTCCGAAATCGTGAAAAACGACATACTATAGTATGCCCTCCGACACCATGGACTATAGCCTTTCGCTTTTGCGTGATTTTCACCTTTTTTTCAAATCCTCCGAAATCGTGAAAAACGACATACTAGTATGCGGCCCGAGACCATGGACTATAGCCTTTCGCTTTTGCGTGATTTTCACCTTTTTTTCAAATCCTCCAAAATCGTGAAAAACGACATACTATAGTATGCCCTCCGACACCATGGACTATAGCCTTTCGCTTTTGCGTGATTTTCACCTTTTTTTCAAATCCTCCGAAATCGTGAAAAACGACATACTATAGTATGCCCTCCGACACCATGGACTA
This sequence comes from Electrona antarctica, assembly GCF_951216825.1. Lineage (NCBI taxonomy): Eukaryota > Metazoa > Chordata > Actinopteri > Myctophiformes > Myctophidae > Electrona > Electrona antarctica. The sequence goes on from NC_136793.1 coordinate 41,531,104, forward strand.
TAGCCTTTCGCTTTTGCGTGATTTTCACCTTTTTTAAAATCCTCCGAAATCGTGAAAAACGACATACTAGTATGCGGCCCGACACCATGGACTATAGCCTTTCGCTTTTGCGTGATTTTCACCTTTTTTTCAAATCCTCCGAAATCGTGAAAAACGACATACTAGTATGCGGCCCGAGACCATGGACTATAGCCTTTCGCTTTTGCGTGATTTTCACCTTTTTTTCAAATCCTCCGAAATCGTATAGTATAGTATATAGTATGCCCTCCGACGCTTTTGCGTGATTTTCACCTTTTTTTTAAATCCTCCGAAATCGTGAAAAACGACATACTATAGTATGCCCTCCGACACCATGGACTATAGCCTTTCGCTTTTGCGTGATTTTCACCTTTTTTTCAAATCCTCCGAAATCGTGAAAAACGACATACTATAGTATGCCCTCCGACACCATGGACTATAGCCTTTCGCTTTTGCGTGATTTTCACCTTTTTTTCAAATCCTCCGAAATCGTGAAAAACGACATACTATAGTATGCCCTCCGACACCATGGACTATAGCCTTTCGCTTTTGCGTGATTTTCACCTTTTTTTCAAATCCTCCGAAATCGTGAAAAACGACATACTATAGTATGCCCTCCGACACCATGGACTATAGCCTTTGGCTTTTGCGTGATTTTCACCTTTTTTTCAAATCCTCCGAAATCGTGAAAAACGACATACTATAGTATGCCCTCCGACACCATGGACTATAGCCTTTCGCTTTTGCGTGATTTTCAACTTTTTTTCAAATCCTCCGAAATCGTGAAAAACGACATACTATAGTATGCCCTCCGACACCATGGACTATAGCCTTTCGCTTTTGCGTGATTTTCACCTTTTTTTTAAATCCTCCGAAATCGTGAAAAACGACATACTATAGTATGCCCTCCGACACCATGGACTATAGCCTTTCGCTTTTGCGTGATTTTCACCTTTTTTTCAAATCCTCCGAAATCGTGAAAAACGACATACTATAGTATGCCCTCCGACACCATGGACTATAGCCTTTCGCTTTTGCGTGATTTTCACCTTTTTTAAAATCCTCCGAAATCGTGAAAAACGACATACTAGTATGCGGCCCGACACCATGGACTATAGCCTTTCGCTTTTGCGTGATTTTCACCTTTTTTTCAAATCCTCCGAAATCGTGAAAAACGACATACTAGTATGCGGCCCGAGACCATGGACTATAGCCTTTCGCTTTTGCGTGATTTTCACCTTTTTTTCAAATCCTCCGAAATCATGAAAAACGACATACTATAGTATGCCCTCCGACACCATGGACTATAGCCTTGGTGACTATAGCCTTTCGCTTTTGCGTGATTTTCACCTTTTTTTTAAATCCTCCGAAATCGTGAAAAACGACATACTAGTATGCGGCCCGAGACCATGGACTATAGCCTTTCGCTTTTGCGTGATTTTCACCTTTTTTTCAAATCCTCCGAAATCGTGAAAAACGACATACTATAGTATGCCCTCCGACACCATGGACTATAGCCTTTCGCTTTTGCGTGATTTTCACCTTTTTTTCAAATCCTCCGAAATCGTGAAAAACGACATACTATTGTATGCCCTCCGACACCATGGACTATAGCCTTTCGCTTTTGCGTGATTTTCACCTTTTTTTTAAATCGTCCGAAATCGTGAAAAACGACATACTGGTATGCGGTCCGAGACCATGGACTATAGCCTTTCGCTTTTGCGTGATTTTCACCTTTTTTTTTAAATCCTCCGAAATCGTGAAAAACGACATACTATAGTATGCCCTCCGATACCATGGACTATAGCCTTTCGCATTTGCGTGATTTTCACCTTTTTTTCAAATCCTGCGAAATCGTGAAAAACGACATACTATAGTATGCCCTCCGACACCATGGACTATAGCCTTTCGCTTTTGCGTGATTTTCACCTTTTTTTTAAATCCTCCGAAATCGTAAAAAACAACATACTATAGTATGCCCTCCGACACCATTGTCTATAGCCTTTCGCTTTTGCGTGATTTTCACCTTTTTTTCAAATCCTCCGAAATCGTGAAAAACTACATACTATAGTATGCCCTCTGACACCATGGACTATAGCCTTGCGCTTTTGCGTGATTTTCACCTTTTTTTTTTTAATCCTCCGAAATCGTGAAAAACGACATACTATAGTATGCCCTCCGACACCATGGACTATAGCCTTTCGCTTTTGCGTGATTTTCACCTTTTTTTCAAATCCTCCAAAATCGTGAAAAACGACATACTATAGTATGCCCTCCGACACCATGGACTATAGCCTTTCGCTTTTGCGTGATTTTCACCTTTTTTTCAAATCCTCCGAAATCGTGAAAAACGACATACTATAGTATGCCCTCCGACACCATGGAGTATAGCCTTTCGCTTTTGCGTGATTTTCACCTTTTTTTCAAATCCTCCGAAATCGTGAAAAACGACATACTATAGTATGCCCTCCGACACCATGGACTATAGCCTTTCGCTTTTGCGTGATTTTCACCTTTTTTTCAAATCCTCCGAAATCGTGAAAAACGACATACTATAGTATGCCCTCTGACACCATGGACTATAGCCTTTCGCTTTTGCGTGATTTTCACCTTTTTTTTAAATCGTCCGAAATCGTGAAAAACGACATACTGGTATGCGGTCCGAGACCATGGACTATAGCCTTTCGCTTTTGCGTGATTTTCACCTTTTTTCAAATCCTCCGAAATCGTGAAAAACGAAATACTAGTATGCGGCCCGAGACCATGGACTATAGCCTTTCGCTTTTGCGTGATTTTCACCTTTTTTTCAAATCCTCCGAAATCATGAAAAACGACATACTATAGTATGCCCTCCGACACCATGGACTATAGCCTTGGTGACTATAGCCTTTCGCTTTTGCGTGATTTTCACCTTTTTTTTAAATCCTCCGAAATCGTGAAAAACGACATACTAGTATGCGGCCCGAGACCATGGACTATAGCCTTTCGCTTTTGCGTGATTTTCACCTTTTTTTCAAATCCTCCGAAATCGTGAAAAACGACATACTATAGTATGCCCTCCGACACCATGGACTATAGCCTTTCGCTTTTGCGTGATTTTCACCTTTTTTTCAAATCCTCCGAAATCGTGAAAAACGACATACTATTGTATGCCCTCCGACACCATGGACTATAGCCTTTCGCTTTTGCGTGATTTTCACCTTTTTTTTAAATCGTCCGAAATCGTGAAAAACGACATACTGGTATGCGGTCCGAGACCATGGACTATAGCCTTTCGCTTTTGCGTGATTTTCACCTTTTTTCAAATCCTCCGAAATCGTGAAAAACGACATACTAGTATGCGGCCCGAGACCATGGACTATAGCCTTTCGCTTTTGCGTGATTTTCACCTTTTTTTCAAATCCTCCGAAATCGTGAAAAACGACATACTATAGTATGCCCTCCGACACCATGGACTATAGCCTTTCGCTTTTGCGTGATTTTCACCTTTTTTTTGAATCCTCCGAAATCGTGAAAAACGACATACTATAGTATGCCCTCCGACACCATGGACTATAGCCTTTCGCTTTTGCGTGATTTTCAACTTTTTTTCAAATCCTCCGAAATCGTGAAAAACGACATACTATAGTATGCCCTCCGACACCATGGACTATAGCCTTTCGCTTTTGCGTGATTTTCACCTTTTTTTAAATCCTCCGAAATCGTGAAAAACGACATACTAGTATGCGGCCCGACACCATGGACTATAGCCTTTCGCTTTTGCGTGATTTTCACCTTTTTTTCAAATCCTCCGAAATCGTGAAAAACGACATACTAGTATGCGGCCCGAGACCATGGACTATAGCCTTTCGCTTTTGCGTGATTTTCACCTTTTTTTCAAATCCTCCGAAATCGTGAAAAACGACATACTATAGTATGCCCTCCGACACCATGGACTATAGCCTTTCGCTTTTGCGTGATTTTCACCTTTTTTTCAAATCCTCCGAAATCGTGAAAAACGACATACTATAGTATGCCCTCCGACACCATGGACTATAGCCTTTCGCTTTTGCGTGATTTTCACCTTTTTTTTTAATCCTCCGAAATCGTGAAAAACGACATACTATAGTATGCCCTCCGACACCATGGACTATAGCCTTTCGCTTTTGCGTGATTTTCAACTTTTTTTCAAATCCTCCGAAATCGTGAAAAACGACATACTATAGTATGCCCTCCGACACCATGGACTATAGCCTTTCGCTTTTGCGTGATTTTCACCTTTTTTAAAATCCTCCGAAATCGTGAAAAACGACATACTAGTATGCGGCCCGACACCATGGACTATAGCCTTTCGCTTTTGCGTGATTTTCACCTTTTTTTCAAATCCTCCGAAATCGTGAAAAACGACATACTAGTATGCGGCCCGAGACCATGGACTATAGCCTTTCGCTTTTGCGTGATTTTCACCTTTTTTTCAAATCCTCCGAAATCGTGAAAAACGACATACTATAGTATGCCCTCCGACACCATGGACTATAGCCTTTCGCTTTTGCGTGATTTTCACCTTTTTTTCAAATCCTCCGAAATCGTGAAAAACGACATACTATAGTATGCCCTCCGACACCATGGACTATAGCCTTTCGCTTTTGCGTGATTTTCACCTTTTTTTTAAATCCTCCGAAATCGTGAAAAACGACATACTATAGTATGCCCTCCGACACCATGGACTATAGCCTTTCGCTTTTGCGTGATTTTCACCTTTTTTTCAAATCCTCCGAAATCGTGAAAAACGACATACTATAGTATGCCCTCCGACACCATGGACTATAGCCTTTCGCTTTTGCGTGATTTTCACCTTTTTTAAAATCCTCCGAAATCGTGAAAAACGACATACTAGTATGCGGCCCGACACCATGGACTATAGCCTTTCGCTTTTGCGTGATTTTCACCTTTTTTTCAAATCCTCCGAAATCGTGAAAAACGACATACTAGTATGCGGCCCGAGACCATGGACTATAGCCTTTCGCTTTTGCGTGATTTTCACCTTTTTTTCAAATCCTCCGAAATCGTATAGTATAGTATATAGTATGCCCTCCGACGCTTTTGCGTGATTTTCACCTTTTTTTTAAATCCTCCGAAATCGTGAAAAACGACATACTATAGTATGCCCTCCGACACCATGGACTATAGCCTTTCGCTTTTGCGTGATTTTCACCTTTTTTTCAAATCCTCCGAAATCGTGAAAAACGACATACTATAGTATGCCCTCCGACACCATGGACTATAGCCTTTCGCTTTTGCGTGATTTTCACCTTTTTTTTTAATCCTCCGAAATCGTGAAAAACGACATACTATAGTATGCCCTCCGACACCATGGACTATAGCCTTTCGCTTTTGCGTGATTTTCAACTTTTTTTCAAATCCTCCGAAATCGTGAAAAACGACATACTATAGTATGCCCTCCGACACCATGGACTATAGCCTTTCGCTTTTGCGTGATTTTCACCTTTTTTAAAATCCTCCGAAATCGTGAAAAACGACATACTAGTATGCGGCCCGACACCATGGACTATAGCCTTTCGCTTTTGCGTGATTTTCACCTTTTTTTCAAATCCTCCGAAATCGTGAAAAACGACATACTAGTATGCGGCCCGAGACCATGGACTATAGCCTTTCGCTTTTGCGTGATTTTCACCTTTTTTTCAAATCCTCCGAAATCGTGAAAAACGACATACTATAGTATGCCCTCCGACACCATGGACTATAGCCTTTCGCTTTTGCGTGATTTTCACCTTTTTTTCAAATCCTCCGAAATCGTGAAAAACGACATACTATAGTATGCCCTCCGACACCATGGACTATAGCCTTTCGCTTTTGCGTGATTTTCACCTTTTTTTCAAATCCTCCGAAATCGTGAAAAACGACATACTAGTATGCGGCCCGAGACCATGGACTATAGCCTTTCGCTTTTGCGTGATTTTCACCTTTTTTTCAAATCCTCCAAAATCGTGAAAAACGACATACTATAGTATGCCCTCCGACACCATGGACTATAGCCTTTCGCTTTTGCGTGATTTTCACCTTTTTTTCAAATCCTCCGAAATCGTGAAAAACGACATACTATAGTATGCCCTCCGACACCATGGACTATAGCCTTTCGCTTTTGCGTGATTTTCACCTTTTTTAAAATCCTCCGAAATCGTGAAAAACGACATACTAGTATGCGGCCCGACACCATGGACTATAGCCTTTCGCTTTTGCGTGATTTTCACCTTTTTTTCAAATCCTCCGAAATCGTGAAAAACGACATACTAGTATGCGGCCCGAGACCATGGACTATAGCCTTTCGCTTTTGCGTGATTTTCACCTTTTTTTCAAATCCTCCGAAATCGTATAGTATAGTATATAGTATGCCCTCCGACGCTTTTGCGTGATTTTCACCTTTTTTTTAAATCCTCCGAAATCGTGAAAAACGACATACTATAGTATGCCCTCCGACACCATGGACTATAGCCTTTCGCTTTTGCGTGATTTTCACCTTTTTTTCAAATCCTCCGAAATCGTGAAAAACGACATACTATAGTATGCCCTCCGACACCATGGACTATAGCCTTTCGCTTTTGCGTGATTTTCACCTTTTTTTCAAATCCTCCGAAATCGTGAAAAACGACATACTATAGTATGCCCTCCGACACCATGGACTATAGCCTTTCGCTTTTGCGTGATTTTCACCTTTTTTTCAAATCCTCCGAAATCGTGAAAAACGACATACTATAGTATGCCCTCCGACACCATGGACTATAGCCTTTGGCTTTTGCGTGATTTTCACCTTTTTTTCAAATCCTCCGAAATCGTGAAAAACGACATACTATAGTATGCCCTCCGACACCATGGACTATAGCCTTTCGCTTTTGCGTGATTTTCAACTTTTTTTCAAATCCTCCGAAATCGTGAAAAACGACATACTATAGTATGCCCTCCGACACCATGGACTATAGCCTTTCGCTTTTGCGTGATTTTCACCTTTTTTTTAAATCCTCCGAAATCGTGAAAAACGACATACTATAGTATGCCCTCCGACACCATGGACTATAGCCTTTCGCTTTTGCGTGATTTTCACCTTTTTTTCAAATCCTCCGAAATCGTGAAAAACGACATACTATAGTATGCCCTCCGACACCATGGACTATAGCCTTTCGCTTTTGCGTGATTTTCACCTTTTTTAAAATCCTCCGAAATCGTGAAAAACGACATACTAGTATGCGGCCCGACACCATGGACTATAGCCTTTCGCTTTTGCGTGATTTTCACCTTTTTTTCAAATCCTCCGAAATCGTGAAAAACGACATACTAGTATGCGGCCCGAGACCATGGACTATAGCCTTTCGCTTTTGCGTGATTTTCACCTTTTTTTCAAATCCTCCGAAATCGTGAAAAACGACATACTATAGTATGCCCTCCGACACCATGGACTATAGCCTTTCGCTTTTGCGTGATTTTCACCTTTTTTTCAAATCCTCCGAAATCGTGAAAAACGACATACTATAGTATGCCCTCCGACACCATGGACTATAGCCTTTCGCTTTTGCGTGATTTTCACCTTTTTTTTAAATCCTCCGAAATCGTGAAAAACGACATACTATAGTATGCCCTCCGACACCATGGACTATAGCCTTTCGCTTTTGCGTGATTTTCAACTTTTTTTCAAATCCTCCGAAATCGTGAAAAACGACATACTATAGTATGCCCTCCGACACCATGGACTATAGCCTTTCGCTTTTGCGTGATTTTCACCTTTTTTTTAAATCCTCCGAAATCGTGAAAAACGACATACTATAGTATGCCCTCCGACACCATGGACTATAGCCTTTCGCTTTTGCGTGATTTTCACCTTTTTTTCAAATCCTCCGAAATCGTGAAAAACGACATACTATAGTATGCCCTCCGACACCATGGACTATAGCCTTTCGCTTTTGCGTGATTTTCACCTTTTTTAAAATCCTCCGAAATCGTGAAAAACGACATACTAGTATGCGGCCCGACACCATGGACTATAGCCTTTCGCTTTTGCGTGATTTTCACCTTTTTTTCAAATCCTCCGAAATCGTGAAAAACGACATACTAGTATGCGGCCCGAGACCATGGACTATAGCCTTTCGCTTTTGCGTGATTTTCACCTTTTTTTCAAATCCTCCGAAATCGTATAGTATAGTATATAGTATGCCCTCCGACGCTTTTGCGTGATTTTCACCTTTTTTTTAAATCCTCCGAAATCGTGAAAAACGACATACTATAGTATGCCCTCCGACACCATGGACTATAGCCTTTCGCTTTTGCGTGATTTTCACCTTTTTTTCAAATCCTCCGAAATCGTGAAAAACGACATACTATAGTATGCCCTCCGACACCATGGACTATAGCCTTTCGCTTTTGCGTGATTTTCACCTTTTTTTCAAATCCTCCGAAATCGTGAAAAACGACATACTATAGTATGCCCTCCGACACCATGGACTATAGCCTTTCGCTTTTGCGTGATTTTCACCTTTTTTTTAAATCCTCCGAAATCGTGAAAAACGACATACTATAGTATGCCCTCCGACACCATGGACTATAGCCTTTCGCTTTTGCGTGATTTTCAACTTTTTTTCAAATCCTCCGAAATCGTGAAAAACGACATACTATAGTATGCCCTCCGACACCATGGACTATAGCCTTTCGCTTTTGCGTGATTTTCACCTTTTTTTTAAATCCTCCGAAATCGTGAAAAACGACATACTATAGTATGCCCTCCGACACCATGGACTATAGCCTTTCGCTTTTGCGTGATTTTCACCTTTTTTTCAAATCCTCCGAAATCGTGAAAAACGACATACTATAGTATGCCCTCCGACACCATGGACTATAGCCTTTCGCTTTTGCGTGATTTTCACCTTTTTTAAAATCCTCCGAAATCGTGAAAAACGACATACTAGTATGCGGCCCGACACCATGGACTATAGCCTTTCGCTTTTGCGTGATTTTCACCTTTTTTTCAAATCCTCCGAAATCGTGAAAAACGACATACTAGTATGCGGCCCGAGACCATGGACTATAGCCTTTCGCTTTTGCGTGATTTTCACCTTTTTTTCAAATCCTCCGAAATCGTGAAAAACGACATACTATAGTATGCCCTCTGACACCATGGACTATAGCCTTTCGCTTTTGCGTGATTTTCACCTTTTTTTTTTAAATCCTCTGAAATCGTGAAAAACGACATACTATAGTATGCCCTCCGACACCATGGACTATAGCCTTTCGCTTTTGCGTGATTTTCACCTTTTTTTAAAATCCTCCGAAATCGTGAAAAACGACATATTATAGTATGCCCTCCGACACCATGGACTATAGCCTTTCGCTTTTGCGTGATTTTCACCTTTTTTTCAAATCCTCCGAAATCGTGAAAAACGACATACTATAATATGCCCTCCGACACCATGGACTATAGCCTTTCGCTTTTGCGTGATTGTCACCTTTTTTTTAAATCCTCCGAAATCGTGAAAAACGACATACTAGTATGCGGTCCGAGACCATGGACTATAGCCTTTCGCTTTTGCGTGATTTTCACCTTTTTTTCAAATCCTCCGAAATCGTGAAAAACGACATACTATAGTATGCCCTCCGACACCATGGACTATAGCCTTTCGCTTTTGCGTGATTTTCACCTTTTTTTTTTAAATCCTCTGAAATCGTGAAAAACGACATACTATAGTATGCCCTCCGACACCATGGACTATAGCCTTTCGCTTTTGCGTGATTTTCACCTTTTTTTCAAATCCTCCGAAATCGTGAAAAACGACATACTATAGTATGCCCTCCGACACCATGGACTATAGCCTTTCGCTTTTGCGTGATTTTCACCTTTTTTTAAAATCCTCTGAAATCGTGAAAAACGACATACTATAGTATGCCCTCCGACACCATGGACTATAGCCTTTCGCTTTTGCGTGATTTTCACCTTTTTTTCAAATCCTCCGAAATCGTGAAAAACGACATACTGGTATGCGGTCCGAGACCATGGACTATAGCCTTTCGCTTTTGCGTGATTTTCACCTTTTTTCAAATCCTCCGAAATCGTGAAAAACGACATACTAGTATGCGGCCCGAGACCATGGACTATAGCCTTTCGCTTTTGCGTGATTTTCACCTTTTTTTCAAATCCTCCGAAATCGTGAAAAACGACATACTATAGTATGCCCTCCGACACCATGGACTATAGCCTTTCGCTTTTGCGTGATTTTAACCTTTTTTTCAAATCCTCCGAAATCGTGAAAAACGACATACTATTGTATGCCCTCCGACACCATGGACTATAGCCTTTCGCTTTTGCGTGATTTTCACCTTTTTTTTAAATCGTCCGAAATCGTGAAAAACGACATACTGGTATGCGGTCCGAGACCATGGACTATAGCCTTTCGCTTTTGCGTGATTTTCACCTTTTTTCAAATCCTCCGAAATCGTGAAAAACGACATACTAGTATGCGGCCCGAGACCATGGACTATAGCCTTTCGCTTTTGCGTGATTTTCACCTTTTTTTCAAATCCTCCGAAATCATGAAAAACGACATACTATAGTATGCCCTCCGACACCATGGACTATAGCCTTGGTGACTATAGCCTTTCGCTTTTGCGTGATTTTCACCTTTTTTTTAAATCCTCCGAAATCGTGAAAAACGACATACTAGTATGCGGCCCGAGACCATGGACTATAGCCTTTCGCTTTTGCGTGATTTTCACCTTTTTTTCAAATCCTCCGAAATCGTGAAAAACGACATACTATAGTATGCCCTCCGACACCATGTACTATAGCCTTTCGCTTTTGCGTGATTTTCACCTTTTTTTCAAATCCTCCGAAATCGTGAAAAACGACATACTATTGTATGCCCTCCGACACCATGGACTATAGCCTTTCGCTTTTGCGTGATTTTCACCTTTTTTTTAAATCGTCCGAAATCGTGAAAAACGACATACTGGTATGCGGTCCGAGACCATGGACTATAGCCTTTCGCTTTTGCGTGATTTTCACCTTTTTTTTTAAATCCTCCGAAATCGTGAAAAACGACATACTATAGTATGCCCTCCGATACCATGGACTATAGCCTTTCGCATTTGCGTGATTTTCACCTTTTTTTCAAATCCTGCGAAATCGTGAAAAACGACATACTATAGTATGCCCTCCGACACCATGGACTATAGCCTTTCGCTTTTGCGTGATTTTCACCTTTTTTTTAAATCCTCCGAAATCGTAAAAAACAACATACTATAGTATGCCCTCCGACACCATTGTCTATAGCCTTTCGCTTTTGCGTGATTTTCACCTTTTTTTCAAATCCTCCGAAATCGTGAAAAACTACATACTATAGTATGCCCTCTGACACCATGGACTATAGCCTTGCGCTTTTGCGTGATTTTCACCTTTTTTTTTTTTATCCTCCGAAATCGTGAAAAACGACATACTATAGTATGCCCTCCGACACCATGGACTATAGCCTTTCGCTTTTGCGTGATTTTCACCTTTTTTTCAAATCCTCCAAAATCGTGAAAAACGACATACTATAGTATGCCCTCCGACACCATGGACTATAGCCTTTCGCTTTTGCGTGATTTTCACCTTTTTTTCAAATCCTCCGAAATCGTGAAAAACGACATACTATAGTATGCCCTCCGACACCATGGAGTATAGCCTTTCGCTTTTGCGTGATTTTCACCTTTTTTTCAAATCCTCCGAAATCGTGAAAAACGACATACTATAGTATGCCCTCCGACACCATGGACTATAGCCTTTCGCTTTTGCGTGATTTTCACCTTTTTTTCAAATCCTCCGAAATCGTGAAAAACGACATACTATAGTATGCCCTCTGACACCATGGACTATAGCCTTTCGCTTTTGCGTGATTTTCACCTTTTTTTTAAATCGTCCGAAATCGTGAAAAACGACATACTGGTATGCGGTCCGAGACCATGGACTATAGCCTTTCGCTTTTGCGTGATTTTCACCTTTTTTCAAATCCTCCGAAATCGTGAAAAACGACATACTAGTATGCGGCCCGAGACCATGGACTATAGCCTTTCGCTTTTGCGTGATTTTCACCTTTTTTTCAAATCCTCCGAAATCATGAAAAACGACATACTATAGTATGCCCTCCGACACCATGGACTATAGCCTTGGTGACTATAGCCTTTCGCTTTTGCGTGATTTTCACCTTTTTTTTAAATCCTCCGAAATCGTGAAAAACGACATACTAGTATGCGGCCCGAGACCATGGACTATAGCCTTTCGCTTTTGCGTGATTTTCACCTTTTTTTCAAATCCTCCGAAATCGTGAAAAACGACATACTATAGTATGCCCTCCGACACCATGGACTATAGCCTTTCGCTTTTGCGTGATTTTCACCTTTTTTTCAAATCCTCCGAAATCGTGAAAAACGACATACTATTGTATGCCCTCCGACACCATGGACTATAGCCTTTCGCTTTTGCGTGATTTTCACCTTTTTTTTAAATCGTCCGAAATCGTGAAAAACGACATACTGGTATGCGGTCCGAGACCATGGACTATAGCCTTTCGCTTTTGCGTGATTTTCACCTTTTTTCAAATCCTCCGAAATCGTGAAAAACGACATACTAGTATGCGGCCCGAGACCATGGACTATAGCCTTTCGCTTTTGCGTGATTTTCACCTTTTTTTCAAATCCTCCGAAATCATGAAAAACGACATACTATAGTATGCCCTCCGACACCATGGACTATAGCCTTGGTGACTATAGCCTTTCGCTTTTGCGTGATTTTCACCTTTTTTTCAAATCCTCCGAAATCGTGAAAAACGACATACTATAGTATGCCCTCCGACACCATGGACTATAGCCTTTCGCTTTTGCGTGATTTTCACCTTTTTTTTTAAAAATCCTCTGAAATCGTGAAAAACGACATACTATAGTATGCCCTCCGACACCATGGACTATAGCCTTTCGCTTTTGCGTGATTTTCACCTTTTTTTTTAAATCCTCCGAAATCGTGAAAAACGACATACTATAGTATGCCCTCCGATACCATGGACTATAGCCTTTCGCATTTGCGTGATTTTCACCTTTTTTTCAAATCCTGCGAAATCGTGAAAAACGACATACTATAGTATGCCCTCCGACACCATGGACTATAGCCTTTCGCTTTTGCGTGATTTTCACCTTTTTTTTAAATCCTCCGAAATCGTAAAAAACAACATACTATAGTATGCCCTCCGACACCATTGTCTATAGCCTTTCGCTTTTGCGTGATTTTCACCTTTTTTTCAAATCCTCCGAAATCGTGAAAAACTACATACTATAGTATGCCCTCTGACACCATGGACTATAGCCTTTCGCTTTTGCGTGATTTTCACCTTTTTTTTTTTAATCCTCCGAAATCGTGAAAAACGACATACTATAGTATGCCCTCCGACACCATGGACTATAGCCTTTCGCTTTTGCGTGATTTTCACCTTTTTTTAAAATCCTCCGAAATCGTAAAAAACAACATACTATAGTATGCCCTCCGACACCATGGACTATAGCCTTTCGCTTTTGCGTGATTTTCACCTTTTTTTCAAATCCTCCGAAATCGTGAAAAACTACATACTATAGTATGCCCTCTGACACCATGGACTATAGCCTTTCGCTTTTGCGTGATTTTCACCTTTTTTTTTTAATCCTCCGAAATCGTGAAAACGACATACTATAGTATGCCCTCCGACACCATGGACTATAGCCTTTCGCTTTTGCGTGATTTTCACCTTTTTTTCAAATCCTCCAAAATCGTGAAAAACGACATACTATAGTATGCCCTCCGACACCATGGACTATAGCCTTTCGCTTTTGCGTGATTTTCACCTTTTTTTCAAATCCTCCGAAATCGTGAAAAACTACATACTATAGTATGCCCTCTGACACCATGGACTATAGCCTTGCGCTTTTGCGTGATTTTCACCTTTTTTTTTTTAATCCTCCGAAATCGTGAAAAACGACATACTATAGTATGCCCTCCGACACCATGGACTATAGCCTTTCGCTTTTGCGTGATTTTCACCTTTTTTTCAAATCCTCCAAAATCGTGAAAAACGACATACTATAGTATGCCCTCCGACACCATGGACTATAGCCTTTCGCTTTTGCGTGATTTTCACCTTTTTTTCAAATCCTCCGAAATCGTGAAAAACGACATACTATAGTATGCCCTCCGACACCATGGACTATAGCCTTTCGCTTTTGCGTGATTTTCACCTTTTTTTCAAATCCTCCGAAATCGTGAAAAACGACATACTATAGTATGCCCTCCGACACCATGGACTATAGCCTTTCGCTTTTGCGTGATTTTCACCTTTTTTTCAAATCCTCCGAAATCGTGAAAAACGACATACTATAGTATGCCCTCTGACACCATGGACTATAGCCTTTCGCTCTTGCGTGATTTTCACCTTTTTTTTTTAATCCTCCGAAATCGTGAAAAACGACATACTATAGTATGCCCTCCGACACCATGGACTATAGCCTTTCGCTTTTGCGTGATTTTCACCTTTTTTTTAAATCCTCCGAAATCGTAAAAAACAACATACTATAGTATGCCCTCCGACACCATTGTCTATAGCCTTTCGCTTTTGCGTGATTTTCACCTTTTTTTCAAATCCTCCGAAATCGTGAAAAACTACATACTATAGTATGCCCTCTGACACCATGGACTATAGCCTTTCGCTTTTGCGTGATTTTCACCTTTTTTTTTTAATCCTCCGAAATCGTGAAAACGACATACTATAGTATGCCCTCCGACACCATGGACTATAGCCTTTCGCTTTTGCGTGATTTTCACCTTTTTTTCAAATCCTCCAAAATCGTGAAAAACGACATACTATAGTATGCCCTCCGACACCATGGACTATAGCCTTTCGCTTTTGCGTGATTTTCACCTTTTTTTCAAATCCTCCGAAATCGTGAAAAACGACATACTATAGTATGCCCTCCGACACCATGGACTATAGCCTTTCGCTTTTGCGTGATTTTCACCTTTTTTTCAAATCCTCCGAAATCGTGAAAAACGACATACTATAGTATGCCCTCCGACACCATGGACTATAGCCTTTCGCTTTTGCGTGATTTTCACCTTTTTTTCAAATCCTCCGAAATCGTGAAAAACGACATACTATAGTATGCCCTCTGACACCATGGACTATAGCCTTTCGCTTTTGCGTGATTTTCACCTTTTTTTTAAATCCTCCGAAATCGTGAAAAACGACATACTATAGTATGCCCTCCGACACCATGGACTATAGCCTTTCGCTTTTGCGTGATTTTCACCTTTTTTTTTAAATCCTCCGAAATCTTGAAATACGACATGCTAGTATGCGGTCCGAGACCATGGACTATAGCCTTTCGTTTTTGCGTGATTTTCACCTTTTTTTCAAATCCTCCGAAATCGTGAAAAACGACATACTATAGTATGCCCTCCGACACCATGGACTATAGCCTTTCGCTTTTGCGTGATTTTCACCTTTTTTTCAAATCCTCCGAAATCGTGAAAAACGACATACTATAGTATGCCCTCCGACACCATGGACTATAGCCTTTCGCTTTTGCGTGATTTTCACCTTTTTTTTAAATCCTCCTAAATCGTGAAAAACGACATACTAGTATGCGGTCCGAGACCATGGACTATAGCCTTTCGCTTTTGCGTGATTTTCACCTTTTTTTCATTTTCTCCGAACTTGTGAAAAACGACATACTATAGTATGCCCTCTGACACCATGGACTATAGCCTTTCGCTTTTGCGTGATTTTCACCTTTTTTTTAAATCCTCCGAAATCGTGAAAAACGACATACTATAGTATGCCCTCCGACACCATGAACTATAGCCTTTCGCTTTTGCGTGATTTTCACCTTTTTTTTAAATCCTCCGAAATCTTGAAAAACTACATGCTAGTATGCGGTCCGAGACCATGGACTATAGCCTTTCGCTTTTGCGTGATTTTCACCTTTTTTTCAAATCCTCCGAAATCGTGAAAAACGACATACTATAGTATGCCCTCCGACACCATGGACTATAGCCTTTCGCTTTTGCGTGATTTTCACCTTTTTTTCAAATCCTCCGAAATCGTGAAAAACGACATACTATAGTATGCCCTCCGACACCATGGACTATAGCCTTTCGCTTTTGCGTGATTTTCACCTTTTTTTAAAATCCTCCGAAATCGTGAAAAACGACATACTAGTATGCGGTCCGAGACCATGGACTATAGCCTTTCGCTTTTGCGTGATTTTCACCTTTTTTTCAAATCCTCCGAAATCGTGAAAAACGACATACTATAGTATGCCCTCCGACACCATGGACTATAGCCTTTCGCTTTTGCGTGATTTTCACCTTTTTTTTAAATCCTCCGAAATCGTGAAAAACGACATACTATAGTATGCCCTCCGACACCATGGACTATAGCCTTTCGCTTTTGCGTGATTTTCACCTTTTTTAAAAATCCTCCGAAATCGTGAAAAACGACATACTATAGTATGCCCTCCGACACCATGGACTATAGCCTTTCGCTTTTGCGTGATTTTCACCTTTTTTTAAAATCCTCCGAAATCGTGAAAAACGCCATACTAGTATGCGGTCCGAGACCATGGACTATAGCCTTTCGCTTTTGCGTGATTTTCACCTTTTTTTCAAATCCTCCGAAATCGTGAAAAACGACATACTATAGTATGCCCTCCGACACCATGGACTATATAGCCTTTCGCTTTTGCGTGATTTTCACCTTTTTTTCAAATCCTCCGAAATCGTGAAAAACGACATACTATGCCCTCCGACACCATGGACTATAGCCTTTCGCTTTTGCGTGATTTTCACCTTTTTTTAAAATCCTCCGAAATCGTGAAAAACGACATACTAGTATGCGGCCCGAGACCATGGACTATAGCCTTTCGCTTTTGCGTGATTTTCACCTTTTTTTTTAATCCTCTGAAATCGTGAAAAACGACATACTATAGTATGCCCTCCGACACCATGGACTATAGCCTTTCGCTTTTGCGTGATTTTCACCTTTTTTTCAAATCCTCCGAAATCGTGAAAAACGACATACTATAATATGCCCTCCGACACCATGGACTATAGCCTTTCGCTTTTGCGTGATTGTCACCTTTTTTTTAAATCCTCCGAAATCGTGAAAAACGACATACTAGTATGCGGTCCGAGACCATGGACTATAGCCTTTCGCTTTTGCGTGATTTTCACCTTTTTTTTAAATCCTCCGAAATCGTGAAAAACGACATACTAGTATGCGGCCCGAGACCATGGACTATAGCCTTTCGCTTTTGCGTGATTTTCACCTTTTTTTCAAATCCTCCGAAATCGTGAAAAACGACATACTATAGTATGCCCTCCGACACCATGGACTATAGCCTTTCGCTTTTGCGTGATTTTCACCTTTTTTTTTAAATCCTCTGAAATCGTGAAAAACGACATACTATAGTATGCCCTCCGACACCATGGACTATAGCCTTTCGCTTTTGCGTGATTTTCACCTTTTTTTTTAAATCCTCCGAAATCGTGAAAAACGACATACTATAGTATGCCCTCCGATACCATGGACTATAGCCTTTCGCATTTGCGTGATTTTCACCTTTTTTTCAAATCCTCCGAAATCGTGAAAAACGACATACTATAGTATGCCCTCCGACACCATGGACTATAGCCTTTCGCTTTTGCGTGATTTTCACCTTTTTTTTAAATCCTCCGAAATCGTAAAAAACAACATACTATAGTATGCCCTCCGACACCATTGTCTATAGCCTTTCGCTTTTGCGTGATTTTCACCTTTTTTTCAAATCCTCCGAAATCGTGAAAAACTACATACTATAGTATGCCCTCTGACACCATGGACTATAGCCTTTCGCTTTTGCGTGATTTTCACCTTTTTTTTTTTATCCTCCGAAATCGTGAAAAACGACAAACTATAGTATGCCCTCCGACACCATGGACTATAGCCTTTCGCTTTTGCGTGATTTTCACCTTTTTTTCAAATCCTCCAAAATCGTGAAAAACGACATACTATAGTATGCCCTCCGACACCATGGACTATAGCCTTTCGCTTTTGCGTGATTTTCACCTTTTTTTCAAATCCTCCGAAATCGTGAAAAACGACATACTATAGTATGCCCTCCGACACCATTGTCTATAGCCTTTCGCTTTTGCGTGATTTTCACCTTTTTTTCAAATCCTCCGAAATCGTGAAAAACTACATACTATAGTATGCCCTCTGACACCATGGACTATAGCCTTTCGCTTTTGCGTGATTTTCACCTTTTTTTAAAATCCTCCGAAATCGTAAAAAACAACATACTATAGTATGCCCTCCGACACCATTGTCTATAGCCTTTCGCTTTTGCGTGATTTTCACCTTTTTTTCAAATCCTCCGAAATCGTGAAAAACTACATACTATAGTATGCACTCTGACACCATGGACTATAGCCTTTCGCTTTTGCGTGATTTTCACTTTTTTTTTTAATCCTCCGAAATCGTGAAAACGACATACTATAGTATGCCCTCCGACACCATGGACTATAGCCTTTCGCTTTTGCGTGATTTTCACCTTTTTTTCAAATCCTCCAAAATCGTGAAAAACGACATACTATAGTATGCCCTCCGACACCATGGACTATAGCCTTTCGCTTTTGCGTGATTTTCACCTTTTTTTCAAATCCTCCGAAATCGTGAAAAACGACATACTATAGTATGCCCTCCGACACCATGGACTATAGCCTTTCGCTTTTGCGTGATTTTCACCTTTTTTTCAAATCCTCCGAAATCGTGAAAAACGACATACTATAGTATGCCCTCTGACACCATGGACTATAGCCTTTCGCTTTTGCGTGATTTTCACCTTTTTTTTAAATCCTCCGAAATCGTGAAAAACGACATACTATAGTATGCCCTCCGACACCATGGACTATAGCCTTTCGCTTTTGCGTGATTTTCACCTTTTTTTTTAAATCCTCCGAAATCTTGAAATACGACATGCTAGTATGCGGTCCGAGACCATGGACTATAGCCTTTCGCTTTTGCGTGATTTTCACCTATTTTTCAAATCCTCCGAAATCGTGAAAAACGACATACTATAGTATGCCCTCCGACACCATGGACTATAGCCTTTCGCTTTTGCGTGATTTTCACCTTTTTTTCAAATCCTCCGAAATCGTGAAAAACGACATACTATAGTATGCCCTCCGACACCATGGACTATAGCCTTTCGCTTTTGCGTGATTTTCACCTTTTTTTCAAATCCTCCTAAATCGTGAAAAACGACATACTAGTATGCGGTCCGAGACCATGGACTATAGCCTTTCGCTTTTGCGTGATTTTCACCTTTTTTTCATTTTCTCCGAACTTGTGAAAAACGACATACTATAGTATGCCCTCTGACACCATGGACTATAGCCTTTCGCTTTTGCGTGATTTTCACCTTTTTTTTAAATCCTCCGAAATCGTGAAAAACGACATACTATAGTATGCCCTCCGACACCATGAACTATAGCCTTTCGCTTTTGCGTGATTTTCACCTTTTTTTTAAATCCTCCGAAATCTTGAAAAACTACATGCTAGTATGCGGTCCGAGACCATGGACTATAGCCTTTCGCTTTTGCGTGATTTTCACCTTTTTTTCAAATCCTCCGAAATCGTGAAAAACGACATACTATAGTATGCCCTCCGACACCATGGACTATAGCCTTTCGCTTTTGCGTGATTTTCACCTTTTTTTCAAATCCTCCGAAATCGTGAAAAACGACATACTATAGTATGCCCTCCGACACCATGGACTATAGCCTTTCGCTTTTGCGTGATTTTCACCTTTTTTTTAAATCCTCCGAAATCGTGAAAAACGACATACTAGTATGCGGTCCGAGACCATGGACTATAGCCTTTCGCTTTTGCGTGATTTTCACCTTTTTTTTTAAATCCTCTGAAATCGTGAAAAACGACATACTATAGTATGCCCTCCGAAACCATGGACTATAGCCTTTCGCTTTTGCGTGATTTTCACCTTTTTTTCAAATCCTCCGAAATCGTGAAAAACGACATACTATAGTATGCCCTCCGACACCATGGACTATAGCCTTTCGCTTTTGCGTGATTTTCACCTTTTTTTCAAATCCTCCGAAATCGTGAAAAACGACATACTATAGTATGCCCTCTGACACCATGGACTATAGCCTTTCGCTTTTGCGTGATTTTCACCTTTTTTTTAAATCCTCCGAAATCGTGAAAAACGACATACTATAGTATGCCCTCCGACACCATGGACTATAGCCTTTCGCTTTTGCGTGATTTTCACCTTTTTTTCAAATCCTCCGAAATCGTGAAAAACGACATACTATAGTATGCCCTCCGACACCATGGACTATAGCCTTTCGCTTTTGCGTGATTTTCACCTTTTTTTCAAATCCTCCGAAATCGTGAAAAACGACATACTATAGTATGCCCTCCGACACCATGGACTATAGCCTTTCGCTTTTGCGTGATTTTCACCTTTTTTTTTAAATCCTCCGAAATCGTGAAAAACGACATACTATAGTATGCCCTCCGACACCATGGACTATAGCCTTTCGCTTTTGCGTGATTTTCAACTTTTTTTCAAATCCTCCGAAATCGTGAAAAACGACATACTATAGTATGCCCTCCGAGACCATGGACTATAGCCTTTCGCTTTTGCGTGATTTTCACCTTTTTTTCAAATCCTCCGAAATCGTGAAAAACGACATACTATAGTATGCCCTCCGACACCATGGACTATAGCCTTTCGCTTTTGCGTGATTTTCACCTTTTTTTCAAATCCTCCGAAATCGTGAAAAACGACATACTATAGTATGCCCTCCGACACCATGGACTATAGCCTTTCGCTTTTGCGTGATTTTCACCTTTTTTTTAAATCCTCCGAAATCGTGAAAAACGACATACTATAGTATACCCTCCGACACCATGGACTATAGCCTTTCGCTTTTGCGTGATTTTCACCTTTTTTTAAAATCCTCCGAAATCGTGAAAAACGCCATACTAGTATGCGGTCCGAGACCATGGACTATAGCCTTTCGCTTTTGCGTGATTTTCACCTTTTTTTCAAATCCTCCGAAATCGTGAAAAACGACATACTATAGTATGCCCTCCGACACCATGGACTATAGCCTTTCGCTTTTGCGTGATTTTCACCTTTTTTTCAAATCCTCCGAAATCGTGAAAAACGACATACTATGCCCTCCGACACCATGGACTATAGCCTTTCGCTTTTGCGTAATTTTCACCTTTTTTTTAAATCCTCCGAAATCGTGAAAAACGACATACTAGTATGCGGCCCGAGACCATGGACTATAGCCTTTCGCTTTTGCGTGATTTTCACCTTTTTTTCAAATCCTCCGAAATCGTGAAAAACGACATACTATAGTATGCCCTCTGACACCATGGACTATAGCCTTTCGCTTTTGCGTGATTTTCACCTTTTTTTTAAATCCTCCGAAATCGTGAAAAACGACATACTATAGTATGCCCTCCGACACCATGGACTATAGCCTTTCGCTTTTGCGTGATTTTCACCTTTTTTTCAAATCCTCCGAAATCGTGAAAAACGACATACTATAGTATGCCCTCCGACACCATGGACTATAGCCTTTCGCTTTTGCGTGATTTTCACCTTTTTTTCAAATCCTCCGAAATCGTGAAAAACGACATACTATAGTATGCCCTCCGACACCATGGACTATAGCCTTTCGCTTTTGCGTGATTTTCACCTTTTTTTTTAAATCCTCCGAAATCGTGAAAAACGACATACTATAGTATGCCCTCCGACACCATGGACTATAGCCTTTCGCTTTTGCGTGATTTTCAACTTTTTTTCAAATCCTCCGAAATCGTGAAAAACGACATACTATAGTATGCCCTCCGACACCATGGACTATAGCCTTTCGCTTTTGCGTGATTTTCACCTTTTTTTCAAATCCTCCGAAATCGTGAAAAACGACATACTATAGTATGCCCTCCGACACCATGGACTATAGCCTTTCGCTTTTGCGTGATTTTCACCTTTTTTTTAAATCCTCCGAAATCGTGAAAAACGACATACTATAGTATGCCCTCCGACACCATGGACTATAGCCTTTCGCTTTTGCGTGATTTTCACCTTTTTTTCAAATCCTCCGAAATCGTGAAAAACGACATACTATAGTATGCCCTCCGACACCATGGACTATAGCCTTTCGCTTTTGCGTGATTTTCACCTTTTTTAAAATCCTCCGAAATCGTGAAAAACGACATACTAGTATGCGGCCCGACACCATGGACTATAGCCTTTCGCTTTTGCGTGATTTTCACCTTTTTTTCAAATCCTCCGAAATCGTGAAAAACGACATACTAGTATGCGGCCCGAGACCATGGACTATAGCCTTTCGCTTTTGCGTGATTTTCACCTTTTTTTCAAATCCTCCGAAATCGTATAGTATAGTATATAGTATGCCCTCCGACGCTTTTGCGTGATTTTCACCTTTTTTTTAAATCCTCCGAAATCGTGAAAAACGACATACTATAGTATGCCCTCCGACACCATGGACTATAGCCTTTCGCTTTTGCGTGATTTTCACCTTTTTTTCAAATCCTCCGAAATCGTGAAAAACGACATACTATAGTATGCCCTCCGACACCATGGACTATAGCCTTTCGCTTTTGCGTGATTTTCACCTTTTTTTTTAATCCTCCGAAATCGTGAAAAACGACATACTATAGTATGCCCTCCGACACCATGGACTATAGCCTTTCGCTTTTGCGTGATTTTCAACTTTTTTTCAAATCCTCCGAAATCGTGAAAAACGACATACTATAGTATGCCCTCCGACACCATGGACTATAGCCTTTCGCTTTTGCGTGATTTTCACCTTTTTTAAAATCCTCCGAAATCGTGAAAAACGACATACTAGTATGCGGCCCGACACCATGGACTATAGCCTTTCGCTTTTGCGTGATTTTCACCTTTTTTTCAAATCCTCCGAAATCGTGAAAAACGACATACTAGTATGCGGCCCGAGACCATGGACTATAGCCTTTCGCTTTTGCGTGATTTTCACCTTTTTTTCAAATCCTCCGAAATCGTGAAAAACGACATACTATAGTATGCCCTCCGACACCATGGACTATAGCCTTTCGCTTTTGCGTGATTTTCACCTTTTTTTCAAATCCTCCGAAATCGTGAAAAACGACATACTATAGTATGCCCTCCGACACCATGGACTATAGCCTTTCGCTTTTGCGTGATTTTCACCTTTTTTTCAAATCCTCCGAAATCGTGAAAAACGACATACTAGTATGCGGCCCGAGACCATGGACTATAGCCTTTCGCTTTTGCGTGATTTTCACCTTTTTTTCAAATCCTCCAAAATCGTGAAAAACGACATACTATAGTATGCCCTCCGACACCATGGACTATAGCCTTTCGCTTTTGCGTGATTTTCACCTTTTTTTCAAATCCTCCGAAATCGTGAAAAACGACATACTATAGTATGCCCTCCGACACCATGGACTATAGCCTTTCGCTTTTGCGTGATTTTCACCTTTTTTAAAATCCTCCGAAATCGTGAAAAACGACATACTAGTATGCGGCCCGACACCATGGACTATAGCCTTTCGCTTTTGCGTGATTTTCACCTTTTTTTCAAATCCTCCGAAATCGTGAAAAACGACATACTAGTATGCGGCCCGAGACCATGGACTATAGCCTTTCGCTTTTGCGTGATTTTCACCTTTTTTTCAAATCCTCCGAAATCGTATAGTATAGTATATAGTATGCCCTCCGACGCTTTTGCGTGATTTTCACCTTTTTTTTAAATCCTCCGAAATCGTGAAAAACGACATACTATAGTATGCCCTCCGACACCATGGACTATAGCCTTTCGCTTTTGCGTGATTTTCACCTTTTTTTCAAATCCTCCGAAATCGTGAAAAACGACATACTATAGTATGCCCTCCGACACCATGGACTATAGCCTTTCGCTTTTGCGTGATTTTCACCTTTTTTTCAAATCCTCCGAAATCGTGAAAAACGACATACTATAGTATGCCCTCCGACACCATGGACTATAGCCTTTCGCTTTTGCGTGATTTTCACCTTTTTTTCAAATCCTCCGAAATCGTGAAAAACGACATACTATAGTATGCCCTCCGACACCATGGACTATAGCCTTTGGCTTTTGCGTGATTTTCACCTTTTTTTCAAATCCTCCGAAATCGTGAAAAACGACATACTATAGTATGCCCTCCGACACCATGGACTATAGCCTTTCGCTTTTGCGTGATTTTCAACTTTTTTTCAAATCCTCCGAAATCGTGAAAAACGACATACTATAGTATGCCCTCCGACACCATGGACTATAGCCTTTCGCTTTTGCGTGATTTTCACCTTTTTTTTAAATCCTCCGAAATCGTGAAAAACGACATACTATAGTATGCCCTCCGACACCATGGACTATAGCCTTTCGCTTTTGCGTGATTTTCACCTTTTTTTCAAATCCTCCGAAATCGTGAAAAACGACATACTATAGTATGCCCTCCGACACCATGGACTATAGCCTTTCGCTTTTGCGTGATTTTCACCTTTTTTAAAATCCTCCGAAATCGTGAAAAACGACATACTAGTATGCGGCCCGACACCATGGACTATAGCCTTTCGCTTTTGCGTGATTTTCACCTTTTTTTCAAATCCTCCGAAATCGTGAAAAACGACATACTAGTATGCGGCCCGAGACCATGGACTATAGCCTTTCGCTTTTGCGTGATTTTCACCTTTTTTTCAAATCCTCCGAAATCGTGAAAAACGACATACTATAGTATGCCCTCCGACACCATGGACTATAGCCTTTCGCTTTTGCGTGATTTTCACCTTTTTTTCAAATCCTCCGAAATCGTGAAAAACGACATACTATAGTATGCCCTCCGACACCATGGACTATAGCCTTTCGCTTTTGCGTGATTTTCACCTTTTTTTTAAATCCTCCGAAATCGTGAAAAACGACATACTATAGTATGCCCTCCGACACCATGGACTATAGCCTTTCGCTTTTGCGTGATTTTCAACTTTTTTTCAAATCCTCCGAAATCGTGAAAAACGACATACTATAGTATGCCCTCCGACACCATGGACTATAGCCTTTCGCTTTTGCGTGATTTTCACCTTTTTTTTAAATCCTCCGAAATCGTGAAAAACGACATACTATAGTATGCCCTCCGACACCATGGACTATAGCCTTTCGCTTTTGCGTGATTTTCACCTTTTTTTCAAATCCTCCGAAATCGTGAAAAACGACATACTATAGTATGCCCTCCGACACCATGGACTATAGCCTTTCGCTTTTGCGTGATTTTCACCTTTTTTAAAATCCTCCGAAATCGTGAAAAACGACATACTAGTATGCGGCCCGACACCATGGACTATAGCCTTTCGCTTTTGCGTGATTTTCACCTTTTTTTCAAATCCTCCGAAATCGTGAAAAACGACATACTAGTATGCGGCCCGAGACCATGGACTATAGCCTTTCGCTTTTGCGTGATTTTCACCTTTTTTTCAAATCCTCCGAAATCGTATAGTATAGTATATAGTATGCCCTCCGACGCTTTTGCGTGATTTTCACCTTTTTTTTAAATCCTCCGAAATCGTGAAAAACGACATACTATAGTATGCCCTCCGACACCATGGACTATAGCCTTTCGCTTTTGCGTGATTTTCACCTTTTTTTCAAATCCTCCGAAATCGTGAAAAACGACATACTATAGTATGCCCTCCGACACCATGGACTATAGCCTTTCGCTTTTGCGTGATTTTCACCTTTTTTTCAAATCCTCCGAAATCGTGAAAAACGACATACTATAGTATGCCCTCCGACACCATGGACTATAGCCTTTCGCTTTTGCGTGATTTTCACCTTTTTTTTAAATCCTCCGAAATCGTGAAAAACGACATACTATAGTATGCCCTCCGACACCATGGACTATAGCCTTTCGCTTTTGCGTGATTTTCAACTTTTTTTCAAATCCTCCGAAATCGTGAAAAACGACATACTATAGTATGCCCTCCGACACCATGGACTATAGCCTTTCGCTTTTGCGTGATTTTCACCTTTTTTTTAAATCCTCCGAAATCGTGAAAAACGACATACTATAGTATGCCCTCCGACACCATGGACTATAGCCTTTCGCTTTTGCGTGATTTTCACCTTTTTTTCAAATCCTCCGAAATCGTGAAAAACGACATACTATAGTATGCCCTCCGACACCATGGACTATAGCCTTTCGCTTTTGCGTGATTTTCACCTTTTTTAAAATCCTCCGAAATCGTGAAAAACGACATACTAGTATGCGGCCCGACACCATGGACTATAGCCTTTCGCTTTTGCGTGATTTTCACCTTTTTTTCAAATCCTCCGAAATCGTGAAAAACGACATACTAGTATGCGGCCCGAGACCATGGACTATAGCCTTTCGCTTTTGCGTGATTTTCACCTTTTTTTCAAATCCTCCGAAATCGTGAAAAACGACATACTATAGTATGCCCTCTGACACCATGGACTATAGCCTTTCGCTTTTGCGTGATTTTCACCTTTTTTTTTTAAATCCTCTGAAATCGTGAAAAACGACATACTATAGTATGCCCTCCGACACCATGGACTATAGCCTTTCGCTTTTGCGTGATTTTCACCTTTTTTTAAAATCCTCCGAAATCGTGAAAAACGACATATTATAGTATGCCCTCCGACACCATGGACTATAGCCTTTCGCTTTTGCGTGATTTTCACCTTTTTTTCAAATCCTCCGAAATCGTGAAAAACGACATACTATAATATGCCCTCCGACACCATGGACTATAGCCTTTCGCTTTTGCGTGATTGTCACCTTTTTTTTAAATCCTCCGAAATCGTGAAAAACGACATACTAGTATGCGGTCCGAGACCATGGACTATAGCCTTTCGCTTTTGCGTGATTTTCACCTTTTTTTCAAATCCTCCGAAATCGTGAAAAACGACATACTATAGTATGCCCTCCGACACCATGGACTATAGCCTTTCGCTTTTGCGTGATTTTCACCTTTTTTTTTTAAATCCTCTGAAATCGTGAAAAACGACATACTATAGTATGCCCTCCGACACCATGGACTATAGCCTTTCGCTTTTGCGTGATTTTCACCTTTTTTTCAAATCCTCCGAAATCGTGAAAAACGACATACTATAGTATGCCCTCCGACACCATGGACTATAGCCTTTCGCTTTTGCGTGATTTTCACCTTTTTTTAAAATCCTCTGAAATCGTGAAAAACGACATACTATAGTATGCCCTCCGACACCATGGACTATAGCCTTTCGCTTTTGCGTGATTTTCACCTTTTTTTCAAATCCTCCGAAATCGTGAAAAACGACATACTGGTATGCGGTCCGAGACCATGGACTATAGCCTTTCGCTTTTGCGTGATTTTCACCTTTTTTCAAATCCTCCGAAATCGTGAAAAACGACATACTAGTATGCGGCCCGAGACCATGGACTATAGCCTTTCGCTTTTGCGTGATTTTCACCTTTTTTTCAAATCCTCCGAAATCGTGAAAAACGACATACTATAGTATGCCCTCCGACACCATGGACTATAGCCTTTCGCTTTTGCGTGATTTTAACCTTTTTTTCAAATCCTCCGAAATCGTGAAAAACGACATACTATTGTATGCCCTCCGACACCATGGACTATAGCCTTTCGCTTTTGCGTGATTTTCACCTTTTTTTTAAATCGTCCGAAATCGTGAAAAACGACATACTGGTATGCGGTCCGAGACCATGGACTATAGCCTTTCGCTTTTGCGTGATTTTCACCTTTTTTCAAATCCTCCGAAATCGTGAAAAACGACATACTAGTATGCGGCCCGAGACCATGGACTATAGCCTTTCGCTTTTGCGTGATTTTCACCTTTTTTTCAAATCCTCCGAAATCATGAAAAACGACATACTATAGTATGCCCTCCGACACCATGGACTATAGCCTTGGTGACTATAGCCTTTCGCTTTTGCGTGATTTTCACCTTTTTTTTAAATCCTCCGAAATCGTGAAAAACGACATACTAGTATGCGGCCCGAGACCATGGACTATAGCCTTTCGCTTTTGCGTGATTTTCACCTTTTTTTCAAATCCTCCGAAATCGTGAAAAACGACATACTATAGTATGCCCTCCGACACCATGTACTATAGCCTTTCGCTTTTGCGTGATTTTCACCTTTTTTTCAAATCCTCCGAAATCGTGAAAAACGACATACTATTGTATGCCCTCCGACACCATGGACTATAGCCTTTCGCTTTTGCGTGATTTTCACCTTTTTTTTAAATCGTCCGAAATCGTGAAAAACGACATACTGGTATGCGGTCCGAGACCATGGACTATAGCCTTTCGCTTTTGCGTGATTTTCACCTTTTTTTTTAAATCCTCCGAAATCGTGAAAAACGACATACTATAGTATGCCCTCCGATACCATGGACTATAGCCTTTCGCATTTGCGTGATTTTCACCTTTTTTTCAAATCCTGCGAAATCGTGAAAAACGACATACTATAGTATGCCCTCCGACACCATGGACTATAGCCTTTCGCTTTTGCGTGATTTTCACCTTTTTTTTAAATCCTCCGAAATCGTAAAAAACAACATACTATAGTATGCCCTCCGACACCATTGTCTATAGCCTTTCGCTTTTGCGTGATTTTCACCTTTTTTTCAAATCCTCCGAAATCGTGAAAAACTACATACTATAGTATGCCCTCTGACACCATGGACTATAGCCTTGCGCTTTTGCGTGATTTTCACCTTTTTTTTTTTTATCCTCCGAAATCGTGAAAAACGACATACTATAGTATGCCCTCCGA
Source organism: Electrona antarctica (assembly GCF_951216825.1). Taxonomy (NCBI): domain Eukaryota; kingdom Metazoa; phylum Chordata; class Actinopteri; order Myctophiformes; family Myctophidae; genus Electrona; species Electrona antarctica. Next base: position 41,560,071 of record NC_136793.1, read on the forward strand.
CACCATGGACTATAGCCTTTCGCTTTTGCGTGATTTTCACCTTTTTTTCAAATCCTCCAAAATCGTGAAAAACGACATACTATAGTATGCCCTCCGACACCATGGACTATAGCCTTTCGCTTTTGCGTGATTTTCACCTTTTTTTCAAATCCTCCGAAATCGTGAAAAACGACATACTATAGTATGCCCTCCGACACCATGGAGTATAGCCTTTCGCTTTTGCGTGATTTTCACCTTTTTTTCAAATCCTCCGAAATCGTGAAAAACGACATACTATAGTATGCCCTCCGACACCATGGACTATAGCCTTTCGCTTTTGCGTGATTTTCACCTTTTTTTCAAATCCTCCGAAATCGTGAAAAACGACATACTATAGTATGCCCTCTGACACCATGGACTATAGCCTTTCGCTTTTGCGTGATTTTCACCTTTTTTTTAAATCGTCCGAAATCGTGAAAAACGACATACTGGTATGCGGTCCGAGACCATGGACTATAGCCTTTCGCTTTTGCGTGATTTTCACCTTTTTTCAAATCCTCCGAAATCGTGAAAAACGACATACTAGTATGCGGCCCGAGACCATGGACTATAGCCTTTCGCTTTTGCGTGATTTTCACCTTTTTTTCAAATCCTCCGAAATCATGAAAAACGACATACTATAGTATGCCCTCCGACACCATGGACTATAGCCTTGGTGACTATAGCCTTTCGCTTTTGCGTGATTTTCACCTTTTTTTTAAATCCTCCGAAATCGTGAAAAACGACATACTAGTATGCGGCCCGAGACCATGGACTATAGCCTTTCGCTTTTGCGTGATTTTCACCTTTTTTTCAAATCCTCCGAAATCGTGAAAAACGACATACTATAGTATGCCCTCCGACACCATGGACTATAGCCTTTCGCTTTTGCGTGATTTTCACCTTTTTTTCAAATCCTCCGAAATCGTGAAAAACGACATACTATTGTATGCCCTCCGACACCATGGACTATAGCCTTTCGCTTTTGCGTGATTTTCACCTTTTTTTTAAATCGTCCGAAATCGTGAAAAACGACATACTGGTATGCGGTCCGAGACCATGGACTATAGCCTTTCGCTTTTGCGTGATTTTCACCTTTTTTCAAATCCTCCGAAATCGTGAAAAACGACATACTAGTATGCGGCCCGAGACCATGGACTATAGCCTTTCGCTTTTGCGTGATTTTCACCTTTTTTTCAAATCCTCCGAAATCATGAAAAACGACATACTATAGTATGCCCTCCGACACCATGGACTATAGCCTTGGTGACTATAGCCTTTCGCTTTTGCGTGATTTTCACCTTTTTTTCAAATCCTCCGAAATCGTGAAAAACGACATACTATAGTATGCCCTCCGACACCATGGACTATAGCCTTTCGCTTTTGCGTGATTTTCACCTTTTTTTTTAAAAATCCTCTGAAATCGTGAAAAACGACATACTATAGTATGCCCTCCGACACCATGGACTATAGCCTTTCGCTTTTGCGTGATTTTCACCTTTTTTTTTAAATCCTCCGAAATCGTGAAAAACGACATACTATAGTATGCCCTCCGATACCATGGACTATAGCCTTTCGCATTTGCGTGATTTTCACCTTTTTTTCAAATCCTGCGAAATCGTGAAAAACGACATACTATAGTATGCCCTCCGACACCATGGACTATAGCCTTTCGCTTTTGCGTGATTTTCACCTTTTTTTTAAATCCTCCGAAATCGTAAAAAACAACATACTATAGTATGCCCTCCGACACCATTGTCTATAGCCTTTCGCTTTTGCGTGATTTTCACCTTTTTTTCAAATCCTCCGAAATCGTGAAAAACTACATACTATAGTATGCCCTCTGACACCATGGACTATAGCCTTTCGCTTTTGCGTGATTTTCACCTTTTTTTTTTTAATCCTCCGAAATCGTGAAAAACGACATACTATAGTATGCCCTCCGACACCATGGACTATAGCCTTTCGCTTTTGCGTGATTTTCACCTTTTTTTAAAATCCTCCGAAATCGTAAAAAACAACATACTATAGTATGCCCTCCGACACCATGGACTATAGCCTTTCGCTTTTGCGTGATTTTCACCTTTTTTTCAAATCCTCCGAAATCGTGAAAAACTACATACTATAGTATGCCCTCTGACACCATGGACTATAGCCTTTCGCTTTTGCGTGATTTTCACCTTTTTTTTTTAATCCTCCGAAATCGTGAAAACGACATACTATAGTATGCCCTCCGACACCATGGACTATAGCCTTTCGCTTTTGCGTGATTTTCACCTTTTTTTCAAATCCTCCAAAATCGTGAAAAACGACATACTATAGTATGCCCTCCGACACCATGGACTATAGCCTTTCGCTTTTGCGTGATTTTCACCTTTTTTTCAAATCCTCCGAAATCGTGAAAAACTACATACTATAGTATGCCCTCTGACACCATGGACTATAGCCTTGCGCTTTTGCGTGATTTTCACCTTTTTTTTTTTAATCCTCCGAAATCGTGAAAAACGACATACTATAGTATGCCCTCCGACACCATGGACTATAGCCTTTCGCTTTTGCGTGATTTTCACCTTTTTTTCAAATCCTCCAAAATCGTGAAAAACGACATACTATAGTATGCCCTCCGACACCATGGACTATAGCCTTTCGCTTTTGCGTGATTTTCACCTTTTTTTCAAATCCTCCGAAATCGTGAAAAACGACATACTATAGTATGCCCTCCGACACCATGGACTATAGCCTTTCGCTTTTGCGTGATTTTCACCTTTTTTTCAAATCCTCCGAAATCGTGAAAAACGACATACTATAGTATGCCCTCCGACACCATGGACTATAGCCTTTCGCTTTTGCGTGATTTTCACCTTTTTTTCAAATCCTCCGAAATCGTGAAAAACGACATACTATAGTATGCCCTCTGACACCATGGACTATAGCCTTTCGCTCTTGCGTGATTTTCACCTTTTTTTTTTAATCCTCCGAAATCGTGAAAAACGACATACTATAGTATGCCCTCCGACACCATGGACTATAGCCTTTCGCTTTTGCGTGATTTTCACCTTTTTTTTAAATCCTCCGAAATCGTAAAAAACAACATACTATAGTATGCCCTCCGACACCATTGTCTATAGCCTTTCGCTTTTGCGTGATTTTCACCTTTTTTTCAAATCCTCCGAAATCGTGAAAAACTACATACTATAGTATGCCCTCTGACACCATGGACTATAGCCTTTCGCTTTTGCGTGATTTTCACCTTTTTTTTTTAATCCTCCGAAATCGTGAAAACGACATACTATAGTATGCCCTCCGACACCATGGACTATAGCCTTTCGCTTTTGCGTGATTTTCACCTTTTTTTCAAATCCTCCAAAATCGTGAAAAACGACATACTATAGTATGCCCTCCGACACCATGGACTATAGCCTTTCGCTTTTGCGTGATTTTCACCTTTTTTTCAAATCCTCCGAAATCGTGAAAAACGACATACTATAGTATGCCCTCCGACACCATGGACTATAGCCTTTCGCTTTTGCGTGATTTTCACCTTTTTTTCAAATCCTCCGAAATCGTGAAAAACGACATACTATAGTATGCCCTCCGACACCATGGACTATAGCCTTTCGCTTTTGCGTGATTTTCACCTTTTTTTCAAATCCTCCGAAATCGTGAAAAACGACATACTATAGTATGCCCTCTGACACCATGGACTATAGCCTTTCGCTTTTGCGTGATTTTCACCTTTTTTTTAAATCCTCCGAAATCGTGAAAAACGACATACTATAGTATGCCCTCCGACACCATGGACTATAGCCTTTCGCTTTTGCGTGATTTTCACCTTTTTTTTTAAATCCTCCGAAATCTTGAAATACGACATGCTAGTATGCGGTCCGAGACCATGGACTATAGCCTTTCGTTTTTGCGTGATTTTCACCTTTTTTTCAAATCCTCCGAAATCGTGAAAAACGACATACTATAGTATGCCCTCCGACACCATGGACTATAGCCTTTCGCTTTTGCGTGATTTTCACCTTTTTTTCAAATCCTCCGAAATCGTGAAAAACGACATACTATAGTATGCCCTCCGACACCATGGACTATAGCCTTTCGCTTTTGCGTGATTTTCACCTTTTTTTTAAATCCTCCTAAATCGTGAAAAACGACATACTAGTATGCGGTCCGAGACCATGGACTATAGCCTTTCGCTTTTGCGTGATTTTCACCTTTTTTTCATTTTCTCCGAACTTGTGAAAAACGACATACTATAGTATGCCCTCTGACACCATGGACTATAGCCTTTCGCTTTTGCGTGATTTTCACCTTTTTTTTAAATCCTCCGAAATCGTGAAAAACGACATACTATAGTATGCCCTCCGACACCATGAACTATAGCCTTTCGCTTTTGCGTGATTTTCACCTTTTTTTTAAATCCTCCGAAATCTTGAAAAACTACATGCTAGTATGCGGTCCGAGACCATGGACTATAGCCTTTCGCTTTTGCGTGATTTTCACCTTTTTTTCAAATCCTCCGAAATCGTGAAAAACGACATACTATAGTATGCCCTCCGACACCATGGACTATAGCCTTTCGCTTTTGCGTGATTTTCACCTTTTTTTCAAATCCTCCGAAATCGTGAAAAACGACATACTATAGTATGCCCTCCGACACCATGGACTATAGCCTTTCGCTTTTGCGTGATTTTCACCTTTTTTTAAAATCCTCCGAAATCGTGAAAAACGACATACTAGTATGCGGTCCGAGACCATGGACTATAGCCTTTCGCTTTTGCGTGATTTTCACCTTTTTTTCAAATCCTCCGAAATCGTGAAAAACGACATACTATAGTATGCCCTCCGACACCATGGACTATAGCCTTTCGCTTTTGCGTGATTTTCACCTTTTTTTTAAATCCTCCGAAATCGTGAAAAACGACATACTATAGTATGCCCTCCGACACCATGGACTATAGCCTTTCGCTTTTGCGTGATTTTCACCTTTTTTAAAAATCCTCCGAAATCGTGAAAAACGACATACTATAGTATGCCCTCCGACACCATGGACTATAGCCTTTCGCTTTTGCGTGATTTTCACCTTTTTTTAAAATCCTCCGAAATCGTGAAAAACGCCATACTAGTATGCGGTCCGAGACCATGGACTATAGCCTTTCGCTTTTGCGTGATTTTCACCTTTTTTTCAAATCCTCCGAAATCGTGAAAAACGACATACTATAGTATGCCCTCCGACACCATGGACTATATAGCCTTTCGCTTTTGCGTGATTTTCACCTTTTTTTCAAATCCTCCGAAATCGTGAAAAACGACATACTATGCCCTCCGACACCATGGACTATAGCCTTTCGCTTTTGCGTGATTTTCACCTTTTTTTAAAATCCTCCGAAATCGTGAAAAACGACATACTAGTATGCGGCCCGAGACCATGGACTATAGCCTTTCGCTTTTGCGTGATTTTCACCTTTTTTTTTAATCCTCTGAAATCGTGAAAAACGACATACTATAGTATGCCCTCCGACACCATGGACTATAGCCTTTCGCTTTTGCGTGATTTTCACCTTTTTTTCAAATCCTCCGAAATCGTGAAAAACGACATACTATAATATGCCCTCCGACACCATGGACTATAGCCTTTCGCTTTTGCGTGATTGTCACCTTTTTTTTAAATCCTCCGAAATCGTGAAAAACGACATACTAGTATGCGGTCCGAGACCATGGACTATAGCCTTTCGCTTTTGCGTGATTTTCACCTTTTTTTTAAATCCTCCGAAATCGTGAAAAACGACATACTAGTATGCGGCCCGAGACCATGGACTATAGCCTTTCGCTTTTGCGTGATTTTCACCTTTTTTTCAAATCCTCCGAAATCGTGAAAAACGACATACTATAGTATGCCCTCCGACACCATGGACTATAGCCTTTCGCTTTTGCGTGATTTTCACCTTTTTTTTTAAATCCTCTGAAATCGTGAAAAACGACATACTATAGTATGCCCTCCGACACCATGGACTATAGCCTTTCGCTTTTGCGTGATTTTCACCTTTTTTTTTAAATCCTCCGAAATCGTGAAAAACGACATACTATAGTATGCCCTCCGATACCATGGACTATAGCCTTTCGCATTTGCGTGATTTTCACCTTTTTTTCAAATCCTCCGAAATCGTGAAAAACGACATACTATAGTATGCCCTCCGACACCATGGACTATAGCCTTTCGCTTTTGCGTGATTTTCACCTTTTTTTTAAATCCTCCGAAATCGTAAAAAACAACATACTATAGTATGCCCTCCGACACCATTGTCTATAGCCTTTCGCTTTTGCGTGATTTTCACCTTTTTTTCAAATCCTCCGAAATCGTGAAAAACTACATACTATAGTATGCCCTCTGACACCATGGACTATAGCCTTTCGCTTTTGCGTGATTTTCACCTTTTTTTTTTTATCCTCCGAAATCGTGAAAAACGACAAACTATAGTATGCCCTCCGACACCATGGACTATAGCCTTTCGCTTTTGCGTGATTTTCACCTTTTTTTCAAATCCTCCAAAATCGTGAAAAACGACATACTATAGTATGCCCTCCGACACCATGGACTATAGCCTTTCGCTTTTGCGTGATTTTCACCTTTTTTTCAAATCCTCCGAAATCGTGAAAAACGACATACTATAGTATGCCCTCCGACACCATTGTCTATAGCCTTTCGCTTTTGCGTGATTTTCACCTTTTTTTCAAATCCTCCGAAATCGTGAAAAACTACATACTATAGTATGCCCTCTGACACCATGGACTATAGCCTTTCGCTTTTGCGTGATTTTCACCTTTTTTTAAAATCCTCCGAAATCGTAAAAAACAACATACTATAGTATGCCCTCCGACACCATTGTCTATAGCCTTTCGCTTTTGCGTGATTTTCACCTTTTTTTCAAATCCTCCGAAATCGTGAAAAACTACATACTATAGTATGCACTCTGACACCATGGACTATAGCCTTTCGCTTTTGCGTGATTTTCACTTTTTTTTTTAATCCTCCGAAATCGTGAAAACGACATACTATAGTATGCCCTCCGACACCATGGACTATAGCCTTTCGCTTTTGCGTGATTTTCACCTTTTTTTCAAATCCTCCAAAATCGTGAAAAACGACATACTATAGTATGCCCTCCGACACCATGGACTATAGCCTTTCGCTTTTGCGTGATTTTCACCTTTTTTTCAAATCCTCCGAAATCGTGAAAAACGACATACTATAGTATGCCCTCCGACACCATGGACTATAGCCTTTCGCTTTTGCGTGATTTTCACCTTTTTTTCAAATCCTCCGAAATCGTGAAAAACGACATACTATAGTATGCCCTCTGACACCATGGACTATAGCCTTTCGCTTTTGCGTGATTTTCACCTTTTTTTTAAATCCTCCGAAATCGTGAAAAACGACATACTATAGTATGCCCTCCGACACCATGGACTATAGCCTTTCGCTTTTGCGTGATTTTCACCTTTTTTTTTAAATCCTCCGAAATCTTGAAATACGACATGCTAGTATGCGGTCCGAGACCATGGACTATAGCCTTTCGCTTTTGCGTGATTTTCACCTATTTTTCAAATCCTCCGAAATCGTGAAAAACGACATACTATAGTATGCCCTCCGACACCATGGACTATAGCCTTTCGCTTTTGCGTGATTTTCACCTTTTTTTCAAATCCTCCGAAATCGTGAAAAACGACATACTATAGTATGCCCTCCGACACCATGGACTATAGCCTTTCGCTTTTGCGTGATTTTCACCTTTTTTTCAAATCCTCCTAAATCGTGAAAAACGACATACTAGTATGCGGTCCGAGACCATGGACTATAGCCTTTCGCTTTTGCGTGATTTTCACCTTTTTTTCATTTTCTCCGAACTTGTGAAAAACGACATACTATAGTATGCCCTCTGACACCATGGACTATAGCCTTTCGCTTTTGCGTGATTTTCACCTTTTTTTTAAATCCTCCGAAATCGTGAAAAACGACATACTATAGTATGCCCTCCGACACCATGAACTATAGCCTTTCGCTTTTGCGTGATTTTCACCTTTTTTTTAAATCCTCCGAAATCTTGAAAAACTACATGCTAGTATGCGGTCCGAGACCATGGACTATAGCCTTTCGCTTTTGCGTGATTTTCACCTTTTTTTCAAATCCTCCGAAATCGTGAAAAACGACATACTATAGTATGCCCTCCGACACCATGGACTATAGCCTTTCGCTTTTGCGTGATTTTCACCTTTTTTTCAAATCCTCCGAAATCGTGAAAAACGACATACTATAGTATGCCCTCCGACACCATGGACTATAGCCTTTCGCTTTTGCGTGATTTTCACCTTTTTTTTAAATCCTCCGAAATCGTGAAAAACGACATACTAGTATGCGGTCCGAGACCATGGACTATAGCCTTTCGCTTTTGCGTGATTTTCACCTTTTTTTTTAAATCCTCTGAAATCGTGAAAAACGACATACTATAGTATGCCCTCCGAAACCATGGACTATAGCCTTTCGCTTTTGCGTGATTTTCACCTTTTTTTCAAATCCTCCGAAATCGTGAAAAACGACATACTATAGTATGCCCTCCGACACCATGGACTATAGCCTTTCGCTTTTGCGTGATTTTCACCTTTTTTTCAAATCCTCCGAAATCGTGAAAAACGACATACTATAGTATGCCCTCTGACACCATGGACTATAGCCTTTCGCTTTTGCGTGATTTTCACCTTTTTTTTAAATCCTCCGAAATCGTGAAAAACGACATACTATAGTATGCCCTCCGACACCATGGACTATAGCCTTTCGCTTTTGCGTGATTTTCACCTTTTTTTCAAATCCTCCGAAATCGTGAAAAACGACATACTATAGTATGCCCTCCGACACCATGGACTATAGCCTTTCGCTTTTGCGTGATTTTCACCTTTTTTTCAAATCCTCCGAAATCGTGAAAAACGACATACTATAGTATGCCCTCCGACACCATGGACTATAGCCTTTCGCTTTTGCGTGATTTTCACCTTTTTTTTTAAATCCTCCGAAATCGTGAAAAACGACATACTATAGTATGCCCTCCGACACCATGGACTATAGCCTTTCGCTTTTGCGTGATTTTCAACTTTTTTTCAAATCCTCCGAAATCGTGAAAAACGACATACTATAGTATGCCCTCCGAGACCATGGACTATAGCCTTTCGCTTTTGCGTGATTTTCACCTTTTTTTCAAATCCTCCGAAATCGTGAAAAACGACATACTATAGTATGCCCTCCGACACCATGGACTATAGCCTTTCGCTTTTGCGTGATTTTCACCTTTTTTTCAAATCCTCCGAAATCGTGAAAAACGACATACTATAGTATGCCCTCCGACACCATGGACTATAGCCTTTCGCTTTTGCGTGATTTTCACCTTTTTTTTAAATCCTCCGAAATCGTGAAAAACGACATACTATAGTATACCCTCCGACACCATGGACTATAGCCTTTCGCTTTTGCGTGATTTTCACCTTTTTTTAAAATCCTCCGAAATCGTGAAAAACGCCATACTAGTATGCGGTCCGAGACCATGGACTATAGCCTTTCGCTTTTGCGTGATTTTCACCTTTTTTTCAAATCCTCCGAAATCGTGAAAAACGACATACTATAGTATGCCCTCCGACACCATGGACTATAGCCTTTCGCTTTTGCGTGATTTTCACCTTTTTTTCAAATCCTCCGAAATCGTGAAAAACGACATACTATGCCCTCCGACACCATGGACTATAGCCTTTCGCTTTTGCGTAATTTTCACCTTTTTTTTAAATCCTCCGAAATCGTGAAAAACGACATACTAGTATGCGGCCCGAGACCATGGACTATAGCCTTTCGCTTTTGCGTGATTTTCACCTTTTTTTCAAATCCTCCGAAATCGTGAAAAACGACATACTATAGTATGCCCTCTGACACCATGGACTATAGCCTTTCGCTTTTGCGTGATTTTCACCTTTTTTTTAAATCCTCCGAAATCGTGAAAAACGACATACTATAGTATGCCCTCCGACACCATGGACTATAGCCTTTCGCTTTTGCGTGATTTTCACCTTTTTTTCAAATCCTCCGAAATCGTGAAAAACGACATACTATAGTATGCCCTCCGACACCATGGACTATAGCCTTTCGCTTTTGCGTGATTTTCACCTTTTTTTCAAATCCTCCGAAATCGTGAAAAACGACATACTATAGTATGCCCTCCGACACCATGGACTATAGCCTTTCGCTTTTGCGTGATTTTCACCTTTTTTTTTAAATCCTCCGAAATCGTGAAAAACGACATACTATAGTATGCCCTCCGACACCATGGACTATAGCCTTTCGCTTTTGCGTGATTTTCAACTTTTTTTCAAATCCTCCGAAATCGTGAAAAACGACATACTATAGTATGCCCTCCGACACCATGGACTATAGCCTTTCGCTTTTGCGTGATTTTCACCTTTTTTTTAAATCCTCCGAAATCGTGAAAAACGACATACTATAGTATGCCCTCCGACACCATGGACTATAGCCTTTCGCTTTTGCGTGATTTTCACCTTTTTTTCAAATCCTCCGAAATCGTGAAAAACGACATACTATAGTATGCCCTCCGACACCATGGACTATAGCCTTTCGCTTTTGCGTGATTTTCACCTTTTTTAAAATCCTCCGAAATCGTGAAAAACAACATACTAGTATGCGGCCCGACACCATGGACTATAGCCTTTCGCTTTTGCGTGATTTTCACCTTTTTTTCAAATCCTCCGAAATCGTGAAAAACGACATACTAGTATGCGGCCCGAGACCATGGACTATAGCCTTTCGCTTTTGCGTGATTTTCACCTTTTTTTCAAATCCTCCGAAATCTTGAAAAACGACATACTATAGTATGCCCTCTGACACCATGGACTATAGCCTTTCGCTTTTGCGTGATTTTCACCTTTTTTTTTAAAAATCCTCCGAAATCGTGAAAAACGACATACTAGTATGCGGCCCGAGACCATGGACTATAGCCTTTCGCTTTTGCGTGATTTTCACCTTTTTTTCAAATCCTCCGAAATCGTGAAAAACGACATACTATAGTATGCCCTCTGACACCATGGACTATAGCCTTTCGCTTTTGCGTGATTTTCACCTTTTTTTTTAAAATCCTCTGAAATCGTGAAAAACGACATATTATAGTATGCCCTCCGACACCATGGACTATAGCCTTTCGCTTTTGCGTGATTTTCACCTTTTTTTCAAATCCTCCGAAATCGTGAAAAACGACATACTATAATATGCCCTCCGACACCATGGACTATAGCCTTTCGCTTTTGCGTGATTGTCACCTTTTTTTAAAATCCTCCGAAATCGTGAAAAACGACATACTAGTATGCGGTCCGAGACCATGGACTATAGCCTTTCGCGTGATTTTCACCTTTTTTTTTCAAATCCTCCGAAATCGTGAAAAACGACATACTATAGTATGCCCTCCGACACCATGGACTATAGCCTTTCGCTTTTGCGTGATTTTCACCTTTTTTTTTTAAATCCTCTGAAATCGTGAAAAACGACATACTATAGTATGCCCTCCGACACCATGGACTATAGCCTTTCGCTTTTGCGTGATTTTCACCTTTTTTTTTAAATCCTCCGAAATCGTGAAAAACGACATACTATAGTATGCCCTCCGATACCATGGACTATAGCCTTTCGCATTTGCGTGATTTTCACCTTTTTTTCAAATCCTCCGAAATCGTGAAAAACGACATACTATAGTATGCCCTCCGACACCATGGACTATAGCCTTTCGCTTTTGCGTGATTTTCACCTTTTTTTTTTTAAATCCTCCGAAATCGTAAAAAACAACATACTATAGTATGCCCTCCGACACCATTGTCTATAGCCTTTCGCTTTTGCGTGATTTTCACCTTTTTTTCAAATCCTCCGAAATCGTGAAAAACTACATACTATAGTATGCCCTCTGACACCATGGACTATAGCCTTTCGCTTTTGCGTGATTTTCACCTTTTTTTCAAATCCTCCGAAATCGTGAAAAACGACATACTATAGTATGCCCTCCGACACCATGGACTATAGCCTTTCGCTTTTGCGTGATTTTCACCTTTTTTTTAAATCCTCCGAAATCGTGAAAAACGACATACTATAGTATGCCCTCCGACACCATGGACTATAGCCTTTCGCTTTTGCGTGATTTTCACCTTTTTTTCAAATCCTCCAAAATCGTGAAAAACAACATACTATAGTATGCCCTCCGACGCCATGGACTATAGCCTTTCGCTTTTGCGTGATTTTCACCTTTTTTTTAAATCCTCCGAAATCGTGAAAAACGACATACTATAGTATGCCCTCCGACACCATGGACTATAGCCTTTCGCTTTTGCGTGATTTTCACCTTTTTTTCAAATCCTCCGAAATCGTGAAAAACGACATACTATAGTATGCCCTCCGACACCATGGACTATAGCCTTTCGCTTTTGCGTGATTTTCACCTTTTTTTCAAATCCTCCAAAATCGTGAAAAACGACATACTATAGTATGCCCTCCGACACCATGGACTATAGCCTTTCGCTTTTGCGTGATTTTCACCTTTTTTTCAAATCCTCCGAAATCGTGAAAAACGACATACTATAGTATGCCCTCCGACACCATGGACTATAGCCTTTCGCTTTTGCGTGATTTTCACCTTTTTTTCAAATCCTCCGAAATCGTGAAAAACGACATACTATAGTATGCCCTCCGACACCATGGACTATAGCCTTTCGCTTTTGCGTGATTTTCACCTTTTTTTCAAATCCTCCGAAATCGTGAAAAACGACATACTATAGTATGCCCTCCGACACCATGGACTATAGCCTTTCGCTTTTGCGTGATTTTCACCTTTTTTTTTTAAATCCTCCGAAATCTTGAAATACGACATGCTAGTATGCGGTCCGAGACCATGGACTATAGCCTTTCGCTTTTGCGTGATTTTCACCTTTTTTTCAAATCCTCCGAAATCGTGAAAAACGACATACTATAGTATGCCCTCCGACACCATGGACTATAGCCTTTCGCTTTTGCGTGATTTTCACCTTTTTTTCAAATCCTCCGAAATCGTGAAAAACGACATACTATAGTATGCCCTCCGACACCATGGACTATAGCCTTTCGCTTTTGCGTGATTTTCACCTTTTTTTCAAATCCTCCGAAATCGTGAAAAACGACATACTATAGTATGCCCTCCGACACCATGGACTATAGCCTTTCGCTTTTGCGTGATTTTCACCTTTTTTTCAAATCCTCCGAAATCGTGAAAAACGACATACTATAGTATGCCCTCCGACACCATGGACTATAGCCTTTCGCTTTTGCGTGATTTTCACCTTTTTTTTTAAATCCTCCGAAATCTTGAAATACGACATGCTAGTATGCGGTCCGAGACCATGGACTATAGCCTTTCGCTTTTGCGTGATTTTCACCTTTTTTTCAAATCCTCCGAAATCGTGAAAAACGACATACTATAGTATGCCCTCCGACACCATGGACTATAGCCTTTCGCTTTTGCTTGATTTTCACCTTTTTTTCAAATCCTCCGAAATCGTGAAAAACGACATACTAGTATGCGGTCCGAGACCATGGACTATAGCCTTTCGCTTTTGCGTGATTTTCACCTTTTTTTCATTTTCTCCGAACTTGTGAAAAACGACATACTATAGTATGCCCTCTGACACCATGGACTATAGCCTTTCGCTTTTGCGTGATTTTCACCTTTTTTTTTAAATCCTCCGAAATCGTGAAAAACGACATACTATAGTATGCCCTCCGACACCATGAACAATAGCCTTTCGCTTTTGCGTGATTTTCACCTTTTTTTTAAATCCTCCGAAATCTTGAAAAACTACATGCTAGTATGCGGTCCGAGACCATGGACTATAGCCTTTCGCTTTTGCGTGATTTTCACCTTTTTTTCAAATCCTCCGAAATCGTGAAAAACGACATACTATAGTATGCCCTCCGACACCATGGACTATAGCCTTTCGCTTTTGCGTGATTTTCACCTTTTTTTCAAATCCTCCGAAATCGTGAAAAACGACATACTATAGTATGCCCTCCGACACCATGGACTATAGCCTTTCGCTTTTGCGTGATTTTCACCTTTTTTTAAAATCCTCCGAAATCGTGAAAAACGACATACTATAGTATGCCCTCCGACACCATGGACTATAGCCTTTCGCTTTTGCGTGATTTTCACCTTTTTTTAAAATCCTCCGAAATCGTGAAAAACGCCATACTAGTATGCGGTCCGAGACCATGGACTATAGCCTTTCGCTTTTGCGTGATTTTCACCTTTTTTTCAAATCCTCCGAAATCGTGAAAAACGACATACTATAGTATGCCCTCCGACACCATGGACTATAGCCTTTCGCTTTTGCGTGATTTTCACCTTTTTTTCAAATCCTCCGAAATCGTGAAAAACGACATACTATGCCCTCCGACACCATGGACTATAGCCTTTCGCTTTTGCGTGATTTTCACCTTTTTTTTAAATCCTCCGAAATCGTGAAAAACGACATACTAGTATGCGGCCCGAGACCATGGACTATAGCCTTTCGCTTTTGCGTGATTTTCACCTTTTTTTTAAATCCTCTGAAATCGTGAAAAACGACATACTATAGTATGCCCTCCGACACCATGGACTATAGCCTTTCGCTTTTGCGTGATTGTCACCTTTTTTTTAAATCCTCCGAAATCGTGAAAAACGACATACTAGTATGCGGTCCGAGACCATGGACTATAGCCTTTCGCTTTTGCGTGATTTTCACCTTTTTTTTAAATCCTCCGAAAATCGTGAAAAACGACATACTATAGTATGCCCTCCGACACCATGGACTATAGCCTTTCGCTTTTGCGTGATTTTCACCTTTTTTTTTAAATCCTCCGAAATCGTGAAAAACGACATACTATAGTATGCCCTCCGATACCATGGACTATAGCCTTTCGCATTTGCGTGATTTTCACCTTTTTTTCAAATCCTCCGAAATCGTGAAAAACGACATACTATAGTATGCCCTCCGACATCATGGACTATAGCCTTTCGCTTTTGCGTGATTTTCACCTTTTTTTTAAATCCTCCGAAATCGTAAAAAACGACATACTATAGTATGCCCTCCGACACCATGGACTATAGCCTTTCGCTTTTGCGTGATTTTCACCTTTTTTTTTAAATCCTCCGAAATCTTGAAATACGACATGCTAGTATGCGGTCCGAGACCATGGACTATAGCCTTTCGCTTTTGCGTGATTTTCACCTTTTTTTCAAATCCTCCGAAATCGTGAAAAACGACATACTATAGTATGCCCTCCGACACCATGGACTATAGCCTTTCGCTTTTGCTTGATTTTCACCTTTTTTTCAAATCCTCCGAAATCGTGAAAAACGACATACTATAGTATGCCCTCCGACACCATGGACTATAGCCTTTCGCTTTTGCATGATTTTCACCTTTTTTTTAAATCCTCCTAAATCGTGAAAAACGACATACTAGTATGCGGTCCGAGACCATGGACTATAGCCTTTCGCTTTTGCGTGATTTTCACCTTTTTTTCATTTTCTCCGAACTTGTGAAAAACGACATACTATAGTATGCCCTCTGACACCATGGACTATAGCCTTTCGCTTTTGCGTGATTTTCACCTTTTTTTTTAAATCCTCCGAAATCGTGAAAAACGACATACTATAGTATGCCCTCCGACACCATGAACAATAGCCTTTCGCTTTTGCGTGATTTTCACCTTTTTTTTAAATCCTCCGAAATCTTGAAAAACTACATGCTAGTATGCGGTCCGAGACCATGGACTATAGCCTTTCGCTTTTGCGTGATTTTCACCTTTTTTTCAAATCCTCCGAAATCGTGAAAAACGACATACTATAGTATGCCCTCCGACACCATGGACTATAGCCTTTCGCTTTTGCGTGATTTTCACCTTTTTTTCAAATCCTCCGAAATCGTGAAAAACGACATACTATAGTATGCCCTCCGACACCATGGACTATAGCCTTTCGCTTTTGCGTGATTTTCACCTTTTTTTTTAAATCCTCCGAAATCGTGAAAAACGACATACTAGTATGCGGTCCGAGACCATGGACTATAGCCTTTCGCTTTTGCGTGATTTTCACTTTTTTTTCAAATCCTCCGAAATCGTGAAAAACGACATACTATAGTATGCCCTCCGACACCATGGACTATAGCCTTTCGCTTTTGCGTGATTTTCACCTTTTTTTCAAATCCTCCGAAATCGTGAAAAACGACATACTATAGTATGCCCTCCGACACCATGGACTATAGCCTTTCGCTTTTGCGTGATTTTCACCTTTTTTTAAAATCCTCCGAAATCGTGAAAAACGCCATACTAGTATGCGGTCCGAGACCATGGACTATAGCCTTTCGCTTTTGCGTGATTTTCACCTTTTTTTCAAATCCTCCGAAATCGTGAAAAACGACATACTATAGTATGCCCTCCGACACCATGGACTATAGCCTTTCGCTTTTGCGTGATTTTCACCTTTTTTTCAAATCCTCCGAAATCGTGAAAAACGACATACTATAGTATGCCCTCCGACACCATGGACTATAGCCTTTCGCATTTGCGTGATTTTCACCTTTTTTTTTAAAAATCCTCCGAAATCGTGAAAAACGACATACTATAGTATGCCCTCCGACACCATGGACTATAGCCTTTCGCTTTTGCGTGATTTTCACCTTTTTTTAAAATCCTCCGAAATCGTGAAAAACGACATACTATAGTATGCCCTCCGACACCATGGACTATAGCCTTTCGCTTTTGCGTGATTTTCACCTTTTTTTAAAATCCTCCGAAATCGTGAAAAACGACATACTATAGTATGCCCTCCGACACCATGGACTATAGCCTTTCGCTTTTGCGTGATTTTCACCTTTTTTTCAAATCCTCCGAAATCGTGAAAAACGACATACTATAGTATGCCCTCCGACACCATGGACTATAGCCTTTCGCTTTTGCGTGATTTTCACCTTTTTTTTAAATCCTCCGAAATCGTGAAAAACGACATACTATAGTATGCCCTCCGACACCATGGACTATAGCCTTTCGCTTTTGCGTGATTTTCACCTTTTTTTTAAATCCTCCGAAATCGTGAAAAACGACATACTATAGTATGCCCTCCGACACCATTGACTATAGCCTTTCGCTTTTGCGTGATTTTCACCTTTTTTTCAAATCCTCCGAAATCGTGAAAAACGACATACTATAGTATGCCCTCCGACACCATGGACTATAGCCTTTCGCATTTGCGTGATTTTCACCTTTTTTTCAAATCCTCCGAAATCGTGAAAAACGACATACTATAGTATGCCCTCCGACATCATGGACTATAGCCTTTCGCTTTTGCGTGATTTTCACCTTTTTTTTAAATCCTCCGAAATCGTAAAAAACGACATACTATAGTATGCCCTCCGACACCATGGACTATAGCCTTTCGCTTTTGCGTGATTTTCACCTTTTTTTTTAAATCCTCCGAAATCTTGAAATACGACATGCTAGTATGCGGTCCGAGACCATGGACTATAGCCTTTCGCTTTTGCGTGATTTTCACCTTTTTTTCAAATCCTCCGAAATCGTGAAAAACGACATACTATAGTATGCCCTCCGACACCATGGACTATAGCCTTTCGCTTTTGCTTGATTTTCACCTTTTTTTCAAATCCTCCGAAATCGTGAAAAACGACATACTATAGTATGCCCTCCGACACCATGGACTATAGCCTTTCGCTTTTGCGTGATTTTCACCTTTTTTTTAAATCCTCCTAAATCGTGAAAAACGACATACTAGTATGCGGTCCGAGACCATGGACTATAGCCTTTCGCTTTTGCGTGATTTTCACCTTTTTTTCATTTTCTCCGAACTTGTGAAAAACGACATACTATAGTATGCCCTCTGACACCATGGACTATAGCCTTTCGCTTTTGCGTGATTTTCACCTTTTTTTTTAAATCCTCCGAAATCGTGAAAAACGACATACTATAGTATGCCCTCCGACACCATGAACAATAGCCTTTCGCTTTTGCGTGATTTTCACCTTTTTTTTAAATCCTCCGAAATCTTGAAAAACTACATGCTAGTATGCGGTCCGAGACCATGGACTATAGCCTTTCGCTTTTGCGTGATTTTCACCTTTTTTTCAAATCCTCCGAAATCGTGAAAAACGACATACTATAGTATGCCCTCCGACACCATGGACTATAGCCTTTCGCTTTTGCGTGATTTTCACCTTTTTTTCAAATCCTCCGAAATCGTGAAAAACGACATACTATAGTATGCCCTCCGACACCATGGACTATAGCCTTTCGCTTTTGCGTGATTTTCACCTTTTTTTTTAAATCCTCCGAAATCGTGAAAAACGACATACTAGTATGCGGTCCGAGACCATGGACTATAGCCTTTCGCTTTTGCGTGATTTTCACTTTTTTTTCAAATCCTCCGAAATCGTGAAAAACGACATACTATAGTATGCCCTCCGACACCATGGACTATAGCCTTTCGCTTTTGCGTGATTTTCACCTTTTTTTCAAATCCTCCGAAATCGTGAAAAACGACATACTATAGTATGCCCTCCGACACCATGGACTATAGCCTTTCGCTTTTGCGTGATTTTCACCTTTTTTTAAAATCCTCCGAAATCGTGAAAAACGCCATACTAGTATGCGGTCCGAGACCATGGACTATAGCCTTTCGCTTTTGCGTGATTTTCACCTTTTTTTCAAATCCTCCGAAATCGTGAAAAACGACATACTATAGTATGCCCTCCGACACCATGGACTATAGCCTTTCGCTTTTGCGTGATTTTCACCTTTTTTTCAAATCCTCCGAAATCGTGAAAAACGACATACTATAGTATGCCCTCCGACACCATGGACTATAGCCTTTCGCATTTGCGTGATTTTCACCTTTTTTTTTAAAAATCCTCCGAAATCGTGAAAAACGACATACTATAGTATGCCCTCCGACACCATGGACTATAGCCTTTCGCTTTTGCGTGATTTTCACCTTTTTTTAAAATCCTCCGAAATCGTGAAAAACGACATACTATAGTATGCCCTCCGACACCATGGACTATAGCCTTTCGCTTTTGCGTGATTTTCACCTTTTTTTAAAATCCTCCGAAATCGTGAAAAACGACATACTATAGTATGCCCTCCGACACCATGGACTATAGCCTTTCGCTTTTGCGTGATTTTCACCTTTTTTTCAAATCCTCCGAAATCGTGAAAAACGACATACTATAGTATGCCCTCCGACACCATGGACTATAGCCTTTCGCTTTTGCGTGATTTTCACCTTTTTTTTAAATCCTCCGAAATCGTGAAAAACGACATACTATAGTATGCCCTCCGACACCATGGACTATAGCCTTTCGCTTTTGCGTGATTTTCACCTTTTTTTTAAATCCTCCGAAATCGTGAAAAACGACATACTATAGTATGCCCTCCGACACCATTGACTATAGCCTTTCGCTTTTGCGTGATTTTCACCTTTTTTTCAAATCCTCCGAAATCGTGAAAAACGACATACTATAGTATGCCCTCCGACACCATGGACTATAGCCTTTCGCATTTGCGTGATTTTCACCTTTTTTTTTAAAAATCCTCCGAAATCGTGAAAAACGACATACTATAGTATGCCCTCCGACACCATGGACTATAGCCTTTCGCTTTTGCGTGATTTTCACCTTTTTTTAAAATCCTCCGAAATCGTGAAAAACGACATACTATAGTATGCCCTCCGACACCATGGACTATAGCCTTTCGCTTTTGCGTGATTTTCACCTTTTTTTAAAATCCTCCGAAATCGTGAAAAACGACATACTATAGTATGCCCCCGACACCATGGACTATAGCCTTTCGCATTTGCGTGATTTTCACCTTTTTTTCAAATCCTCCGAAATCGTGAAAAACGACATACTATAGTATGCCCTCTGACACCATGGACTATAGCCTTTCGCTTTTGCGTGATTTTCACCTTTTTTTCAAATCCTCCGAAATCGTGAAAAACGACATACTATAGTATGCCCTCCGACACCATGGACTATAGCCTTTCGCTTTTGCGTGATTTTCACCTTTTTTTCAAATCCTCCGAAATCGTGAAAAACGACATACTATAGTATGCCCTCCGACACCATGGACTATAGCCTTTCGCATTTGCGTGATTTTCACCTTTTTTTTTTAAAATCCTCCGAAATCGTGAAAAACGACATACTATAGTATGCCCTCCGACACCATGGACTATAGCCTTTCGCTTTTGCGTGATTTTCACCTTTTTTTAAAATCCTCCGAAATCGTGAAAAACGACATACTATAGTATGCCCTCCGACACCATGGACTATAGCCTTTCGCTTTTGCGTGATTTTCACCTTTTTTTAAAATCCTCCGAAATCGTGAAAAACGACATACTATAGTATGCCCTCCGACACCATGGACTATAGCCTTTCGCTTTTGCGTGATTTTCACCTTTTTTTCAAATCCTCCGAAATCGTGAAAAACGACATACTATAGTATGCCCTCCGACACCATGGACTATAGCCTTTCGCTTTTGCGTGATTTTCACCTTTTTTTTAAATCCTCCGAAATCGTGAAAAACGACATACTATAGTATGCCCTCCGACACCATGGACTATAGCCTTTCGCTTTTGCGTGATTTTCACCTTTTTTTTAAATCCTCCGAAATCGTGAAAAACGACATACTATAGTATGCCCTCCGACACCATTGACTATAGCCTTTCGCTTTTGCGTGATTTTCACCTTTTTTTCAAATCCTCCGAAATCGTGAAAAACGACATACTATAGTATGCCCTCCGACACCATGGACTATAGCCTTTCGCATTTGCGTGATTTTCACCTTTTTTTTTAAAAATCCTCCGAAATCGTGAAAAACGACATACTATAGTATGCCCTCCGACACCATGGACTATAGCCTTTCGCTTTTGCGTGATTTTCACCTTTTTTTAAAATCCTCCGAAATCGTGAAAAACGACATACTATAGTATGCCCTCCGACACCATGGACTATAGCCTTTCGCTTTTGCGTGATTTTCACCTTTTTTTAAAATCCTCCGAAATCGTGAAAAACGACATACTATAGTATGCCCCCGACACCATGGACTATAGCCTTTCGCATTTGCGTGATTTTCACCTTTTTTTCAAATCCTCCGAAATCGTGAAAAACGACATACTATAGTATGCCCTCTGACACCATGGACTATAGCCTTTCGCTTTTGCGTGATTTTCACCTTTTTTTCAAATCCTCCGAAATCGTGAAAAACGACATACTATAGTATGCCCTCCGACACCATGGACTATAGCCTTTCGCTTTTGCGTGATTTTCACCTTTTTTTTAAATCCTCCGAAATCGTGAAAAACGACATACTATAGTATGCCCTCCGACACCATGGACTATAGCCTTTCGCTTTTGCGTGATTTTCACCTTTTTTTTAAATCCTCCGAAATCGTGAAAAACGACATACTATAGTATGCCCTCCGACACCATGGACTATATCCTTTCGCTTTTGCGTGATTTTCACCTTTTTTTCAAATCCTTAAAAATCGTGAAAAACGACATACTATAGTATGCCCTCCGACACCATGGACTATAGCCTTTCACTTTTGCGTGATTTTCACCTTTTTTTCAAATCCTCCGAAATCGTGAAAAACGACATACTATAGTATGCCCTCCGACACCATGGACTATAGCCTTTCGCTTTTGCGTGATTTTCACCTTTTTTTTAAATCCTCCGAAATCGTGAAAAACGACATACTATAGTATGCCCTCCGACACCATGGACTATAGCCTTTCGCTTTTGCGTGATTTTCACCTTTTTTTTAAATCCTCCGAAATCGTGAAAAACGACATACTATAGTATGCCCTCCGACACCATTGACTATAGCCTTTCGCTTTTGCGTGATTTTCACCTTTTTTTCAAATCCTCCGAAATCGTGAAAAACGACATACTATAGTATGCCCTCCGACACCATGGACTATAGCCTTTCGCATTTGCGTGATTTTCACCTTTTTTTTTTTAAATCCTCCGAAATCGTGAAAAACGACATACTATAGTATGCCCTCCGACACCATGGACTATAGCCTTTCGCTTTTGCGTGATTTTCACCTTTTTTTAAAATCCTCCGAAATCGTGAAAAACGACATACTATAGTATGCCCTCCGACACCATGGACTATAGCCTTTCGCTTTTGCGTGATTTTCACCTTTTTTTAAAATCCTCCGAAATCGTGAAAAACGACATACTATAGTATGCCCTCCGACACCATGGACTATAGCCTTTCGCTTTTGCGTGATTTTCACCTTTTTTTCAAATCCTCCGAAATCGTGAAAAACGACATACTATAGTATGCCCTCCGACACCATGGACTATAGCCTTTCGCTTTTGCGTGATTTTCACCTTTTTTTCAAATCCTCCGAAATCGTGAAAAACGACATACTATAGTATGCCCTCCGACACCATGGACTATAGCCTTTCGCTTTTGCGTGATTTTCACCTTTTTTTAAAATCCTCCGAAATCGTGAAAAACGACATACTATAGTATGCCCTCCGACACCATGGACTATAGCCTTTCGCTTTTGCGTGATTTTCACCTTTTTTTAAAATCCTCCGAAATCGTGAAAAACGCCATACTAGTATGCGGTCCGAGACCATGGACTATAGCCTTTCGCTTTTGCGTGATTTTCACCTTTTTTTCAAATCCTCCGAAATCGTGAAAAACGACATACTATAGTATGCCCTCCGACACCATGGACTATAGCCTTTCGCTTTTGCGTG
Organism: Electrona antarctica; assembly: GCF_951216825.1. NCBI lineage: Eukaryota > Metazoa > Chordata > Actinopteri > Myctophiformes > Myctophidae > Electrona > Electrona antarctica. The sequence goes on from NC_136793.1 coordinate 41,582,978, forward strand.
ATTTTCACCTTTTTTTCAAATCCTCCGAAATCGTGAAAAACGACATACTATGCCCTCCGACACCATGGACTATAGCCTTTCGCTTTTGCGTGATTTTCACCTTTTTTTTAAATCCTCCGAAATCGTGAAAAACGACATACTAGTATGCGGCCCGAGACCATGGACTATAGCCTTTCGCTTTTGCGTGATTTTCACCTTTTTTTTAAATCCTCTGAAATCGTGAAAAACGACATACTATAGTATGCCCTCCGACACCATGGACTATAGCCTTTCGCTTTTGCGTGATTTTCACCTTTTTTTCAAATCCTCCGAAATCGTGAAAAACGACATACTATAGTATGCCCTCCGACACCATGGACTATAGCCTTTCGCTTTTGCGTGATTTTCACCTTTTTTTCAAATCCTCCGAAATCGTGAAAAACGACATACTATAGTATGCTCTCCGACACCATGGACTATAGCCTTTCGCTTTTGCGTGATTTTCAACTTTTTTTCAAATCCTCCGAAATCGTGAAAAACGACATACTATAGTATGCCCTCCGACACCATGGACTATAGCCTTTCGCTTTTGCGTGATTTTCACCTTTTTTTTAAATCCTCCGAAATCGTGAAAAACGACATACTATAGTATGCCCTCCGACACCATGGACTATAGCCTTTCGCTTTTGCGTGATTTTCACCTTTTTTTCAAATCCTCCGAAATCGTGAAAAACGACATACTATAGTATGCCCTCCGACACCATGGACTATAGCCTTTTGCTTTTGCGTGATTTTCACCTTTTTTAAAATCCTCCGAAATCGTGAAAAACTACATACTAGTATGCGGCCCGACACCATGGACTATAGCCTTTCGCTTTTGCGTGATTTTCACCTTTTTTTCAAATCCTCCGAAATCGTGAAAAACGACATACTAGTATGCGGCCCGAGACCATGGACTATAGCCTTTCGCTTTTGCGTGATTTTCACCTTTTTTTTCAAATCCTCCGAAATCGTGAAAAACGACATACTATAGTATGCCCTCCGACACCATGGACTATAGCCTTTCGCTTTTGCGTGATTTTCACCTTTTTTTAAAATCCTCCGAAATCGTGAAAAACGACATATTATAGTATGCCCTCCGACACCATGGACTATAGCCTTTCGCTTTTGCGTGATTTTCACCTTTTTTTCAAATCCTCCGAAATCGTGAAAAACTACATACTATAATATGCCCTCCGACACCATGGACTATAGCCTTTCGCTTTTGCGTGATTGTCACCTTTTTTTTAAATCCTCCGAAATCGTGAAAAACGACATATTAGTATGCGGTCCGAGACCATGGACTATAGCCTTTCGCTTTTGCGTGATTTTCACCTTTTTTTCAAATCCTCCGAAATCGTGAAAAACGACATACTATAATATGCCCTCCGACACCATGGACTATAGCCTTTCGCTTTTGCGTGATTTTCACCTTTTTTTTTTAAATCCTCTGAAATCGTGAAAAACGACATACTATAGTATGCCCTCTGACACCATGGACTATAGCCTTTCGCTTTTGCGTGATTTTCACCTTTTTTTTAAAATCCTCTGAAATCGTGAAAAACGACATACTATAGTATGCCCTCCGACACCATGGACTATAGCCTTTCGCTTTTGCGTGATTTTCACCTTTTTTTTAAATCCTCCGAAATCGTGAAAAACGACATATTATAGTATGCCCTCCGACACCATGGACTATAGCCTTTCGCTTTTGCGTGATTTTCACCTTTTTTTCAAATCCTCCGAAATCGTGAAAAACGACATACTATAATATGCCCTCCGACACCATGGACTATAGCCTTTCGCTTTTGCGTGATTGTCACCTTTTTTTTAAATCCTCCGAAATCGTGAAAAACGACATACTAGTATGCGGTCCGAGACCATGGACTATAGCCTTTCGCTTTTGCGTGATTTTCACCTTTTTTTCAAATCCTCCGAAATCGTGAAAAACGACATACTATAGTATGCCCTCCGACACCATGGACTATAGCCTTTCGCTTTTGCGTGATTTTCACCTTTTTTTTTTAAATCCTCTGAAATCGTGAAAAACGACATACTATAGTATGCCCTCCGACACCATGGACTATAGCCTTTCGCTTTTGCGTGATTTTCACCTTTTTTTTTTAAATCCTCCGAAATCGTGAAAAACGACATACTATAGTATGCCCTCCGACACCATGGACTATAGCCTTTCGCATTTGCGTGATTTTCACCTTTTTTTCAAATCCTCCGAAATCGTGAAAAACGACATACTATAGTATGCCCTCCGACACCATTGTCTATAGCCTTTCGCTTTTGCGTGATTTTCACCTTTTTTTCAAATCCTCCGAAATCGTGAAAAACTACATACTATAGTATGCCCTCTGACACCATGGACTATAGCCTTTCGCTTTTGCGTGATTTTCACCTTTTTTTCAAATCCTCCGAAATCGTGAAAAACGACATACTATAGTATGCCCTCCGACACCATGGACTATAGCCTTTCGCTTTTGCGTGATTTTCACCTTTTTTTTAAATCCTCCGAAATCGTGAAAAACTACATACTATAGTATGCCCTCCGACACCATGGACTATAGCCTTTCGCTTTTGCGTGATTTTCACCTTTTTTTCAAATCCTCCGAAATCGTGAAAAACGACATACTATAGTATGCCCTCCGACACCATGGACTATAGCCTTTCGCTTTTGCGTGATTTTCACCTTTTTTTTAAATCCTCCGAAATCGTGAAAAACGACATACTATAGTATGCCCTCCGACACCATGGACTATAGCCTTTCGCTTTTGCGTGATTTTCACCTTTTTTTTAAATCCTCCGAAATCGTGAAAAACGACATACTATAGTATGCCCTCCGACACCATGGACTATAGCCTTTCGCTTTTGCGTGATTTTCACCTTTTTTTCAAATCCTCCGAAATCGTGAAAAACGACATACTATAGTATGCCCTCCGACACCATGGACTATAGCCTTTCGCTTTTGCGTGATTTTCACCTTTTTTTTAAATCCTCCGAAATCGTGAAAAACGACATACTATAGTATGCCCTCCGACACCATGGACTATAGCCTTTCGCTTTTGCGTGATTTTCACCTTTTTTTTAAATCCTCCGAAATCGTGAAAAACGACATACTATAGTATGCCCTCCGACACCATGGACTATATCCTTTCGCTTTTGCGTGATTTTCACCTTTTTTTCAAATCCTTAAAAATCGTGAAAAACGACATACTATAGTATGCCCTCCGACACCATGGACTATAGCCTTTCACTTTTGCGTGATTTTCACCTTTTTTTCAAATCCTCCGAAATCGTGAAAAACGACATACTATAGTATGCCCTCCGACACCATGGACTATAGCCTTTCGCTTTTGCGTGATTTTCACCTTTTTTTTTTAAATCCTCCAAAATCGTGAAAAACGACATACTATAGTATGCCCTCCGACACCATGGACTATAGCCTTTCGCTTTTGCGTGATTTTCACCTTTTTTTTTAATCCTCCGAAAACGTGAAAAACGACATACTATAGTATGCCCTCCGACACCATGGACTATAGCCTTTCGCTTTTGCGTGATTTTCACCTTTTTTTCAAATCCTCCGAAATCGTGAAAAACGACATACTATAGTATGCCCTCCGACACCATGGACTATAGCCTTTCGCTTTTGCGTGATTTTCACCTTTTTTTTAAATCCTCCGAAATCGTGAAAAACGACATACTATAGTATGCCCTCCGACACCATGGACTATAGCCTTTCGCTTTTGCGTGATTTTCACCTTTTTTTTTAAATCCTCCGAAATCGTGAAAAACGACATACTATAGTATGCCCTCCGACACCATTGACTATAGCCTTTCGCTTTTGCGTGATTTTCACCTTTTTTTCAAATCCTCCGAAATCGTGAAAAACGACATACTATAGTATGCCCTCCGACACCATGGACTATAGCCTTTCGCATTTGCGTGATTTTCACCTTTTTTTTTTAAAAATCCTCCGAAATCGTGAAAAACGACATACTATAGTATGCCCTCCGACACCATGGACTATAGCCTTTCGCTTTTGCGTGATTTTCACCTTTTTTTAAAATCCTCCGAAATCGTGAAAAACGACATACTATAGTATGCCCTCCGACACCATGGACTATAGCCTTTCGCTTTTGCGTGATTTTCACCTTTTTTTAAAATCCTCCGAAATCGTGAAAAACGACATACTATAGTATGCCCCCGACACCATGGACTATAGCCTTTCGCATTTGCGTGATTTTCACCTTTTTTTCAAATCCTCCGAAATCGTGAAAAACGACATACTATAGTATGCCCTCTGACACCATGGACTATAGCCTTTCGCTTTTGCGTGATTTTCACCTTTTTTTCAAATCCTCCGAAATCGTGAAAAACGACATACTATAGTATGCCCTCCGACACCATGGACTATAGCCTTTCGCTTTTGCGTGATTTTCACCTTTTTTTTAAATCCTCCGAAATCGTGAAAAACGACATACTATAGTATGCCCTCCGACACCATGGACTATAGCCTTTCGCTTTTGCGTGATTTTCACCTTTTTTTTTAAATCCTCCGAAATCGTGAAAAACGACATACTATAGTATGCCCTCCGACACCATGGACTATATCCTTTCGCTTTTGCGTGATTTTCACCTTTTTTTCAAATCCTTAAAAATCGTGAAAAACGACATACTATAGTATGCCCTCCGACACCATGGACTATAGCCTTTCACTTTTGCGTGATTTTCACCTTTTTTTCAAATCCTCCGAAATCGTGAAAAACGACATACTATAGTATGCCCTCCGACACCATGGACTATAGCCTTTCGCTTTTGCGTGATTTTCACCTTTTTTTTAAAAATCCTCCAAAATCGTGAAAAACGACATACTATAGTATGCCCTCCGACACCATGGACTATAGCCTTTCGCTTTTGCGTGATTTTCACCTTTTTTTTAAATCCTCCGAAATCGTGAAAAACGACATACTATAGTATGCCCTCCGACACCATGGACTATAGCCTTTCGCTTTTGCGTGATTTTCACCTTTTTTTTTAAATCCTCCGAAAACGTGAAAAACGACATACTATAGTATGCCCTCCGACACCATGGACTATAGCCTTTCGCTTTTGCGTGATTTTCACCTTTTTTTCAAATCCTCCGAAATCGTGAAAAACGACATACTATAGTATGCCCTCCGACACCATGGACTATAGCCTTTCGCTTTTGCGTGATTTTCACCTTTTTTTTAAATCCTCCGAAATCGTGAAAAACGACATACTATAGTATGCCCTCCGACACCATGGACTATAGCCTTTCGCTTTTGCGTGATTTTCACCTTTTTTTTAAATCCTCCGAAATCGTGAAAAACGACATACTATAGTATGCCCTCCGACACCATTGACTATAGCCTTTCGCTTTTGCGTGATTTTCACCTTTTTTTCAAATCCTCCGAAATCGTGAAAAACGACATACTATAGTATGCCCTCCGACACCATGGACTATAGCCTTTCGCATTTGCGTGATTTTCACCTTTTTTTTTTTAAATCCTCCGAAATCGTGAAAAACGACATACTATAGTATGCCCTCCGACACCATGGACTATAGCCTTTCGCTTTTGCGTGATTTTCACCTTTTTTTAAAATCCTCCGAAATCGTGAAAAACGACATACTATAGTATGCCCTCCGACACCATGGACTATAGCCTTTCGCTTTTGCGTGATTTTCACCTTTTTTTCAAATCCTCCGAAATCGTGAAAAACGACATACTATAGTATGCCCTCCGACACCATGGACTATAGCCTTTCGCTTTTGCGTGATTTTCACCTTTTTTTCAAATCCTCCGAAATCGTGAAAAACGACATACTATAGTATGCCCTCCGACACCATGGACTATAGCCTTTCGCTTTTGCGTGATTTTCACCTTTTTTTCAAATCCTCCGAAATCGTGAAAAACGACATACTATAGTATGCCCTCCGACACCATGGACTATAGCCTTTCGCTTTTGCGTGATTTTCACCTTTTTTTAAAATCCTCCGAAATCGTGAAAAACGACATACTATAGTATGCCCTCCGACACCATGGACTATAGCCTTTCGCTTTTGCGTGATTTTCACCTTTTTTTAAAATCCTCCGAAATCGTGAAAAACGCCATACTAGTATGCGGTCCGAGACCATGGACTATAGCCTTTCGCTTTTGCGTGATTTTCACCTTTTTTTCAAATCCTCCGAAATCGTGAAAAACGACATACTATAGTATGCCCTCCGACACCATGGACTATAGCCTTTCGCTTTTGCGTGATTTTCACCTTTTTTTCAAATCCTCCGAAATCGTGAAAAACGACATACTATGCCCTCCGACACCATGGACTATAGCCTTTCGCTTTTGCGTGATTTTCACCTTTTTTTTAAATCCTCCGAAATCGTGAAAAACGACATACTAGTATGCGGCCCGAGACCATGGACTATAGCCTTTCGCTTTTGCGTGATTTTCACCTTTTTTTTAAATCCTCTGAAATCGTGAAAAACGACATACTATAGTATGCCCTCCGACACCATGGACTATAGCCTTTCGCTTTTGCGTGATTTTCACCTTTTTTTCAAATCCTCCGAAATCGTGAAAAACGACATACTATAGTATGCCCTCCGACACCATGGACTATAGCCTTTCGCTTTTGCGTGATTTTCACCTTTTTTTCAAATCCTCCGAAATCGTGAAAAACGACATACTATAGTATGCTCTCCGACACCATGGACTATAGCCTTTCGCTTTTGCGTGATTTTCAACTTTTTTTCAAATCCTCCGAAATCGTGAAAAACGACATACTATAGTATGCCCTCCGACACCATGGACTATAGCCTTTCGCTTTTGCGTGATTTTCACCTTTTTTTTAAATCCTCCGAAATCGTGAAAAACGACATACTATAGTATGCCCTCCGACACCATGGACTATAGCCTTTCGCTTTTGCGTGATTTTCACCTTTTTTTCAAATCCTCCGAAATCGTGAAAAACGACATACTATAGTATGCCCTCCGACACCATGGACTATAGCCTTTCGCTTTTGCGTGATTTTCACCTTTTTTAAAATCCTCCGAAATCGTGAAAAACGACATACTAGTATGCGGCCCGACACCATGGACTATAGCCTTTCGCTTTTGCGTGATTTTCACCTTTTTTTCAAATCCTCCGAAATCGTGAAAAACGACATACTAGTATGCGGCCCGAGACCATGGACTATAGCCTTTCGCTTTTGCGTGATTTTCACCTTTTTTTTCAAATCCTCCGAAATCGTGAAAAACGACATACTATAGTATGCCCTCCGACACCATGGACTATAGCCTTTCGCTTTTGCGTGATTTTCACCTTTTTTTAAAATCCTCCGAAATCGTGAAAAACGACATATTATAGTATGCCCTCCGACACCATGGACTATAGCCTTTCGCTTTTGCGTGATTTTCACCTTTTTTTCAAATCCTCCGAAATCGTGAAAAACGACATACTATAATATGCCCTCCGACACCATGGACTATAGCCTTTCGCTTTTGCGTGATTGTCACCTTTTTTTTAAATCCTCCGAAATCGTGAAAAACGACATATTAGTATGCGGTCCGAGACCATGGACTATAGCCTTTCGCTTTTGCGTGATTTTCACCTTTTTTTCAAATCCTCCGAAATCGTGAAAAACGACATACTATAATATGCCCTCCGACACCATGGACTATAGCCTTTCGCTTTTGCGTGATTTTCACCTTTTTTTTTTAAATCCTCTGAAATCGTGAAAAACGACATACTATAGTATGCCCTCTGACACCATGGACTATAGCCTTTCGCTTTTGCGTGATTTTCACCTTTTTTTTTAAAATCCTCTGAAATCGTGAAAAACGACATACTATAGTATGCCCTCCGACACCATGGACTATAGCCTTTCGCTTTTGCGTGATTTTCACCTTTTTTTTAAATCCTCCGAAATCGTGAAAAACGACATATTATAGTATGCCCTCCGACACCATGGACTATAGCCTTTCGCTTTTGCGTGATTTTCACCTTTTTTTCAAATCCTCCGAAATCGTGAAAAACGACATACTATAATATGCCCTCCGACACCATGGACTATAGCCTTTCGCTTTTGCGTGATTGTCACCTTTTTTTTAAATCCTCCGAAATCGTGAAAAACGACATACTAGTATGCGGTCCGAGACCATGGACTATAGCCTTTCGCTTTTGCGTGATTTTCACCTTTTTTTCAAATCCTCCGAAATCGTGAAAAACGACATACTATAGTATGCCCTCCGACACCATGGACTATAGCCTTTCGCTTTTGCGTGATTTTCACCTTTTTTTTTTAAATCCTCTGAAATCGTGAAAAACGACATACTATAGTATGCCCTCCGACACCATGGACTATAGCCTTTCGCTTTTGCGTGATTTTCACCTTTTTTTTTAAATCCTCCGAAATCGTGAAAAACGACATACTATAGTATGCCCTCCGACACCATGGACTATAGCCTTTCGCATTTGCGTGATTTTCACCTTTTTTTCAAATCCTCCGAAATCGTGAAAAACGACATACTATAGTATGCCCTCCGACACCATTGTCTATAGCCTTTCGCTTTTGCGTGATTTTCACCTTTTTTTCAAATCCTCCGAAATCGTGAAAAACTACATACTATAGTATGCCCTCTGACACCATGGACTATAGCCTTTCGCTTTTGCGTGATTTTCACCTTTTTTTCAAATCCTCCGAAATCGTGAAAAACGACATACTATAGTATGCCCTCCGACACCATGGACTATAGCCTTTCGCTTTTGCGTGATTTTCACCTTTTTTTTTAAATCCTCCGAAATCGTGAAAAACTACATACTATAGTATGCCCTCCGACACCATGGACTATAGCCTTTCGCTTTTGCGTGATTTTCACCTTTTTTTCAAATCCTCCGAAATCGTGAAAAACGACATACTATAGTATGCCCTCCGACACCATGGACTATAGCCTTTCGCTTTTGCGTGATTTTCACCTTTTTTTTAAATCCTCCGAAATCGTGAAAAACGACATACTATAGTATGCCCTCCGACACCATGGACTATAGCCTTTCGCTTTTGCGTGATTTTCACCTTTTTTTTAAATCCTCCGAAATCGTGAAAAACGACATACTATAGTATGCCCTCCGACACCATGGACTATAGCCTTTCGCTTTTGCGTGATTTTCACCTTTTTTTCAAATCCTCCGAAATCGTGAAAAACGACATACTATAGTATGCCCTCCGACACCATGGACTATAGCCTTTCGCTTTTGCGTGATTTTCACCTTTTTTTTAAATCCTCCGAAATCGTGAAAAACGACATACTATAGTATGCCCTCCGACACCATGGACTATAGCCTTTCGCTTTTGCGTGATTTTCACCTTTTTTTTAAATCCTCCGAAATCGTGAAAAACGACATACTATAGTATGCCCTCCGACACCATGGACTATATCCTTTCGCTTTTGCGTGATTTTCACCTTTTTTTCAAATCCTTAAAAATCGTGAAAAACGACATACTATAGTATGCCCTCCGACACCATGGACTATAGCCTTTCACTTTTGCGTGATTTTCACCTTTTTTTCAAATCCTCCGAAATCGTGAAAAACGACATACTATAGTATGCCCTCCGACACCATGGACTATAGCCTTTCGCCTTTGCGTGATTTTCACCTTTTTTTTTTAAATCCTCCAAAATCGTGAAAAACGACATACTATAGTATGCCCTCCGACACCATGGACTATAGCCTTTCGCTTTTGCGTGATTTTCACCTTTTTTTTTAATCCTCCGAAAACGTGAAAAACGACATACTATAGTATGCCCTCCGACACCATGGACTATAGCCTTTCGCTTTTGCGTGATTTTCACCTTTTTTTCAAATCCTCCGAAATCGTGAAAAACGACATACTATAGTATGCCCTCCGACACCATGGACTATAGCCTTTCGCTTTTGCGTGATTTTCACCTTTTTTTTAAATCCTCCGAAATCGTGAAAAACGACATACTATAGTATGCCCTCCGACACCATGGACTATAGCCTTTCGCTTTTGCGTGATTTTCACCTTTTTTTTTAAATCCTCCGAAATCGTGAAAAACGACATACTATAGTATGCCCTCCGACACCATTGACTATAGCCTTTCGCTTTTGCGTGATTTTCACCTTTTTTTCAAATCCTCCGAAATCGTGAAAAACGACATACTATAGTATGCCCCCGACACCATGGACTATAGCCTTTCGCATTTGCGTGATTTTCACCTTTTTTTCAAATCCTCCGAAATCGTGAAAAACGACATACTATAGTATGCCCTCTGACACCATGGACTATAGCCTTTCGCTTTTGCGTGATTTTCACCTTTTTTTCAAATCCTCCGAAATCGTGAAAAACGACATACTATAGTATGCCCTCCGACACCATGGACTATAGCCTTTCGCTTTTGCGTGATTTTCACCTTTTTTTTAAATCCTCCGAAATCGTGAAAAACGACATACTATAGTATGCCCTCCGACACCATGGACTATAGCCTTTCGCTTTTGCGTGATTTTCACCTTTTTTTTAAATCCTCCGAAATCGTGAAAAACGACATACTATAGTATGCCCTCCGACACCATGGACTATAGCCTTTCGCTTTTGCGTGATTTTCACCTTTTTTTCAAATCCTTAAAAATCGTGAAAAACGACATACTATAGTATGCCCTCCGACACCATGGACTATAGCCTTTCACTTTTGCGTGATTTTCACCTTTTTTTCAAATCCTCCGAAATCGTGAAAAACGACATACTATAGTATGCCCTCCGACACCATGGACTATAGCCTTTCGCTTTTGCGTGATTTTCACCTTTTTTTTAAATCCTCCGAAATCGTGAAAAACGACATACTATAGTATGCCCTCCGACACCATGGACTATAGCCTTTCGCTTTTGCGTGATTTTCACCTTTTTTTTAAATCCTCCGAAATCGTGAAAAACGACATACTATAGTATGCCCTCCGACACCATTGACTATAGCCTTTCGCTTTTGCGTGATTTTCACCTTTTTTTCAAATCCTCCGAAATCGTGAAAAACGACATACTATAGTATGCCCTCCGACACCATGGACTATAGCCTTTCGCATTTGCGTGATTTTCACCTTTTTTTTAAAAAATCCTCCGAAATCGTGAAAAACGACATACTATAGTATGCCCTCCGACACCATGGACTATAGCCTTTCGCTTTTGCGTGATTTTCACCTTTTTTTAAAATCCTCCGAAATCGTGAAAAACGACATACTATAGTATGCCCTCCGACACCATGGACTATAGCCTTTCGCTTTTGCGTGATTTTCACCTTTTTTTAAAATCCTCCGAAATCGTGAAAAACGACATACTATAGTATGCCCCCGACACCATGGACTATAGCCTTTCGCATTTGCGTGATTTTCACCTTTTTTTCAAATCCTCCGAAATCGTGAAAAACGACATACTATAGTATGCCCTCTGACACCATGGACTATAGCCTTTCGCTTTTGCGTGATTTTCACCTTTTTTTCAAATCCTCCGAAATCGTGAAAAACGACATACTATAGTATGCCCTCCGACACCATGGACTATAGCCTTTCGCTTTTGCGTGATTTTCACCTTTTTTTTAAATCCTCCGAAATCGTGAAAAACGACATACTATAGTATGCCCTCCGACACCATGGACTATAGCCTTTCGCTTTTGCGTGATTTTCACCTTTTTTTTAAATCCTCCGAAATCGTGAAAAACGACATACTATAGTATGCCCTCCGACACCATGGACTATATCCTTTCGCTTTTGCGTGATTTTCACCTTTTTTTCAAATCCTTAAAAATCGTGAAAAACGACATACTATAGTATGCCCTCCGACACCATGGACTATAGCCTTTCACTTTTGCGTGATTTTCACCTTTTTTTCAAATCCTCCGAAATCGTGAAAAACGACATACTATAGTATGCCCTCCGACACCATGGACTATAGCCTTTCGCTTTTGCGTGATTTTCACCTTTTTTTTAAAAATCCTCCAAAATCGTGAAAAACGACATACTATAGTATGCCCTCCGACACCATGGACTATAGCCTTTCGCTTTTGCGTGATTTTCACCTTTTTTTTAAATCCTCCGAAATCGTGAAAAACGACATACTATAGTATGCCCTCCGACACCATGGACTATAGCCTTTCGCTTTTGCGTGATTTTCACCTTTTTTTTTAAATCCTCCGAAAACGTGAAAAACGACATACTATAGTATGCCCTCCGACACCATGGACTATAGCCTTTCGCTTTTGCGTGATTTTCACCTTTTTTTCAAATCCTCCGAAATCGTGAAAAACGACATACTATAGTATGCCCTCCGACACCATGGACTATAGCCTTTCGCTTTTGCGTGATTTTCACCTTTTTTTTAAATCCTCCGAAATCGTGAAAAACGACATACTATAGTATGCCCTCCGACACCATGGACTATAGCCTTTCGCTTTTGCGTGATTTTCACCTTTTTTTTAAGTCCTCCGAAATCGTGAAAAACGACATACTATAGTATGCCCTCCGACACCATTGACTATAGCCTTTCGCTTTTGCGTGATTTTCACCTTTTTTTCAAATCCTCCGAAATCGTGAAAAACGACATACTATAGTATGCCCTCCGACACCATGGACTATAGCCTTTCGCATTTGCGTGATTTTCACCTTTTTTTTTTAAAATCCTCCGAAATCGTGAAAAACGACATACTATAGTATGCCCTCCGACACCATGGACTATAGCCTTTCGCTTTTGCGTGATTTTCACCTTTTTTTAAAATCCTCCGAAATCGTGAAAAACGACATACTATAGTATGCCCTCCGACACCATGGACTATAGCCTTTCGCTTTTGCGTGATTTTCACCTTTTTTTAAAATCCTCCGAAATCGTGAAAAACGACATACTATAGTATGCCCTCCGACACCATGGACTATAGCCTTTCGCTTTTGCGTGATTTTCACCTTTTTTTCAAATCCTCCGAAATCGTGAAAAACGACATACTATAGTATGCCCTCCGACACCATGGACTATAGCCTTTCGCTTTTGCGTGATTTTCACCTTTTTTTCAAATCCTCCGAAATCGTGAAAAACGACATACTATAGTATGCCCTCCGACACCATGGACTATAGCCTTTCGCATTTGCGTGATTTTCACCTTTTTTTTTTTAAATCCTCCGAAATCGTGAAAAACGACATACTATAGTATGCCCTCCGACACCATGGACTATAGCCTTTCGCTTTTGCGTGATTTTCACCTTTTTTTAAAATCCTCCGAAATCGTGAAAAACGACATACTATAGTATGCCCTCCGACACCATGGACTATAGCCTTTCGCATTTGCGTGATTTTCACCTTTTTTTTTTAAAATCCTCCGAAATCGTGAAAAACGACATACTATAGTATGCCCTCCGACACCATGGACTATAGCCTTTCGCTTTTGCGTGATTTTCACCTTTTTTTCAAATCCTCCAAAATCGTGGAAAACGACATACTATAGTATGCCCTCCGACACCATGGACTATAGCCTTTCGCTTTTGCGTGATTTTCACCTTTTTTTCAAATCCTCCGAAATCGTGAAAAACGACATACTATAGTATGCCCTCCGACACCATGGACTATAGCCTTTCGCTTTTGCGTGATTTTCACCTTTTTTTCAAATCCTCCGAAATCGTGAAAAACGACATACTATAGTATGCCCTCCGACACCATGGACTATAGCCTTTCGCTTTTGCGTAATTTTCACCTTTTTTTCAAATCCTCCGAAATCGTGAAAAACGACATACTATAGTATGCCCTCCGACACCATGGACTATAGCCTTTCGCTTTTGCGTGATTTTCACCTTTTTTTCAAATCCTCCGAAATCGTGAAAAACGACATACTATAGTATGCCCTCCGACACCATGGACTATAGCCTTTCGCTTTTGCGTGATTTTCACCTTTTTTTCAAATCCTCCGAAATCGTGAAAAACGACATACTATAGTATGCTCTCCGACACCATGGACTATAGCCTTTCGCTTTTGCGTGATTTTCAACTTTTTTTCAAATCCTCCGAAATCGTGAAAAACGACATACTATAGTATGCCCTCCGACACCATGGACTATAGCCTTTCGCTTTTGCGTGATTTTCACCTTTTTTTTAAATCCTCCGAAATCGTGAAAAACGACATACTATAGTATGCCCTCCGACACCATGGACTATAGCCTTTCGCTTTTGCGTGATTTTCACCTTTTTTTCAAATCCTCCGAAATCGTGAAAAACGACATACTATAGTATGCCCTCCGACACCATGGACTATAGCCTTTCGCTTTTGCGTGATTTTCACCTTTTTTAAAATCCTCCGAAATCGTGAAAAACGACATACTAGTATGCGGCCCGACACCATGGACTATAGCCTTTCGCTTTTGCGTGATTTTCACCTTTTTTTCAAATCCTCCGAAATCGTGAAAAACGACATACTAGTATGCGGCCCGAGACCATGGACTATAGCCTTTCGCTTTTGCGTGATTTTCACCTTTTTTTTCAAATCCTCCGAAATCGTGAAAAACGACATACTATAGTATGCCCTCCGACACCATGGACTATAGCCTTTCGCTTTTGCGTGATTTTCACCTTTTTTTAAAATCCTCCGAAATCGTGAAAAACGACATATTATAGTATGCCCTCCGACACCATGGACTATAGCCTTTCGCTTTTGCGTGATTTTCACCTTTTTTTCAAATCCTCCGAAATCGTGAAAAACGACATACTATAATATGCCCTCCGACACCATGGACTATAGCCTTTCGCTTTTGCGTGATTGTCACCTTTTTTTTAAATCCTCCGAAATCGTGAAAAACGACATATTAGTATGCGGTCCGAGACCATGGACTATAGCCTTTCGCTTTTGCGTGATTTTCACCTTTTTTTCAAATCCTCCGAAATCGTGAAAAACGACATACTATAATATGCCCTCCGACACCATGGACTATAGCCTTTCGCTTTTGCGTGATTTTCACCTTTTTTTTTAAATCCTCTGAAATCGTGAAAAACGACATACTATAGTATGCCCTCCGACACCATGGACTATAGCCTTTCGCTTTTGCGTGATTTTCACCTTTTTTTAAAATCCTCCGAAATCGTGAAAAACGACATATTATAGTATGCCCTCCGACACCATGGACTATAGCCTTTCGCTTTTGCGTGATTTTCACCTTTTTTTCAAATCCTCCGAAATCGTGAAAAACGACATACTATAATATGCCCTCCGACACCATGGACTATAGCCTTTCGCTTTTGCGTGATTGTCACCTTTTTTTTAAATCCTCCGAAATCGTGAAAAACGACATACTAGTATGCGGTCCGAGACCATGGACTATAGCCTTTCGCTTTTGCGTGATTTTCACCTTTTTTTCAAATCCTCCGAAATCGTGAAAAACGACATACTATAGTATGCCCTCCGACACCATGGACTATAGCCTTTCGCTTTTGCGTGATTTTCACCTTTTTTTTTTAAATCCTCTGAAATCGTGAAAAACGACATACTATAGTATGCCCTCCGACACCATGGACTATAGCCTTTCGCTTTTGCGTGATTTTCACCTTTTTTTTTAAATCCTCCGAAATCGTGAAAAACGACATACTATAGTATGCCCTCCGACACCATGGACTATAGCCTTTCGCATTTGCGTGATTTTCACCTTTTTTTCAAATCCTCCGAAATCGTGAAAAACGACATACTATAGTATGCCCTCCGACACCATTGTCTATAGCCTTTCGCTTTTGCGTGATTTTCACCTTTTTTTCAAATCCTCCGAAATCGTGAAAAACGACATACTATAGTATGCCCTCCGACACCATGGACTATAGCCTTTCGCTTTTGCGTGATTTTCACCTTTTTTTCAAATCCTCCGAAATCGTGAAAAACGACATACTATAGTATGCTCTCCGACACCATGGACTATAGCCTTTCGCTTTTGCGTGATTTTCAACTTTTTTTCAAATCCTCCGAAATCGTGAAAAACGACATACTATAGTATGCCCTCCGACACCATGGACTATAGCCTTTCGCTTTTGCGTGATTTTCACCTTTTTTTTAAATCCTCCGAAATCGTGAAAAACGACATACTATAGTATGCCCTCCGACACCATGGACTATAGCCTTTCGCTTTTGCGTGATTTTCACCTTTTTTTCAAATCCTCCGAAATCGTGAAAAACGACATACTATAGTATGCCCTCCGACACCATGGACTATAGCCTTTCGCTTTTGCGTGATTTTCACCTTTTTTAAAATCCTCCGAAATCGTGAAAAACGACATACTAGTATGCGGCCCGACACCATGGACTATAGCCTTTCGCTTTTGCGTGATTTTCACCTTTTTTTCAAATCCTCCGAAATCGTGAAAAACGACATACTAGTATGCGGCCCGAGACCATGGACTATAGCCTTTCGCTTTTGCGTGATTTTCACCTTTTTTTTCAAATCCTCCGAAATCGTGAAAAACGACATACTATAGTATGCCCTCCGACACCATGGACTATAGCCTTTCGCTTTTGCGTGATTTTCACCTTTTTTTAAAATCCTCCGAAATCGTGAAAAACGACATATTATAGTATGCCCTCCGACACCATGGACTATAGCCTTTCGCTTTTGCGTGATTTTCACCTTTTTTTCAAATCCTCCGAAATCGTGAAAAACGACATACTATAATATGCCCTCCGACACCATGGACTATAGCCTTTCGCTTTTGCGTGATTGTCACCTTTTTTTTAAATCCTCCGAAATCGTGAAAAACGACATATTAGTATGCGGTCCGAGACCATGGACTATAGCCTTTCGCTTTTGCGTGATTTTCACCTTTTTTTCAAATCCTCCGAAATCGTGAAAAACGACATACTATAATATGCCCTCCGACACCATGGACTATAGCCTTTCGCTTTTGCGTGATTTTCACCTTTTTTTTTAAATCCTCTGAAATCGTGAAAAACGACATACTATAGTATGCCCTCCGACACCATGGACTATAGCCTTTCGCTTTTGCGTGATTTTCACCTTTTTTTAAAATCCTCCGAAATCGTGAAAAACGACATATTATAGTATGCCCTCCGACACCATGGACTATAGCCTTTCGCTTTTGCGTGATTTTCACCTTTTTTTCAAATCCTCCGAAATCGTGAAAAACGACATACTATAATATGCCCTCCGACACCATGGACTATAGCCTTTCGCTTTTGCGTGATTGTCACCTTTTTTTTAAATCCTCCGAAATCGTGAAAAACGACATACTAGTATGCGGTCCGAGACCATGGACTATAGCCTTTCGCTTTTGCGTGATTTTCACCTTTTTTTCAAATCCTCCGAAATCGTGAAAAACGACATACTATAGTATGCCCTCCGACACCATGGACTATAGCCTTTCGCTTTTGCGTGATTTTCACCTTTTTTTTTTAAATCCTCTGAAATCGTGAAAAACGACATACTATAGTATGCCCTCCGACACCATGGACTATAGCCTTTCGCTTTTGCGTGATTTTCACCTTTTTTTTTAAATCCTCCGAAATCGTGAAAAACGACATACTATAGTATGCCCTCCGACACCATGGACTATAGCCTTTCGCATTTGCGTGATTTTCACCTTTTTTTCAAATCCTCCGAAATCGTGAAAAACGACATACTATAGTATGCCCTCCGACACCATTGTCTATAGCCTTTCGCTTTTGCGTGATTTTCACCTTTTTTTCAAATCCTCCGAAATCGTGAAAAACTACATACTATAGTATGCCCTCTGACACCATGGACTATAGCCTTTCGCTTTTGCGTGATTTTCACCTTTTTTTCAAATCCTCCGAAATCGTGAAAAACGACATACTATAGTATGCCCTCCGACACCATGGACTATAGCCTTTCGCTTTTGCGTGATTTTCACCTTTTTTTTAAATCCTCCGAAATCGTGAAAAACGACATACTATAGTATGCCCTCCGACACCATGGACTATAGCCTTTCGCTTTTGCGTGATTTTCACCTTTTTTTTTAAATCCTCCGAAATCGTGAAAAACGACATACTATAGTATGCCCTCTGACACCATGGACTATATCCTTTCGCTTTTGCGTGATTTTCACCTTTTTTTCAAATCCTTAAAAATCGTGAAAAACGACATACTATAGTATGCCCTCCGACACCATGGACTATAGCCTTTCACTTTTGCGTGATTTTCACCTTTTTTTCAAATCCTCCGAAATCGTGAAAAACGACATACTATAGTATGCCCTCCGACACCATGGACTATAGCCTTTCGCTTTTGCGTGATTTTCACCTTTTTTTTTTAAATCCTCCAAAATCGTGAAAAACGACATACTATAGTATGCCCTCCGACACCATGGACTATAGCCTTTCGCTTTTGCGTGATTTTCACCTTTTTTTTTAATCCTCCGAAAACGTGAAAAACGACATACTATAGTATGCCCTCCGACACCATGGACTATAGCCTTTCGCTTTTGCGTGATTTTCACCTTTTTTTCAAATCCTCCGAAATCGTGAAAAACGACATACTATAGTATGCCCTCCGACACCATGGACTATAGCCTTTCGCTTTTGCGTGATTTTCACCTTTTTTTTAAATCCTCCGAAATCGTGAAAAACGACATACTATAGTATGCCCTCCGACACCATGGACTATAGCCTTTCGCTTTTGCGTGATTTTCACCTTTTTTTTTAAATCCTCCGAAATCGTGAAAAACGACATACTATAGTATGCCCTCCGACACCATTGACTATAGCCTTTCGCTTTTGCGTGATTTTCACCTTTTTTTCAAATCCTCCGAAATCGTGAAAAACGACATACTATAGTATGCCCTCCGACACCATGGACTATAGCCTTTCGCATTTGCGTGATTTTCACCTTTTTTTTTTAAAAATCCTCCGAAATCGTGAAAAACGACATACTATAGTATGCCCTCCGACACCATGTACTATAGCCTTTCGCTTTTGCGTGATTTTCACCTTTTTTTAAAATCCTCCGAAATCGTGAAAAACGACATACTATAGTATGCCCTCCGACACCATGGACTATAGCCTTTCGTTTTTGCGTGATTTTCACCTTTTTTTAAAATCCTCCGAAATCGTGAAAAACGACATACTATAGTATGCCCCCGACACCATGGACTATAGCCTTTCGCATTTGCGTGATTTTCACCTTTTTTTCAAATCCTCCGAAATCGTGAAAAACGACATACTATAGTATGCCCTCTGACACCATGGACTATAGCCTTTCGCTTTTGCGTGATTTTCACCTTTTTTTCAAATCCTCCGAAATCGTGAAAAACGACATACTATAGTATGCCCTCCGACACCATGGACTATAGCCTTTCGCTTTTGCGTGATTTTCACCTTTTTTTTAAATCCTCCGAAATCGTGAAAAACGACATACTATAGTATGCCCTCCGACACCATGGACTATAGCCTTTCGCTTTTGCGTGATTTTCACCTTTTTTTTAAATCCTCCGAAATCGTGAAAAACGACATACTATAGTATGCCCTCCGACACCATGGACTATAGCCTTTCGCTTTTGCGTGATTTTCACCTTTTTTTCAAATCCTTAAAAATCGTGAAAAACGACATACTATAGTATGCCCTCCGACACCATGGACTATAGCCTTTCACTTTTGCGTGATTTTCACCTTTTTTTCAAATCCTCCGAAATCGTGAAAAACGACATACTATAGTATGCCCTCCGACACCATGGACTATAGCCTTTCGCTTTTGCGTGATTTTCACCTTTTTTTTAAATCCTCCGAAATCGTGAAAAACGACATACTATAGTATGCCCTCCGACACCATGGACTATAGCCTTTCGCTTTTGCGTGATTTTCACCTTTTTTTTAAATCCTCCGAAATCGTGAAAAACGACATACTATAGTATGCCCTCCGACACCATTGACTATAGCCTTTCGCTTTTGCGTGATTTTCACCTTTTTTTCAAATCCTCCGAAATCGTGAAAAACGACATACTATAGTATGCCCTCCGACACCATGGACTATAGCCTTTCGCATTTGCGTGATTTTCACCTTTTTTTTAAAAAATCCTCCGAAATCGTGAAAAACGACATACTATAGTATGCCCTCCGACACCATGGACTATAGCCTTTCGCTTTTGCGTGATTTTCACCTTTTTTTAAAATCCTCCGAAATCGTGAAAAACGACATACTATAGTATGCCCTCCGACACCATGGACTATAGCCTTTCGCTTTTGCGTGATTTTCACCTTTTTTTAAAATCCTCCGAAATCGTGAAAAACGACATACTATAGTATGCCCCCGACACCATGGACTATAGCCTTTCGCATTTGCGTGATTTTCACCTTTTTTTCAAATCCTCCGAAATCGTGAAAAACGACATACTATAGTATGCCCTCTGACACCATGGACTATAGCCTTTCGCTTTTGCGTGATTTTCACCTTTTTTTTAAATCCTCCGAAATCGTGAAAAACGACATACTATAGTATGCCCTCCGACACCATGGACTATAGCCTTTCGCTTTTGCGTGATTTTCACCTTTTTTTTAAATCCTCCGAAATCGTGAAAAACGACATACTATAGTATGCCCTCCGACACCATGGACTATATCCTTTCGCTTTTGCGTGATTTTCACCTTTTTTTCAAATCCTTAAAAATCGTGAAAAACGACATACTATAGTATGCCCTCCGACACCATGGACTATAGCCTTTCACTTTTGCGTGATTTTCACCTTTTTTTCAAATCCTCCGAAATCGTGAAAAACGACATACTATAGTATGCCCTCCGACACCATGGACTATAGCCTTTCGCTTTTGCGTGATTTTCACCTTTTTTTTAAAAATCCTCCAAAATCGTGAAAAACGACATACTATAGTATGCCCTCCGACACCATGGACTATAGCCTTTCGCTTTTGCGTGATTTTCACCTTTTTTTTAAATCCTCCGAAATCGTGAAAAACGACATACTATAGTATGCCCTCCGACACCATGGACTATATCCTTTAGCTTTTGCGTGATTTTCACCTTTTTTTCAAATCCTTAAAAATCGTGAAAAACGACATACTATAGTATGCCCTCCGACACCATGGACTATAGCCTTTCACTTTTGCGTGATTTTCACCTTTTTTTCAAATCCTCCGAAATCGTGAAAAACGACATACTATAGTATGCCCTCCGACACCATGGACTATAGCCTTTCGCTTTTGCGTGATTTTCACCTTTTTTTTAAAAATCCTCCAAAATCGTGAAAAACGACATACTATAGTATGCCCTCCGACACCATGGACTATAGCCTTTCGCTTTTGCGTGATTTTCACCTTTTTTTTTAAATCCTCCGAAATCGTGAAAAACGACATACTATAGTATGCCCTCCGACACCATGGACTATAGCCTTTCGCTTTTGCGTGATTTTCACCTTTTTTTTTAAATCCTCCGAAAACGTGAAAAACGACATACTATAGTATGCCCTCCGACACCATGGACTATAGCCTTTCGCTTTTGCGTGATTTTCACCTTTTTTTCAAATCCTCCGAAATCGTGAAAAACGACATACTATAGTATGCCCTCCGACACCATGGACTATAGCCTTTCGCTTTTGCGTGATTTTCACCTTTTTTTTAAATCCTCCGAAATCGTGAAAAACGACATACTATAGTATGCCCTCCGACACCATGGACTATAGCCTTTCGCTTTTGCGTGATTTTCACCTTTTTTTTAAGTCCTCCGAAATCGTGAAAAACGACATACTATAGTATGCCCTCCGACACCATTGACTATAGCCTTTCGCTTTTGCGTGATTTTCACCTTTTTTTCAAATCCTCCGAAATCGTGAAAAACGACATACTATAGTATGCCCTCCGACACCATGGACTATAGCCTTTCGCATTTGCGTGATTTTCACCTTTTTTTAAAAAATCCTCCGAAATCGTGAAAAACGACATACTATAGTATGCCCTCCGACACCATGGACTATAGCCTTTCGCTTTTGCGTGATTTTCACCTTTTTTTAAAATCCTCCGAAATCGTGAAAAACGACATACTATAGTATGCCCTCCGACACCATGGACTATAGCCTTTCGCTTTTGCGTGATTTTCACCTTTTTTTAAAATCCTCCGAAATCGTGAAAAACGACATACTATAGTATGCCCTCCGACACCATGGACTATAGCCTTTCGCTTTTGCGTGATTTTCACCTTTTTTTCAAATCCTCCGAAATCGTGAAAAACGACATACTATAGTATGCCCTCCGACACCATGGACTATAGCCTTTCGCTTTTGCGTGATTTTCACCTTTTTTTCAAATCCTCCGAAATCGTGAAAAACGACATACTATAGTATGCCCTCCGACACCATGGACTATAGCCTTTCGCATTTGCGTGATTTTCACCTTTTTTTTTTAAAATCCTCCGAAATCGTGAAAAACGACATACTATAGTATGCCCTCCGACACCATGGACTATAGCCTTTCGCTTTTGCGTGATTTTCACCTTTTTTTAAAATCCTCCGAAATCGTGAAAAACGACATACTATAGTATGCCCTCCGACACCATGGACTATAGCCTTTCGCATTTGCGTGATTTTCACCTTTTTTTTTTAAAATCCTCCGAAATCGTGAAAAACGACATACTATAGTATGCCCTCCGACACCATGGACTATAGCCTTTCGCTTTTGCGTGATTTTCACCTTTTTTTAAAATCCTCCGAAATCGTGAAAAACGACATACTATAGTATGCCCTCCGACACCATGGACTATAGCCTTTCGCTTTTGCGTGATTTTCACCTTTTTTTAAAATCCTCCGAAATCGTGAAAAACGACATACTATAGTATGCCCTCCGACACCATGGACTATAGCCTTTCGCTTTTGCGTGATTTTCACCTTTTTTTCAAATCCTCCGAAATCGTGAAAAACGACATACTATAGTATGCCCTCCGACACCATGGACTATAGCCTTTCGCTTTTGCGTGATTTTCACCTTTTTTTCAAATCCTCCGAAATCGTGAAAAACGACATACTATAGTATGCCCTCCGACACCATGGACTATAGCCTTTCGCTTTTGCGTGATTTTCACCTTTTTTTTAAATCCTCCGAAATCGTGAAAAACGACATACTATAGTATGCCCTCCGACACCATGGACTATAGCCTTTCGCTTTTGCGTGATTTTCACCTTTTTTTTAAATCCTCCGAAATCGTGAAAAACGACATACTATAGTATGCCCTCCGACACCATGGACTATATCCTTTCGCTTTTGCGTGATTTTCACCTTTTTTTCAAATCCTTAAAAATCGTGAAAAACGACATACTATAGTATGCCCTCCGACACCATGGACTATAGCCTTTCACTTTTGCGTGATTTTCACCTTTTTTTCAAATCCTCCGAAATCGTGAAAAACGACATACTATAGTATGCCCTCCGACACCATGGACTATAGCCTTTCGCTTTTGCGTGATTTTCACCTTTTTTTTAAAAATCCTCCAAAATCGTGAAAAACGACATACTATAGTATGCCCTCCGACACCATGGACTATAGCCTTTCGCTTTTGCGTGATTTTCACCTTTTTTTTAAATCCTCCGAAATCGTGAAAAACGACATACTATAGTATGCCCTCCGACACCATGGACTATAGCCTTTCGCTTTTGCGTGATTTTCACCTTTTTTTTTAAATCCTCCGAAAACGTGAAAAACGACATACTATAGTATGCCCTCCGACACCATGGACTATAGCCTTTCGCTTTTGCGTGATTTTCACCTTTTTTTCAAATCCTCCGAAATCGTGAAAAACGACATACTATAGTATGCCCTCCGACACCATGGACTATAGCCTTTCGCTTTTGCGTGATTTTCACCTTTTTTTTAAATCCTCCGAAATCGTGAAAAACGACATACTATAGTATGCCCTCCGACACCATGGACTATAGCCTTTCGCTTTTGCGTGATTTTCACCTTTTTTTTAAGTCCTCCGAAATCGTGAAAAACGACATACTATAGTATGCCCTCCGACACCATTGACTATAGCCTTTCGCTTTTGCGTGATTTTCACCTTTTTTTCAAATCCTCCGAAATCGTGAAAAACGACATACTATAGTATGCCCTCCGACACCATGGACTATAGCCTTTCGCATTTGCGTGATTTTCACCTTTTTTTTAAAAATCCTCCGAAATCGTGAAAAACGACATACTATAGTATGCCCTCCGACACCATGGACTATAGCCTTTCGCTTTTGCGTGATTTTCACCTTTTTTTAAAATCCTCCGAAATCGTGAAAAACGACATACTATAGTATGCCCTCCGACACCATGGACTATAGCCTTTCGCTTTTGCGTGATTTTCACCTTTTTTTAAAATCCTCCGAAATCGTGAAAAACGACATACTATAGTATGCCCTCCGACACCATGGACTATAGCCTTTCGCTTTTGCGTGATTTTCACCTTTTTTTCAAATCCTCCGAAATCGTGAAAAACGACATACTATAGTATGCCCTCCGACACCATGGACTATAGCCTTTCGCTTTTGCGTGATTTTCACCTTTTTTTCAAATCCTCCGAAATCGTGAAAAACGACATACTATAGTATGCCCTCCGACACCATGGACTATAGCCTTTCGCTTTTGCGTGATTTTCACCTTTTTTTAAAATCCTCCGAAATCGTGAAAAACGACATACTATAGTATGCCCTCCGACACCATGGACTATAGCCTTTCGCATTTGCGTGATTTTCACCTTTTTTTTTTAAAATCCTCCGAAATCGTGAAAAACGACATACTATAGTATGCCCTCCGACACCATGGACTATAGCCTTTCGCTTTTGCGTGATTTTCACCTTTTTTTAAAATCCTCCGAAATCGTGAAAAACGACATACTATAGTATGCCCTCCGACACCATGGACTATAGCCTTTCGCATTTGCGTGATTTTCACCTTTTTTTTTTAAATCCTCCGAAATCGTGAAAAACGACATACTATAGTATGCCCTCCGACACCATGGACTATAGCCTTTCGCTTTTGCGTGATTTTCACCTTTTTTTAAAATCCTCCGAAATCGTGAAAAACGACATACTATAGTATGCCCTCCGACACCATGGACTATAGCCTTTCGCTTTTGCGTGATTTTCACCTTTTTTTAAAATCCTCCGAAATCGTGAAAAACGACATACTATAGTATGCCCTCCGACACCATGGACTATAGCCTTTCGCTTTTGCGTGATTTTCACCTTTTTTTCAAATCCTCCGAAATCGTGAAAAACGACATACTATAGTATGCCCTCCGACACCATGGACTATAGCCTTTCGCTTTTGCGTGATTTTCACCTTTTTTTCAAATCCTCCGAAATCGTGAAAAACGACATACTATAGTATGCCCTCCGACACCATGGACTATAGCCTTTCGCTTTTGCGTGATTTTCACCTTTTTTTTAAATCCTCCGAAATCGTGAAAAACGACATACTATAGTATGCCCTCCGACACCATGGACTATAGCCTTTCGCTTTTGCGTGATTTTCACCTTTTTTTTAAATCCTCCGAAATCGTGAAAAACGACATACTATAGTATGCCCTCCGACACCATGGACTATATCCTTTCGCTTTTGCGTGATTTTCACCTTTTTTTCAAATCCTTAAAAATCGTGAAAAACGACATACTATAGTATGCCCTCCGACACCATGGACTATAGCCTTTCACTTTTGCGTGATTTTCACCTTTTTTTCAAATCCTCCGAAATCGTGAAAAACGACATACTATAGTATGCCCTCCGACACCATGGACTATAGCCTTTCGCTTTTGCGTGATTTTCACCTTTTTTTTAAAAATCCTCCAAAATCGTGAAAAACGACATACTATAGTATGCCCTCCGACACCATGGACTATAGCCTTTCGCTTTTGCGTGATTTTCACCTTTTTTTTAAATCCTCCGAAATCGTGAAAAACGACATACTATAGTATGCCCTCCGACACCATGGACTATAGCCTTTCGCTTTTGCGTGATTTTCACCTTTTTTTTTAAATCCTCCGAAAACGTGAAAAACGACATACTATAGTATGCCCTCCGACACCATGGACTATAGCCTTTCGCTTTTGCGTGATTTTCACCTTTTTTTCAAATCCTCCGAAATCGTGAAAAACGACATACTATAGTATGCCCTCCGACACCATGGACTATAGCCTTTCGCTTTTGCGTGATTTTCACCTTTTTTTTAAATCCTCCGAAATCGTGAAAAACGACATACTATAGTATGCCCTCCGACACCATGGACTATAGCCTTTCGCTTTTGCGTGATTTTCACCTTTTTTTTAAGTCCTCC
Organism: Electrona antarctica; assembly: GCF_951216825.1. Taxonomy (NCBI): domain Eukaryota; kingdom Metazoa; phylum Chordata; class Actinopteri; order Myctophiformes; family Myctophidae; genus Electrona; species Electrona antarctica. The sequence goes on from NC_136793.1 coordinate 41,609,331, forward strand.
GAAATCGTGAAAAACGACATACTATAGTATGCCCTCCGACACCATTGACTATAGCCTTTCGCTTTTGCGTGATTTTCACCTTTTTTTCAAATCCTCCGAAATCGTGAAAAACGACATACTATAGTATGCCCTCCGACACCATGGACTATAGCCTTTCGCATTTGCGTGATTTTCACCTTTTTTTTAAAAATCCTCCGAAATCGTGAAAAACGACATACTATAGTATGCCCTCCGACACCATGGACTATAGCCTTTCGCTTTTGCGTGATTTTCACCTTTTTTTAAAATCCTCCGAAATCGTGAAAAACGACATACTATAGTATGCCCTCCGACACCATGGACTATAGCCTTTCGCTTTTGCGTGATTTTCACCTTTTTTTAAAATCCTCCGAAATCGTGAAAAACGACATACTATAGTATGCCCTCCGACACCATGGACTATAGCCTTTCGCTTTTGCGTGATTTTCACCTTTTTTTCAAATCCTCCGAAATCGTGAAAAACGACATACTATAGTATGCCCTCCGACACCATGGACTATAGCCTTTCGCTTTTGCGTGATTTTCACCTTTTTTTCAAATCCTCCGAAATCGTGAAAAACGACATACTATAGTATGCCCTCCGACACCATGGACTATAGCCTTTCGCTTTTGCGTGATTTTCACCTTTTTTTAAAATCCTCCGAAATCGTGAAAAACGACATACTATAGTATGCCCTCCGACACCATGGACTATAGCCTTTCGCATTTGCGTGATTTTCACCTTTTTTTTTTAAAATCCTCCGAAATCGTGAAAAACGACATACTATAGTATGCCCTCCGACACCATGGACTATAGCCTTTCGCTTTTGCGTGATTTTCACCTTTTTTTAAAATCCTCCGAAATCGTGAAAAACGACATACTATAGTATGCCCTCCGACACCATGGACTATAGCCTTTCGCTTTTGCGTGATTTTCACCTTTTTTTAAAATCCTCCGAAATCGTGAAAAACGACATACTATAGTATGCCCTCCGACACCATGGACTATAGCCTTTCGCTTTTGCGTGATTTTCACCTTTTTTTCAAATCCTCCGAAATCGTGAAAAACGACATACTATAGTATGCCCTCCGACACCATGGACTATAGCCTTTCGCTTTTGCGTGATTTTCACCTTTTTTTCAAATCCTCCGAAATCGTGAAAAACGACATACTATAGTATGCCCTCCGACACCATGGACTATAGCCTTTCGCTTTTGCGTGATTTTCACCTTTTTTTTAAATCCTCCGAAATCGTGAAAAACGACATACTATAGTATGCCCTCCGACACCATGGACTATAGCCTTTCGCTTTTGCGTGATTTTCACCTTTTTTTAAAATCCTCCGAAATCGTGAAAAACGCCATACTAGTATGCGGTCCGAGACCATGGACTATAGCCTTTCGCTTTTGCGTGATTTTCACCTTTTTTTCAAATCCTCCGAAATCGTGAAAAACGACATACTATAGTATGCCCTCCGACACCATGGACTATAGCCTTTCGCTTTTGCGTGATTTTCACCTTTTTTTCAAATCCTCCGAAATCGTGAAAAACGACATACTATGCCCTCCGACACCATGGACTATAGCCTTTCGCTTTTGCGTGATTTTCACCTTTTTTTTAAAATCCTCCGAAATCGTGAAAAACGACATACTAGTATGCGGCCCGAGACCATGGACTATAGCCTTTCGCTTTTGCGTGATTTTCACCTTTTTTTTAAATCCTCTGAAATCGTGAAAAACGACATACTATAGTATGCCCTCCGACACCATGGACTATAGCCTTTCGCTTTTGCGTGATTGTCACCTTTTTTTTTAAATCCTCCGAAATCGTGAAAAACGACATACTAGTATGCGGTCCGAGACCATGGACTATAGCCTTTCGCTTTTGCGTGATTTTCACCTTTTTTTAAAATCCTCCGAAAATCGTGAAAAACGACATACTATAGTATGCCCTCCGACACCATGGACTATAGCCTTTCGCTTTTGCGTGATTTTCACCTTTTTTTTTTAAATCCTCTGAAATCGTGAAAAACGACATACTATAGTATGCCCTCCGACACCATGGACTATAGCCTTTCGCTTTTGCGTGATTTTCACCTTTTTTTTTAAATCCTCCGAAATCGTGAAAAACGACATACTATAGTATGCCCTCCGATACCATGGACTATAGCCTTTCGCATTTGCGTGATTTTCACCTTTTTTTCAAATCCTCCGAAATCGTGAAAAACGACATACTATAGTATGCCCTCCGACACCATGGACTATAGCCTTTCGCTTTTGCGTGATTTTCACCTTTTTTTTAAATCCTCCGAAATCGTGAAAAACGACATACTATAGTATGCCCTCCGACACCATGGACTATAGCCTTTCGCTTTTGCGTGATTTTCACCTTTTTTTTTAATCCTCCGAAAACGTGAAAAACGACATACTATAGTATGCCCTCCGACACCATGGACTATAGCCTTTCGCTTTTGCGTGATTTTCACCTTTTTTTAAAATCCTCCGAAATCGTGAAAAACGACATACTATAGTATGCCCTCCGACACCATGGACTATAGCCTTTCGCTTTTGCGTGATTTTCACCTTTTTTTCAAATCCTCCGAAATCGTGAAAAACGACATACTATAGTATGCCCTCCGACACCATGGACTATAGCCTTTCGCTTTTGCGTGATTTTCACCTTTTTTTCAAATCCTCCGAAATCGTGAAAAACGACATACTATAGTATGCCCTCCGACACCATGGACTATAGCCTTTCGCTTTTGCGTGATTTTCACCTTTTTTTAAAATCCTCCGAAATCGTGAAAAACGACATACTATAGTATGCCCTCCGACACCATGGACTATAGCCTTTCGCTTTTGCGTGATTTTCACCTTTTTTTTAAATCCTCCGAAATCGTGAAAAACGCCATACTAGTATGCGGTCCGAGACCATGGACTATAGCCTTTAGCTTTTGCGTGATTTTCACCTTTTTTTCAAATCCTCCGAAATCGTGAAAAACGACATACTATAGTATGCCCTCCGACACCATGGACTATAGCCTTTCGCTTTTGCGTGATTTTCACCTTTTTTTCAAATCCTCCGAAATCGTGAAAAACGACATACTATGCCCTCCGACACCATGGACTATAGCCTTTCGCTTTTGCGTGATTTTCACCTTTTTTTTTAAATCCTCCGAAATCGTGAAAAACGACATACTAGTATGCGGCCCGAGACCATGGACTATAGCCTTTCGCTTTTGCGTGATTTTCACCTTTTTTTTAAATCCTCTGAAATCGTGAAAAACGACATACTATAGTATGCCCTCCGACACCATGGACTATAGCCTTTCGCTTTTGCGTGATTGTCACCTTTTTTTTAAATCCTCCGAAATCGTGAAAAACGACATACTAGTATGCGGTCCGAGACCATGGACTATAGCCTTTCGCTTTTGCGTGATTTTCACCTTTTTTTAAAATCCTCCGAAAATCGTGAAAAACGACATACTATAGTATGCCCTCCGACACCATGGACTATAGCCTTTCGCTTTTGCGTGATTTTCACCTTTTTTTTTTAAATCCTCTGAAATCGTGAAAAACGACATACTATAGTATGCCCTCCGACACCATGGACTATAGCCTTTCGCTTTTGCGTGATTTTCACCTTTTTTTTTAAATCCTCCGAAATCGTGAAAAACGACATACTATAGTATGCCCTCCGATACCATGGACTATAGCCTTTCGCATTTGCGTGATTTTCACCTTTTTTTCAAATCCTCCGAAATCGTGAAAAACGACATACTATAGTATGCCCTCCGACACCATGGACTATAGCCTTTCGCTTTTGCGTGATTTTCACCTTTTTTTTAAATCCTCCGAAATCGTGAAAAACGACATACTATAGTATGCCCTCCGACACCATGGACTATAGCCTTTCGCTTTTGCGTGATTTTCACCTTTTTTTTAAATCCTCCGAAATCGTGAAAAACGACATACTATAGTATGCCCTCCGACACCATGGACTATAGCCTTTCGCATTTGCGTGATTTTCACCTTTTTTTTTTTAAATCCTCCGAAATCGTGAAAAACGACATACTATAGTATGCCCTCCGACACCATGGACTATAGCCTTTCGCTTTTGCGTGATTTTCACCTTTTTTTAAAATCCTCCGAAATCGTGAAAAACGACATACTATAGTATGCCCTCCGACACCATGGACTATAGCCTTTCGCTTTTGCGTGATTTTCACCTTTTTTTAAAATCCTCCGAAATCGTGAAAAACGACATACTATAGTATGCCCTCCGACACCATGGACTATAGCCTTTCGCTTTTGCGTGATTTTCACCTTTTTTTAAAATCCTCCGAAATCGTGAAAAACGACATACTATAGTATGCCCTCCGACACCATGGACTATAGCCTTTCGCTTTTGCGTGATTTTCACCTTTTTTTCAAATCCTCCGAAATCGTGAAAAACGACATACTATAGTATGCCCTCCGACACCATGGACTATAGCCTTTCGCTTTTGCGTGATTTTCACCTTTTTTTCAAATCCTCCGAAATCGTGAAAAACGACATACTATAGTATGCCCTCCGACACCATGGACTATAGCCTTTCGCATTTGCGTGATTTTCACCTTTTTTTTTTAAAATCCTCCGAAATCGTGAAAAACGACATACTATAGTATGCCCTCCGACACCATGGACTATAGCCTTTCGCTTTTGCGTGATTTTCACCTTTTTTTAAAATCCTCCGAAATCGTGAAAAACGACATACTATAGTATGCCCTCCGACACCATGGACTATAGCCTTTCGCATTTGCGTGATTTTCACCTTTTTTTTTTAAAATCCTCCGAAATCGTGAAAAACGACATACTATAGTATGCCCTCCGACACCATGGACTATAGCCTTTCGCTTTTGCGTGATTTTCACCTTTTTTTAAAATCCTCCGAAATCGTGAAAAACGACATACTATAGTATGCCCTCCGACACCATGGACTATAGCCTTTCGCTTTTGCGTGATTTTCACCTTTTTTTAAAATCCTCCGAAATCGTGAAAAACGACATACTATAGTATGCCCTCCGACACCATGGACTATAGCCTTTCGCTTTTGCGTGATTTTCACCTTTTTTTCAAATCCTCCGAAATCGTGAAAAACGACATACTATAGTATGCCCTCCGACACCATGGACTATAGCCTTTCGCTTTTGCGTGATTTTCACCTTTTTTTCAAATCCTCCGAAATCGTGAAAAACGACATACTATAGTATGCCCTCCGACACCATGGACTATAGCCTTTCGCTTTTGCGTGATTTTCACCTTTTTTTTAAATCCTCCGAAATCGTGAAAAACGACATACTATAGTATGCCCTCCGACACCATGGACTATAGCCTTTCGCTTTTGCGTGATTTTCACCTTTTTTTAAAATCCTCCGAAATCGTGAAAAACGCCATACTAGTATGCGGTCCGAGACCATGGACTATAGCCTTTCGCTTTTGCGTGATTTTCACCTTTTTTTCAAATCCTCCGAAATCGTGAAAAACGACATACTATAGTATGCCCTCCGACACCATGGACTATAGCCTTTCGCTTTTGCGTGATTTTCACCTTTTTTTCAAATCCTCCGAAATCGTGAAAAACGACATACTATGCCCTCCGACACCATGGACTATAGCCTTTCGCTTTTGCGTGATTTTCACCTTTTTTTTTAAATCCTCCGAAATCGTGAAAAACGACATACTAGTATGCGGCCCGAGACCATGGACTATAGCCTTTCGCTTTTGCGTGATTTTCACCTTTTTTTTAAATCCTCTGAAATCGTGAAAAACGACATACTATAGTATGCCCTCCGACACCATGGACTATAGCCTTTCGCTTTTGCGTGATTGTCACCTTTTTTTTTAAATCCTCCGAAATCGTGAAAAACGACATACTAGTATGCGGTCCGAGACCATGGACTATAGCCTTTCGCTTTTGCGTGATTTTCACCTTTTTTTAAAATCCTCCGAAAATCGTGAAAAACGACATACTATAGTATGCCCTCCGACACCATGGACTATAGCCTTTCGCTTTTGCGTGATTTTCACCTTTTTTTTTTAAATCCTCTGAAATCGTGAAAAACGACATACTATAGTATGCCCTCCGACACCATGGACTATAGCCTTTCGCTTTTGCGTGATTTTCACCTTTTTTTTTAAATCCTCCGAAATCGTGAAAAACGACATACTATAGTATGCCCTCCGATACCATGGACTATAGCCTTTCGCATTTGCGTGATTTTCACCTTTTTTTCAAATCCTCCGAAATCGTGAAAAACGACATACTATAGTATGCCCTCCGACACCATGGACTATAGCCTTTCGCTTTTGCGTGATTTTCACCTTTTTTTTAAATCCTCCGAAATCGTGAAAAACGACATACTATAGTATGCCCTCCGACACCATGGACTATAGCCTTTCGCTTTTGCGTGATTTTCACCTTTTTTTAAAATCCTCCGAAATCGTGAAAAACGACATACTATAGTATGCCCTCCGACACCATGGACTATAGCCTTTCGCTTTTGCGTGATTTTCACCTTTTTTTTTAATCCTCCGAAAACGTGAAAAACGACATACTATAGTATGCCCTCCGACACCATGGACTATAGCCTTTCGCTTTTGCGTGATTTTCACCTTTTTTTAAAATCCTCCGAAATCGTGAAAAACGACATACTATAGTATGCCCTCCGACACCATGGACTATAGCCTTTCGCTTTTGCGTGATTTTCACCTTTTTTTCAAATCCTCCGAAATCGTGAAAAACGACATACTATAGTATGCCCTCCGACACCATGGACTATAGCCTTTCGCTTTTGCGTGATTTTCACCTTTTTTTCAAATCCTCCGAAATCGTGAAAAACGACATACTATAGTATGCCCTCCGACACCATGGACTATAGCCTTTCGCTTTTGCGTGATTTTCACCTTTTTTTAAAATCCTCCGAAATCGTGAAAAACGACATACTATAGTATGCCCTCCGACACCATGGACTATAGCCTTTCGCTTTTGCGTGATTTTCACCTTTTTTTAAAATCCTCCGAAATCGTGAAAAACGCCATACTAGTATGCGGTCCGAGACCATGGACTATAGCCTTTAGCTTTTGCGTGATTTTCACCTTTTTTTCAAATCCTCCGAAATCGTGAAAAACGACATACTATAGTATGCCCTCCGACACCATGGACTATAGCCTTTCGCTTTTGCGTGATTTTCACCTTTTTTTCAAATCCTCCGAAATCGTGAAAAACGACATACTATGCCCTCCGACACCATGGACTATAGCCTTTCGCTTTTGCGTGATTTTCACCTTTTTTTTTAAATCCTCCGAAATCGTGAAAAACGACATACTAGTATGCGGCCCGAGACCATGGACTATAGCCTTTCGCTTTTGCGTGATTTTCACCTTTTTTTTAAATCCTCTGAAATCGTGAAAAACGACATACTATAGTATGCCCTCCGACACCATGGACTATAGCCTTTCGCTTTTGCGTGATTGTCACCTTTTTTTTAAATCCTCCGAAATCGTGAAAAACGACATACTAGTATGCGGTCCGAGACCATGGACTATAGCCTTTCGCTTTTGCGTGATTTTCACCTTTTTTTCAAATCCTCCGAAATCGTGAAAAACGACATACTATAGTATGCCCTCCGACACCATTGTCTATAGCCTTTCGCTTTTGCGTGATTTTCACCTTTTTTTTTAAATCCTCCGAAATCGTGAAAAACGACATACTAGTATGCGGCCCGAGACCATGGACTATAGCCTTTCGCTTTTGCGTGATTTTCACCTTTTTTTTAAATCCTCTGAAATCGTGAAAAACGACATACTATAGTATGCCCTCCGACACCATGGACTATAGCCTTTCGCTTTTGCGTGATTGTCACCTTTTTTTTAAATCCTCCGAAATCGTGAAAAACGACATACTAGTATGCGGTCCGAGACCATGGACTATAGCCTTTCGCTTTTGCGTGATTTTCACCTTTTTTTCAAATCCTCCGAAATCGTGAAAAACGACATACTATAGTATGCCCTCCGACACCATTGTCTATAGCCTTTCGCTTTTGCGTGATTTTCACCTTTTTTTCAAATCCTCCGAAATCGTGAAAAACTACATACTATAGTATGCCCTCTGACACCATGGACTATAGCCTTTCGCTTTTGCGTGATTTTCACCTTTTTTTTAAATCCTCTGAAATCGTGAAAAACGACATACTATAGTATGCCCTCCGACACCATGGACTATAGCCTTTCGCTTTTGCGTGATTTTCACCTTTTTTTTTAAATCCTCCGAAATCGTGAAAAACGACATACTATAGTATGCCCTCCGATACCATGGACTATAGCCTTTCGCATTTGCGTGATTTTCACCTTTTTTTCAAATCCTCCGAAATCGTGAAAAACGACATACTATAGTATGCCCTCCGACACCATGGACTATAGCCTTTCGCTTTTGCGTGATTTTCACCTTTTTTTTAAATCCTCCGAAATCGTGAAAAACGACATACTATAGTATGCCCTCCGACACCATGGACTATAGCCTTTCGCTTTTGCGTGATTTTCACCTTTTTTTTAAATCCTCCGAAATCGTGAAAAACGACATACTATAGTATGCCCTCCGACACCATGGACTATAGCCTTTCGCATTTGCGTGATTTTCACCTTTTTTTTTTTAAATCCTCCGAAATCGTGAAAAACGACATACTATAGTATGCCCTCCGACACCATGGACTATAGCCTTTCGCTTTTGCGTGATTTTCACCTTTTTTTAAAATCCTCCGAAATCGTGAAAAACGACATACTATAGTATGCCCTCCGACACCATGGACTATAGCCTTTCGCTTTTGCGTGATTTTCACCTTTTTTTAAAATCCTCCGAAATCGTGAAAAACGACATACTATAGTATGCCCTCCGACACCATGGACTATAGCCTTTCGCTTTTGCGTGATTTTCACCTTTTTTTCAAATCCTCCGAAATCGTGAAAAACGACATACTATAGTATGCCCTCCGACACCATGGACTATAGCCTTTCGCTTTTGCGTGATTTTCACCTTTTTTTCAAATCCTCCGAAATCGTGAAAAACGACATACTATAGTATGCCCTCCGACACCATGGACTATAGCCTTTCGCTTTTGCGTGATTTTCACCTTTTTTTAAAATCCTCCGAAATCGTGAAAAACGACATACTATAGTATGCCCTCCGACACCATGGACTATAGCCTTTCGCTTTTGCGTGATTTTCACCTTTTTTTAAAATCCTCCGAAATCGTGAAAAACGCCATACTAGTATGCGGTCCGAGACCATGGACTATAGCCTTTCGCTTTTGCGTGATTTTCACCTTTTTTTCAAATCCTCCGAAATCGTGAAAAACGACATACTATAGTATGCCCTCCGAAACCATGGACTATAGCCTTTCGCTTTTGCGTGATTTTCACCTTTTTTTCAAATCCTCCGAAATCGTGAAAAACGACATACTATGCCCTCCGACACCATGGACTATAGCCTTTCGCTTTTGCGTGATTTTCACCTTTTTTTTTAAATCCTCCGAAATCGTGAAAAACGACATACTAGTATGCGGCCCGAGACCATGGACTATAGCCTTTCGCTTTTGCGTGATTTTCACCTTTTTTTTAAATCCTCTGAAATCGTGAAAAACGACATACTATAGTATGCCCTCCGACACCATGGACTATAGCCTTTCGCTTTTGCGTGATTGTCACCTTTTTTTTAAATCCTCCGAAATCGTGAAAAACGACATACTAGTATGCGGTCCGAGACCATGGACTATAGCCTTTCGCTTTTGCGTGATTTTCACCTTTTTTTAAAATCCTCCGAAAATCGTGAAAAACGACATACTATAGTATGCCCTCCGACACCATGGACTATAGCCTTTCGCTTTTGCGTGATTTTCACCTTTTTTTTTTAAATCCTCTGAAATCGTGAAAAACGACATACTATAGTATGCCCTCCGACACCATGGACTATAGCCTTTCGCTTTTGCGTGATTTTCACCTTTTTTTTTAAATCCTCCGAAATCGTGAAAAACGACATACTATAGTATGCCCTCCGATACCATGGACTATAGCCTTTCGCATCTGCGTGATTTTCACCTTTTTTTCAAATCCTCCGAAATCGTGAAAAACGACATACTATAGTATGCCCTCCGACACCATGGACTATAGCCTTTCGCTTTTGCGTGATTTTCACCTTTTTTTTAAATCCTCCGAAATCGTAAAAAACAACATACTATAGTATGCCCTCCGACACCATTGTCTATAGCCTTTCGCTTTTGCGTGATTTTCACCTTTTTTTCAAATCCTCCGAAATCGTGAAAAACTACATACTATAGTATGCCCTCTGACACCATGGACTATAGCCTTTCGCTTTTGCGTGATTTTCACCTTTTTTTTTTTATCCTCCGAAATCGTGAAAAACGACAAACTATAGTATGCCCTCCGACACCATGGACTATAGCCTTTCGCTTTTGCGTGATTTTCACCTTTTTTTCAAATCCTCCAAAATCGTGGAAAACGACATACTATAGTATGCCCTCCGACACCATGGACTATAGCCTTTCGCTTTTGCGTGATTTTCACCTTTTTTTCAAATCCTCCGAAATCGTGAAAAACGACATACTATAGTATGCCCTCCGACACCATGGACTATAGCCTTTCGCATTTGCGTGATTTTCACCTTTTTTTTAAAAAATCCTCCGAAATCGTGAAAAACGACATACTATAGTATGCCCTCCGACACCATGGACTATAGCCTTTCGCTTTTGCGTGATTTTCACCTTTTTTTAAAATCCTCCGAAATCGTGAAAAACGACATACTATAGTATGCCCTCCGACACCATGGACTATAGCCTTTCGCTTTTGCGTGATTTTCACCTTTTTTTTAAATCCTCCGAAATCGTGAAAAACGACATACTATAGTATGCCCCCGACACCATGGACTATAGCCTTTCGCATTTGCGTGATTTTCACCTTTTTTTCAAATCCTCCGAAATCGTGAAAAACGACATACTATAGTATGCCCTCTGACACCATGGACTATAGCCTTTCGCTTTTGCGTGATTTTCACCTTTTTTTCAAATCCTCCGAAATCGTGAAAAACGACATACTATAGTATGCCCTCCGACACCATGGACTATAGCCTTTCGCTTTTGCGTGATTTTCACCTTTTTTTTAAATCCTCCGAAATCGTGAAAAACGACATACTATAGTATGCCCTCCGACACCATGGACTATAGCCTTTCGCTTTTGCGTGATTTTCACCTTTTTTTTAAATCCTCCGAAATCGTGAAAAACGACATACTATAGTATGCCCTCCGACACCATGGACTATATCCTTTCGCTTTTGCGTGATTTTCACCTTTTTTTCAAATCCTTAAAAATCGTGAAAAACGACATACTATAGTATGCCCTCCGACACCATGGACTATAGCCTTTCACTTTTGCGTGATTTTCACCTTTTTTTCAAATCCTCCGAAATCGTGAAAAACGACATACTATAGTATGCCCTCCGACACCATGGACTATAGCCTTTCGCTTTTGCGTGATTTTCACCTTTTTTAAAAAAATCCTCCAAAATCGTGAAAAACGACATACTATAGTATGCCCTCCGACACCATGGACTATAGCCTTTCGCTTTTGCGTGATTTTCACCTTTTTTTTAAATCCTCCGAAATCGTGAAAAACGACATACTATAGTATGCCCTCCGACACCATGGACTATATAGCCTTTCGCTTTTGCGTGATTTTCACCTTTTTTTTTAAATCCTCCGAAAACGTGAAAAACGACATACTATAGTATGCCCTCCGACACCATGGACTATAGCCTTTCGCTTTTGCGTGATTTTCACCTTTTTTTCAAATCCTCCGAAATCGTGAAAAACGACATACTATAGTATGCCCTCCGACACCATGGACTATAGCCTTTCGCTTTTCCGTGATTTTCACCTTTTTTTTAAATCCTCCGAAATCGTGAAAAACGACATACTATAGTATGCCCTCCGACACCATGGACTATAGCCTTTCGCTTTTGCGTGATTTTCACCTTTTTTTTAAATCCTCCGAAATCGTGAAAAACGACATACTATAGTATGCCCTCCGACACCATTGACTATAGCCTTTCGCTTTTGCGTGATTTTCACCTTTTTTTCAAATCCTCCGAAATCGTGAAAAACGACATACTATAGTATGCCCTCCGACACCATGGACTATAGCCTTTCGCATTTGCGTGATTTTCACCTTTTTTTTTAAAAATCCTCCGAAATCGTGAAAAACGACATACTATAGTATGCCCTCCGACACCATGGACTATAGCCTTTCGCTTTTGCGTGATTTTCACCTTTTTTTAAAATCCTCCGAAATCGTGAAAAACGACATATTATAGTATGCCCTCCGACACCATGGACTATAGCCTTTCGCTTTTGCGTGATTTTCACCTTTTTTTCAAATCCTCCGAAATCGTGAAAAACGACATACTATAATATGCCCTCCGACACCATGGACTATAGCCTTTCGCTTTTGCGTGATTGTCACCTTTTTTTTAAATCCTCCGAAATCGTGAAAAACGACATATTAGTATGCGGTCCGAGACCATGGACTATAGCCTTTCGCTTTTGCGTGATTTTCACCTTTTTTTCAAATCCTCCGAAATCGTGAAAAACGACATACTATAATATGCCCTCCGACACCATGGACTATAGCCTTTCGCTTTTGCGTGATTTTCACCTTTTTTTTAAATCCTCCGAAATCGTGAAAAACGACATACTATAGTATGCCCTCCGACACCATGGACTATAGCCTTTCGCTTTTGCGTGATTTTCACCTTTTTTTTTAAATCCTCCGAAAACGTGAAAAACGACATACTATAGTATGCCCTCCGACACCATTGACTATAGCCTTTCGCTTTTGCGTGATTTTCACCTTTTTTTCAAATCCTCCGAAATCGTGAAAAACGACATACTATAGTATGCCCTCCGACACCATGGACTATAGCCTTTCGCATTTGCGTGATTTTCACCTTTTTTTTTAAAAATCCTCCGAAATCGTGAAAAACGACATACTATAGTATGCCCTCCGACACCATGGACTATAGCCTTTCGCTTTTGCGTGATTTTCACCTTTTTTTAAAATCCTCCGAAATCGTGAAAAACGACATATTATAGTATGCCCTCCGACACCATGGACTATAGCCTTTCGCTTTTGCGTGATTTTCACCTTTTTTTCAAATCCTCCGAAATCGTGAAAAACGACATACTATAATATGCCCTCCGACACCATGGACTATAGCCTTTCGCTTTTGCGTGATTGTCACCTTTTTTTTAAATCCTCCGAAATCGTGAAAAACGACATATTAGTATGCGGTCCGAGACCATGGACTATAGCCTTTCGCTTTTGCGTGATTTTCACCTTTTTTTCAAATCCTCCGAAATCGTGAAAAACGACATACTATAATATGCCCTCCGACACCATGGACTATAGCCTTTCGCTTTTGCGTGATTTTCACCTTTTTTTTTTAAATCCTCTGAAATCGTGAAAAACGACATACTATAGTATGCCCTCTGACACCATGGACTATAGCCTTTCGCTTTTGCGTGATTTTCACCTTTTTTTTAAAATCCTCTGAAATCGTGAAAAACGACATACTATAGTATGCCCTCCGACACCATGGACTATAGCCTTTCGCTTTTGCGTGATTTTCACCTTTTTTTAAAATCCTCCGAAATCGTGAAAAACGACATATTATAGTATGCCCTCCGACACCATGGACTATAGCCTTTCGCTTTTGCGTGATTTTCACCTTTTTTTCAAATCCTCCGAAATCGTGAAAAACGACATACTATAATATGCCCTCCGACACCATGGACTATAGCCTTTCGCTTTTGCGTGATTGTCACCTTTTTTTTAAATCCTCCGAAATCGTGAAAAACGACATACTAGTATGCGGTCCGAGACCATGGACTATAGCCTTTCGCTTTTGCGTGATTTTCACCTTTTTTTCAAATCCTCCGAAATCGTGAAAAACGACATACTATAGTATGCCCTCCGACACCATGGACTATAGCCTTTCGCTTTTGCGTGATTTTCACCTTTTTTTTTTAAATCCTCTGAAATCGTGAAAAACGACATACTATAGTATGCCCTCCGACACCATGGACTATAGCCTTTCGCTTTTGCGTGATTTTCACCTTTTTTTTTAAATCCTCCGAAATCGTGAAAAACGACATACTATAGTATGCCCTCCGACACCATGGACTATAGCCTTTCGCATTTGCGTGATTTTCACCTTTTTTTCAAATCCTCCGAAATCGTGAAAAACGACATACTATAGTATGCCCTCCGACACCATTGTCTATAGCCTTTCGCTTTTGCGTGATTTTCACCTTTTTTTCAAATCCTCCGAAATCGTGAAAAACTACATACTATAGTATGCCCTCTGACACCATGGACTATAGCCTTTCGCTTTTGCGTGATTTTCACCTTTTTTTCAAATCCTCCGAAATCGTGAAAAACGACATACTATAGTATGCCCTCCGACACCATGGACTATAGCCTTTCGCTTTTGCGTGATTTTCACCTTTTTTTTAAATCCTCCGAAATCGTGAAAAACGACATACTATAGTATGCCCTCCGACACCATGGACTATAGCCTTTCGCTTTTGCGTGATTTTCACCTTTTTTTTAAATCCTCCGAAATCGTGAAAAACGACATACTATAGTATGCCCTCCGACACCATGGACTATATCCTTTCGCTTTTGCGTGATTTTCACCTTTTTTTCAAATCCTTAAAAATCGTGAAAAACGACATACTATAGTATGCCCTCCGACACCATGGACTATAGCCTTTCACTTTTGCGTGATTTTCACCTTTTTTTCAAATCCTCCGAAATCGTGAAAAACGACATACTATAGTATGCCCTCCGACACCATGGACTATAGCCTTTCGCTTTTGCGTGATTTTCACCTTTTTTTTTTAAATCCTCCAAAATCGTGAAAAACGACATACTATAGTATGCCCTCCGACACCATGGACTATAGCCTTTCGCTTTTGCGTGATTTTCACCTTTTTTTTTAATCCTCCGAAAACGTGAAAAACGACATACTATAGTATGCCCTCCGACACCATGGACTATAGCCTTTCGCTTTTGCGTGATTTTCACCTTTTTTTCAAATCCTCCGAAATCGTGAAAAACGACATACTATAGTATGCCCTCCGACACCATGGACTATAGCCTTTCGCTTTTGCGTGATTTTCACCTTTTTTTTAAATCCTCCGAAATCGTGAAAAACGACATACTATAGTATGCCCTCCGACACCATGGACTATAGCCTTTCGCTTTTGCGTGATTTTCACCTTTTTTTTTAAATCCTCCGAAATCGTGAAAAACGACATACTATAGTATGCCCTCCGACACCATTGACTATAGCCTTTCGCTTTTGCGTGATTTTCACCTTTTTTTCAAATCCTCCGAAATCGTGAAAAACGACATACTATAGTATGCCCTCCGACACCATGGACTATAGCCTTTCGCATTTGCGTGATTTTCACCTTTTTTTTTTAAAAATCCTCCGAAATCGTGAAAAACGACATACTATAGTATGCCCTCCGACACCATGTACTATAGCCTTTCGCTTTTGCGTGATTTTCACCTTTTTTTAAAATCCTCCGAAATCGTGAAAAACGACATACTATAGTATGCCCTCCGACACCATGGACTATAGCCTTTCGTTTTTGCGTGATTTTCACCTTTTTTTAAAATCCTCCGAAATCGTGAAAAACGACATACTATAGTATGCCCCCGACACCATGGACTATAGCCTTTCGCATTTGCGTGATTTTCACCTTTTTTTCAAATCCTCCGAAATCGTGAAAAACGACATACTATAGTATGCCCTCTGACACCATGGACTATAGCCTTTCGCTTTTGCGTGATTTTCACCTTTTTTTCAAATCCTCCGAAATCGTGAAAAACGACATACTATAGTATGCCCTCCGACACCATGGACTATAGCCTTTCGCTTTTGCGTGATTTTCACCTTTTTTTTAAATCCTCCGAAATCGTGAAAAACGACATACTATAGTATGCCCTCCGACACCATGGACTATAGCCTTTCGCTTTTGCGTGATTTTCACCTTTTTTTTAAATCCTCCGAAATCGTGAAAAACGACATACTATAGTATGCCCTCCGACACCATGGACTATAGCCTTTCGCTTTTGCGTGATTTTCACCTTTTTTTCAAATCCTTAAAAATCGTGAAAAACGACATACTATAGTATGCCCTCCGACACCATGGACTATAGCCTTTCACTTTTGCGTGATTTTCACCTTTTTTTCAAATCCTCCGAAATCGTGAAAAACGACATACTATAGTATGCCCTCCGACACCATGGACTATAGCCTTTCGCTTTTGCGTGATTTTCACCTTTTTTTTAAATCCTCCGAAATCGTGAAAAACGACATACTATAGTATGCCCTCCGACACCATGGACTATAGCCTTTCGCTTTTGCGTGATTTTCACCTTTTTTTAAAATCCTCCGAAATCGTGAAAAACGACATACTATAGTATGCCCCCGACACCATGGACTATAGCCTTTCACTTTTGCGTGATTTTCACCTTTTTTTCAAATCCTCCGAAATCGTGAAAAACGACATACTATAGTATGCCCTCCGACACCATGGACTATAGCCTTTCGCTTTTGCGTGATTTTCACCTTTTTTTAAAATCCTCCGAAATCGTGAAAAACGACATACTATAGTATGCCCCCGACACCATGGACTATAGCCTTTCGCATTTGCGTGATTTTCACCTTTTTTTCAAATCCTCCGAAATCGTGAAAAACGACATACTATAGTATGCCCTCTGACACCATGGACTATAGCCTTTCGCTTTTGCGTGATTTTCACCTTTTTTTCAAATCCTCCGAAATCGTGAAAAACGACATACTATAGTATGCCCTCCGACACCATGGACTATAGCCTTTCGCTTTTGCGTGATTTTCACCTTTTTTTTAAATCCTCCGAAATCGTGAAAAACGACATACTATAGTATGCCCTCCGACACCATGGACTATAGCCTTTCGCTTTTGCGTGATTTTCACCTTTTTTTTAAATCCTCCGAAATCGTGAAAAACGACATACTATAGTATGCCCTCCGACACCATGGACTATATCCTTTCGCTTTTGCGTGATTTTCACCTTTTTTTCAAATCCTTAAAAATCGTGAAAAACGACATACTATAGTATGCCCTCCGACACCATGGACTATAGCCTTTCACTTTTGCGTGATTTTCACCTTTTTTTCAAATCCTCCGAAATCGTGAAAAACGAGATACTATAGTATGCCCTCCGACACCATGGACTATAGCCTTTCGCTTTTGCGTGATTTTCACCTTTTTTTTAAAAATCCTCCAAAATCGTGAAAAACGACATACTATAGTATGCCCTCCGACACCATGGACTATAGCCTTTCGCTTTTGCGTGATTTTCACCTTTTTTTTAAATCCTCCGAAATCGTGAAAAACGACATACTATAGTATGCCCTCCGACACCATGGACTATAGCCTTTCGCTTTTGCGTGATTTTCACCTTTTTTTTTAAATCCTCCGAAAACGTGAAAAACGACATACTATAGTATGCCCTCCGACACCATGGACTATAGCCTTTCGCTTTTGCGTGATTTTCACCTTTTTTTCAAATCCTCCGAAATCGTGAAAAACGACATACTATAGTATGCCCTCCGACACCATGGACTATAGCCTTTCGCTTTTGCGTGATTTTCACCTTTTTTTTAAATCCTCCGAAATCGTGAAAAACGACATACTATAGTATGCCCTCCGACACCATGGACTATAGCCTTTCGCTTTTGCGTGATTTTCACCTTTTTTTTAAGTCCTCCGAAATCGTGAAAAACGACATACTATAGTATGCCCTCCGACACCATTGACTATAGCCTTTCGCTTTTGCGTGATTTTCACCTTTTTTTCAAATCCTCCGAAATCGTGAAAAACGACATACTATAGTATGCCCTCCGACACCATGGACTATAGCCTTTCGCATTTGCGTGATTTTCACCTTTTTTTTAAAAAATCCTCCGAAATCGTGAAAAACGACATACTATAGTATGCCCTCCGACACCATGGACTATAGCCTTTCGCTTTTGCGTGATTTTCACCTTTTTTTAAAATCCTCCGAAATCGTGAAAAACGACATACTATAGTATGCCCTCCGACACCATGGACTATAGCCTTTCGCTTTTGCGTGATTTTCACCTTTTTTTAAAATCCTCCGAAATCGTGAAAAACGACATACTATAGTATGCCCTCCGACACCATGGACTATAGCCTTTCGCTTTTGCGTGATTTTCACCTTTTTTTCAAATCCTCCGAAATCGTGAAAAACGACATACTATAGTATGCCCTCCGACACCATGGACTATAGCCTTTCGCTTTTGCGTGATTTTCACCTTTTTTTCAAATCCTCCGAAATCGTGAAAAACGACATACTATAGTATGCCCTCCGACACCATGGACTATAGCCTTTCGCATTTGCGTGATTTTCACCTTTTTTTTTAAAAATCCTCCGAAATCGTGAAAAACGACATACTATAGTATGCCCTCCGACACCATGGACTATAGCCTTTCGCTTTTGCGTGATTTTCACCTTTTTTTAAAATCCTCCGAAATCGTGAAAAACGACATACTATAGTATGCCCTCCGACACCATGGACTATAGCCTTTCGCATTTGCGTGATTTTCACCTTTTTTTTTAAAAATCCTCCGAAATCGTGAAAAACGACATACTATAGTATGCCCTCCGACACCATGGACTATAGCCTTTCGCTTTTGCGTGATTTTCACCTTTTTTTAAAATCCTCCGAAATCGTGAAAAACGACATACTATAGTATGCCCTCCGACACCATGGACTATAGCCTTTCGCTTTTGCGTGATTTTCACCTTTTTTTAAAATCCTCCGAAATCGTGAAAAACGACATACTATAGTATGCCCTCCGACACCATGGACTATAGCCTTTCGCTTTTGCGTGATTTTCACCTTTTTTTCAAATCCTCCGAAATCGTGAAAAACGACATACTATAGTATGCCCTCCGACACCATGGACTATAGCCTTTCGCTTTTGCGTGATTTTCACCTTTTTTTCAAATCCTCCGAAATCGTGAAAAACGACATACTATAGTATGCCCTCCGACACCATGGACTATAGCCTTTCGCTTTTGCGTGATTTTCACCTTTTTTTTAAATCCTCCGAAATCGTGAAAAACGACATACTATAGTATGCCCTCCGACACCATGGACTATAGCCTTTCGCTTTTGCGTGATTTTCACCTTTTTTTAAAATCCTCCGAAATCGTGAAAAACGCCATACTAGTATGCGGTCCGAGACCATGGACTATAGCCTTTCGCTTTTGCGTGATTTTCACCTTTTTTTCAAATCCTCCGAAATCGTGAAAAACGACATACTATAGTATGCCCTCCGACACCATGGACTATAGCCTTTCGCTTTTGCGTGATTTTCACCTTTTTTTCAAATCCTCCGAAATCGTGAAAAACGACATACTATGCCCTCCGACACCATGGACTATAGCCTTTCGCTTTTGCGTGATTTTCACCTTTTTTTTTAAATCCTCCGAAATCGTGAAAAACGACATACTAGTATGCGGCCCGAGACCATGGACTATAGCCTTTCGCTTTTGCGTGATTTTCACCTTTTTTTTAAATCCTCTGAAATCGTGAAAAACGACATACTATAGTATGCCCTCCGACACCATGGACTATAGCCTTTCGCTTTTGCGTGATTGTCACCTTTTTTTTTAAATCCTCCGAAATCGTGAAAAACGACATACTAGTATGCGGTCCGAGACCATGGACTATAGCCTTTCGCTTTTGCGTGATTTTCACCTTTTTTTAAAATCCTCCGAAAATCGTGAAAAACGACATACTATAGTATGCCCTCCGACACCATGGACTATAGCCTTTCGCTTTTGCGTGATTTTCACCTTTTTTTTTTAAATCCTCTGAAATCGTGAAAAACGACATACTATAGTATGCCCTCCGACACCATGGACTATAGCCTTTCGCTTTTGCGTGATTTTCACCTTTTTTTTTAAATCCTCCGAAATCGTGAAAAACGACATACTATAGTATGCCCTCCGATACCATGGACTATAGCCTTTCGCATTTGCGTGATTTTCACCTTTTTTTCAAATCCTCCGAAATCGTGAAAAACGACATACTATAGTATGCCCTCCGACACCATGGACTATAGCCTTTCGCTTTTGCGTGATTTTCACCTTTTTTTTAAATCCTCCGAAATCGTGAAAAACGACATACTATAGTATGCCCTCCGACACCATGGACTATAGCCTTTCGCTTTTGCGTGATTTTCACCTTTTTTTAAAATCCTCCGAAATCGTGAAAAACGACATACTATAGTATGCCCTCCGACACCATGGACTATAGCCTTTCGCTTTTGCGTGATTTTCACCTTTTTTTTTAATCCTCCGAAAACGTGAAAAACGACATACTATAGTATGCCCTCCGACACCATGGACTATAGCCTTTCGCTTTTGCGTGATTTTCACCTTTTTTTAAAATCCTCCGAAATCGTGAAAAACGACATACTATAGTATGCCCTCCGACACCATGGACTATAGCCTTTCGCTTTTGCGTGATTTTCACCTTATTTTCAAATCCTCCGAAATCGTGAAAAACGACATACTATAGTATGCCCTCCGACACCATGGACTATAGCCTTTCGCTTTTGCGTGATTTTCACCTTTTTTTCAAATCCTCCGAAATCGTGAAAAACGACATACTATAGTATGCCCTCCGACACCATGGACTATAGCCTTTCGCTTTTGCGTGATTTTCACCTTTTTTTAAAATCCTCCGAAATCGTGAAAAACGACATACTATAGTATGCCCTCCGACACCATGGACTATAGCCTTTCGCTTTTGCGTGATTTTCACCTTTTTTTTAAATCCTCCGAAATCGTGAAAAACGCCATACTAGTATGCGGTCCGAGACCATGGACTATAGCCTTTCGCTTTTGCGTGATTTTCACCTTTTTTTCAAATCCTCCGAAATCGTGAAAAACGACATACTATAGTATGCCCTCCGACACCATGGACTATAGCCTTTCGCTTTTGCGTGATTTTCACCTTTTTTTCAAATCCTCCGAAATCGTGAAAAACGACATACTATGCCCTCCGACACCATGGACTATAGCCTTTCGCTTTTGCGTGATTTTCACCTTTTTTTTTAAATCCTCCGAAATCGTGAAAAACGACATACTAGTATGCGGCCCGAGACCATGGACTATAGCCTTTCGCTTTTGCGTGATTTTCACCTTTTTTTTAAATCCTCTGAAATCGTGAAAAACGACATACTATAGTATGCCCTCCGACACCATGGACTATAGCCTTTCGCTTTTGCGTGATTGTCACCTTTTTTTTAAATCCTCCGAAATCGTGAAAAACGACATACTAGTATGCGGTCCGAGACCATGGACTATAGCCTTTCGCTTTTGCGTGATTTTCACCTTTTTTTAAAATCCTCCGAAAATCGTGAAAAACGACATACTATAGTATGCCCTCCGACACCATGGACTATAGCCTTTCGCTTTTGCGTGATTTTCACCTTTTTTTTTTAAATCCTCTGAAATCGTGAAAAACGACATACTATAGTATGCCCTCCGACACCATGGACTATAGCCTTTCGCTTTTGCGTGATTTTCACCTTTTTTTTTAAATCCTCCGAAATCGTGAAAAACGACATACTATAGTATGCCCTCCGATACCATGGACTATAGCCTTTCGCATTTGCGTGATTTTCACCTTTTTTTCAAATCCTCCGAAATCGTGAAAAACGACATACTATAGTATGCCCTCCGACACCATGGACTATAGCCTTTCGCTTTTGCGTGATTTTCACCTTTTTTTTAAATCCTCCGAAATCGTGAAAAACGACATACTATAGTATGCCCTCCGACACCATGGACTATAGCCTTTCGCTTTTGCGTGATTTTCACCTTTTTTTTAAATCCTCCGAAATCGTGAAAAACGACATACTATAGTATGCCCTCCGACACCATGGACTATAGCCTTTCGCATTTGCGTGATTTTCACCTTTTTTTTTTTAAATCCTCCGAAATCGTGAAAAACGACATACTATAGTATGCCCTCCGACACCATGGACTATAGCCTTTCGCTTTTGCGTGATTTTCACCTTTTTTTAAAATCCTCCGAAATCGTGAAAAACGACATACTATAGTATGCCCTCCGACACCATGGACTATAGCCTTTCGCTTTTGCGTGATTTTCACCTTTTTTTTAAATCCTCCGAAATCGTGAAAAACGACATACTATAGTATGCCCTCCGACACCATGGACTATAGCCTTTCGCTTTTGCGTGATTTTCACCTTTTTTTCAAATCCTCCGAAATCGTGAAAAACGACATACTATAGTATGCCCTCCGACACCATGGACTATAGCCTTTCGCTTTTGCGTGATTTTCACCTTTTTTTCAAATCCTCCGAAATCGTGAAAAACGACATACTATAGTATGCCCTCCGACACCATGGACTATAGCCTTTCGCTTTTGCGTGATTTTCACCTTTTTTTAAAATCCTCCGAAATCGTGAAAAACGACATACTATAGTATGCCCTCCGACACCATGGACTATAGCCTTTCGCTTTTGCGTGATTTTCACCTTTTTTTAAAATCCTCCGAAATCGTGAAAAACGCCATACTAGTATGCGGTCCGAGACCATGGACTATAGCCTTTCGCTTTTGCGTGATTTTCACCTTTTTTTCAAATCCTCCGAAATCGTGAAAAACGACATACTATAGTATGCCCTCCGACACCATGGACTATAGCCTTTCGCTTTTGCGTGATTTTCACCTTTTTTTCAAATCCTCCGAAATTGTGAAAAACGACATACTATGCCCTCCGACACCATGGACTATAGCCTTTCGCTTTTGCGTGATTTTCACCTTTTTTTTTAAATCCTCCGAAATCGTGAAAAACGACATACTAGTATGCGGCCCGAGACCATGGACTATAGCCTTTCGCTTTTGCGTGATTTTCACCTTTTTTTTAAATCCTCTGAAATCGTGAAAAACGACATACTATAGTATGCCCTCCGACACCATGGACTATAGCCTTTCGCTTTTGCGTGATTGTCACCTTTTTTTTAAATCCTCCGAAATCGTGAAAAACGACATACTAGTATGCGGTCCGAGACCATGGACTATAGCCTTTCGCTTTTGCGTGATTTTCACCTTTTTTTAAAATCCTCCGAAAATCGTGAAAAACGACATACTATAGTATGCCCTCCGACACCATGGACTATAGCCTTTCGCTTTTGCGTGATTTTCACCTTTTTTTTAAATCCTCTGAAATCGTGAAAAACGACATACTATAGTATGCCCTCCGACACCATGGACTATAGCCTTTCGCTTTTGCGTGATTTTCACCTTTTTTTTTAAATCCTCCGAAATCGTGAAAAACGACATACTATAGTATGCCCTCCGATACCATGGACTATAGCCTTTCGCATTTGCGTGATTTTCACCTTTTTTTCAAATCCTCCGAAATCGTGAAAAACGACATACTATAGTATGCCCTCCGACACCATGGACTATAGCCTTTCGCTTTTGCGTGATTTTCACCTTTTTTTTAAATCCTCCGAAATCGTAAAAAACAACATACTATAGTATGCCCTCCGACACCATTGTCTATAGCCTTTCGCTTTTGCGTGATTTTCACCTTTTTTTCAAATCCTCCGAAATCGTGAAAAACTACATACTATAGTATGCCCTCTGACACCATGGACTATAGCCTTTCGCTTTTGCGTGATTTTCACCTTTTTTTTTTTATCCTCCGAAATCGTGAAAAACGACAAACTATAGTATGCCCTCCGACACCATGGACTATAGCCTTTCGCTTTTGCGTGATTTTCACCTTTTTTTCAAATCCTCCAAAATCGTGGAAAACGACATACTATAGTATGCCCTCCGACACCATGGACTATAGCCTTTCGCTTTTGCGTGATTTTCACCTTTTTTTCAAATCCTCCGAAATCGTGAAAAACGACATACTATAGTATGCCCTCCGACACCATGGACTATAGCCTTTCGCATTTGCGTGATTTTCACCTTTTTTTTAAAAAATCCTCCGAAATCGTGAAAAACGACATACTATAGTATGCCCTCCGACACCATGGACTATAGCCTTTCGCTTTTGCGTGATTTTCACCTTTTTTTAAAATCCTCCGAAATCGTGAAAAACGACATACTATAGTATGCCCTCCGACACCATGGACTATAGCCTTTCGCTTTTGCGTGATTTTCACCTTTTTTTTAAATCCTCCGAAATCGTGAAAAACGACATACTATAGTATGCCCCCGACACCATGGACTATAGCCTTTCGCATTTGCGTGATTTTCACCTTTTTTTCAAATCCTCCGAAATCGTGAAAAACGACATACTATAGTATGCCCTCTGACACCATGGACTATAGCCTTTCGCTTTTGCGTGATTTTCACCTTTTTTTCAAATCCTCCGAAATCGTGAAAAACGACATACTATAGTATGCCCTCCGACACCATGGACTATAGCCTTTCGCTTTTGCGTGATTTTCACCTTTTTTTTAAATCCTCCGAAATCGTGAAAAACGACATACTATAGTATGCCCTCCGACACCATGGACTATAGCCTTTCGCTTTTGCGTGATTTTCACCTTTTTTTTAAATCCTCCGAAATCGTGAAAAACGACATACTATAGTATGCCCTCCGACACCATGGACTATATCCTTTCGCTTTTGCGTGATTTTCACCTTTTTTTCAAATCCTTAAAAATCGTGAAAAACGACATACTATAGTATGCCCTCCGACACCATGGACTATAGCCTTTCACTTTTGCGTGATTTTCACCTTTTTTTCAAATCCTCCGAAATCGTGAAAAACGACATACTATAGTATGCCCTCCGACACCATGGACTATAGCCTTTCGCTTTTGCGTGATTTTCACCTTTTTTAAAAAAATCCTCCAAAATCGTGAAAAACGACATACTATAGTATGCCCTCCGACACCATGGACTATAGCCTTTCGCTTTTGCGTGATTTTCACCTTTTTTTTAAATCCTCCGAAATCGTGAAAAACGACATACTATAGTATGCCCTCCGACACCATGGACTATAGCCTTTCGCTTTTGCGTGATTTTCACCTTTTTTTTTAAATCCTCCGAAAACGTGAAAAACGACATACTATAGTATGCCCTCCGACACCATGGACTATAGCCTTTCGCTTTTGCGTGATTTTCACCTTTTTTTCAAATCCTCCGAAATCGTGAAAAACGACATACTATAGTATGCCCTCCGACACCATGGACTATAGCCTTTCGCTTTTCCGTGATTTTCACCTTTTTTTTAAATCCTCCGAAATCGTGAAAAACGACATACTATAGTATGCCCTCCGACACCATGGACTATAGCCTTTCGCTTTTGCGTGATTTTCACCTTTTTTTTAAATCCTCCGAAATCGTGAAAAACGACATACTATAGTATGCCCTCCGACACCATTGACTATAGCCTTTCGCTTTTGCGTGATTTTCACCTTTTTTTCAAATCCTCCGAAATCGTGAAAAACGACATACTATAGTATGCCCTCCGACACCATGGACTATAGCCTTTCGCATTTGCGTGATTTTCACCTTTTTTTTTAAAAATCCTCCGAAATCGTGAAAAACGACATACTATAGTATGCCCTCCGACACCATGGACTATAGCCTTTCGCTTTTGCGTGATTTTCACCTTTTTTTAAAATCCTCCGAAATCGTGAAAAACGACATACTATAGTATGCCCTCCGACACCATGGACTATAGCCTTTCGCTTTTGCGTGATTTTCACCTTTTTTTAAAATCCTCCGAAATCGTGAAAAACGACATACTATAGTATGCCCTCCGACACCATGGACTATAGCCTTTCGCTTTTGCGTGATTTTCACCTTTTTTTCAAATCCTCCGAAATCGTGAAAAACGACATACTATAGTATGCCCTCCGACACCATGGACTATAGCCTTTCGCTTTTGCGTGATTTTCACCTTTTTTTCAAATCCTCCGAAATCGTGAAAAACGACATACTATAGTATGCCCTCCGACACCATGGACTATAGCCTTTCGCTTTTGCGTGATTTTCACCTTTTTTTAAAATCCTCCGAAATCGTGAAAAACGACATACTATAGTATGCCCTCCGACACCATGGACTATAGCCTTTCGCTTTTGCGTGATTTTCACCTTTTTTTAAAATCCTCCGAAATCGTGAAAAACGCCATACTAGTATGCGGTCCGAGACCATGGACTATAGCCTTTCGCTTTTGCGTGATTTTCACCTTTTTTTCAAATCCTCCGAAATCGTGAAAAACGACATACTATAGTATGCCCTCCGACACCATGGACTATAGCCTTTCGCTTTTGCGTGATTTTCACCTTTTTTTCAAATCCTCCGAAATCGTGAAAAACGACATACTATGCCCTCCGACACCATGGACTATAGCCTTTCGCTTTTGCGTGATTTTCACCTTTTTTTTAAATCCTCCGAAATCGTGAAAAACGACATACTAGTATGCGGCCCGAGACCATGGACTATAGCCTTTCGCTTTTGCGTGATTTTCACCTTTTTTTTAAATCCTCTGAAATCGTGAAAAACGACATACTATAGTATGCCCTCCGACACCATGGACTATAGCCTTTCGCTTTTGCGTGATTGTCACCTTTTTTTTAAATCCTCCGAAATCGTGAAAAACGACATACTAGTATGCGGTCCGAGACCATGGACTATAGCCTTTCGCTTTTGCGTGATTTTCACCTTTTTTTAAAATCCTCCGAAAATCGTGAAAAACGACATACTATAGTATGCCCTCCGACACCATGGACTATAGCCTTTCGCTTTTGCGTGATTTTCACCTTTTTTTTTAAATCCTCTGAAATCGTGAAAAACGACATACTATAGTATGCCCTCCGACACCATGGACTATAGCCTTTCGCTTTTGCGTGATTTTCACCTTTTTTTTTAAATCCTCCGAAATCGTGAAAAACGACATACTATAGTATGCCCTCCGATACCATGGACTATAGCCTTTCGCATTTGCGTGATTTTCACCTTTTTTTCAAATCCTCCGAAATCGTGAAAAACGACATACTATAGTATGCCCTCCGACACCATGGACTATAGCCTTTCGCTTTTGCGTGATTTTCACCTTTTTTTTTTTATCCTCCGAAATCGTGAAAAACGACAAACTATAGTATGCCCTCCGACACCATGGACTATAGCCTTTCGCTTTTGCGTGATTTTCACCTTTTTTTCAAATCCTCCAAAATCGTGGAAAACGACATACTATAGTATGCCCTCCGACACCATGGACTATAGCCTTTCGCTTTTGCGTGATTTTCACCTTTTTTTCAAATCCTCCGAAATCGTGAAAAACGACATACTATAGTATGCCCTCCGACACCATGGACTATAGCCTTTCGCATTTGCGTGATTTTCACCTTTTTTTTTAAAAATCCTCCGAAATCGTGAAAAACGACATACTATAGTATGCCCTCCGACACCATGGACTATAGCCTTTCGCTTTTGCGTGATTTTCACCTTTTTTTAAAATCCTCCGAAATCGTGAAAAACGCCATACTAGTATGCGGTCCGAGACCATGGACTATAGCCTTTCGCTTTTGCGTGATTTTCACCTTTTTTTCAAATCCTCCGAAATCGTGAAAAACGACATACTATAGTATGCCCTCCGACACCATGGACTATAGCCTTTCGCTTTTGCGTGATTTTCACCTTTTTTTCAAATCCTCCGAAATCGTGAAAAACGACATACTATGCCCTCCGACACCATGGACTATAGCCTTTCGCTTTTGCGTGATTTTCACCTTTTTTTTAAATCCTCCGAAATCGTGAAAAACGACATACTAGTATGCGGCCCGAGACCATGGACTATAGCCTTTCGCTTTTGCGTGATTTTCACCTTTTTTTTAAATCCTCTGAAATCGTGAAAAACGACATACTATAGTATGCCCTCCGACACCATGGACTATAGCCTTTCGCTTTTGCGTGATTGTCACCTTTTTTTTAAATCCTCCGAAATCGTGAAAAACGACATACTAGTATGCGGTCCGAGACCATGGACTATAGCCTTTCGCTTTTGCGTGATTTTCACCTTTTTTTAAAATCCTCCGAAAATCGTGAAAAACGACATACTATAGTATGCCCTCCGACACCATGGACTATAGCCTTTCGCTTTTGCGTGATTTTCACCTTTTTTTTTAAATCCTCTGAAATCGTGAAAAACGACATACTATAGTATGCCCTCCGACACCATGGACTATAGCCTTTCGCTTTTGCGTGATTTTCACCTTTTTTTTTAAATCCTCCGAAATCGTGAAAAACGACATACTATAGTATGCCCTCCGATACCATGGACTATAGCCTTTCGCATTTGCGTGATTTTCACCTTTTTTTCAAATCCTCCGAAATCGTGAAAAACGACATACTATAGTATGCCCTCCGACACCATGGACTATAGCCTTTCGCTTTTGCGTGATTTTCACCTTTTTTTTTTTATCCTCCGAAATCGTGAAAAACGACAAACTATAGTATGCCCTCCGACACCATGGACTATAGCCTTTCGCTTTTGCGTGATTTTCACCTTTTTTTCAAATCCTCCAAAATCGTGGAAAACGACATACTATAGTATGCCCTCCGACACCATGGACTATAGCCTTTCGCTTTTGCGTGATTTTCACCTTTTTTTCAAATCCTCCGAAATCGTGAAAAACGACATACTATAGTATGCCCTCCGACACCATGGACTATAGCCTTTCGCATTTGCGTGATTTTCACCTTTTTTTTTAAAAATCCTCCGAAATCGTGAAAAACGACATACTATAGTATGCCCTCCGACACCATGGACTATAGCCTTTCGCTTTTGCGTGATTTTCACCTTTTTTTAAAATCCTCCGAAATCGTGAAAAACGACATACTATAGTATGCCCTCCGACACCATGGACTATAGCCTTTCGCTTTTGCGTGATTTTCACCTTTTTTTTAAATCCTCCGAAATCGTGAAAAATGACATACTATAGTATGCCCCCGACACCATGGACTATAGCCTTTCGCATTTGCGTGATTTTCACCTTTTTTTCAAATCCTCCGAAATCGTGAAAAACGACATACTATAGTATGCCCTCTGACACCATGGACTATAGCCTTTCGCTTTTGCGTGATTTTCACCTTTTTTTCAAATCCTCCGAAATCGTGAAAAACGACATACTATAGTATGCCCTCCGACACCATGGACTATAGCCTTTCGCTTTTGCGTGATTTTCACCTTTTTTTTAAATCCTCCGAAATCGTGAAAAACGACATACTATAGTATGCCCTCCGACACCATGGACTATAGCCTTTCGCTTTTGCGTGATTTTCACCTTTTTTTTAAATCCTCCGAAATCGTGAAAAACGACATACTATAGTATGCCCTCCGACACCATGGACTATATCCTTTCGCTTTTGCGTGATTTTCACCTTTTTTTCAAATCCTTAAAAATCGTGAAAAACGACATACTATAGTATGCCCTCCGACACCATGGACTATAGCCTTTCACTTTTGCGTGATTTTCACCTTTTTTTCAAATCCTCCGAAATCGTGAAAAACGACATACTATAGTATGCCCTCCGACACCATGGACTATAGCCTTTCGCTTTTGCGTGATTTTCACCTTTTTTTAAAAAATCCTCCAAAATCGTGAAAAACGACATACTATAGTATGCCCTCCGACACCATGGACTATAGCCTTTCGCTTTTGCGTGATTTTCACCTTTTTTTTAAATCCTCCGAAATCGTGAAAAACGACATACTATAGTATGCCCTCCGACACCATGGACTATAGCCTTTCGCTTTTGCGTGATTTTCACATTTTTTTTTAAATCCTCCGAAAACGTGAAAAACGACATACTATAGTATGCCCTCCGACACCATGGACTATAGCCTTTCGCTTTTGCGTGATTTTCACATTTTTTTCAAATCCTCCGAAATCGTGAAAAACGACATACTATAGTATGCCCTCCGACACCATGGACTATAGCCTTTCGCTTTTGCGTGATTTTCACCTTTTTTTTAAATCCTCCGAAATCGTGAAAAACGACATACTATAGTATGCCCTCCGACACCATGGACTATAGCCTTTCGCTTTTGCGTGATTTTCACCTTTTTTTTAAATCCTCCGAAATCGTGAAAAACGACATACTATAGTATGCCCTCCGACACCATTGACTATAGCCTTTCGCTTTTGCGTGATTTTCACCTTTTTTTCAAATCCTCCGAAATCGTGAAAAACGACATACTATAGTATGCCCTCCGACACCATGGACTATAGCCTTTCGCATTTGCGTGATTTTCACCTTTTTTTTTTTAAATCCTCCGAAATCGTGAAAAACGACATACTATAGTATGCCCTCCGACACCATGGACTATAGCCTTTCGCTTTTGCGTGATTTTCACCTTTTTTTTAAATCCTCCGAAATCGTGAAAAACGACATACTATAGTATGCCCTCCGACACCATGGACTATAGCCTTTCGCTTTTGCGTGATTTTCACCTTTTTTTAAAATCCTCCGAAATCGTGAAAAACGACATACTATAGTATGCCCTCCGACACCATGGACTATAGCCTTTCGCTTTTGCGTGATTTTCACCTTTTTTTCAAATCCTCCGAAATCGTGAAAAACGACATACTATAGTATGCCCTCCGACACCATGGACTATAGCCTTTCGCTTTTGCGTGATTTTCACCTTTTTTTCAAATCCTCCGAAATCGTGAAAAACGACATACTATAGTATGCCCTCCGACACCATGGACTATAGCCTTTCGCTTTTGCGTGATTTTCACCTTTTTTTAAAATCCTCCGAAATCGTGAAAAACGACATACTATAGTATGCCCTCCGACACCATGGACTATAGCCTTTCGCTTTTGCGTGATTTTCACCTTTTTTTTTTTATCCTCCGAAATCGTGAAAAACGACAAACTATAGTATGCCCTCCGACACCATGGACTATAGCCTTTCGCTTTTGCGTGATTTTCACCTTTTTTTTTTTATCCTCCGAAATCGTGAAAAACGACAAACTATAGTATGCCCTCCGACACCATGGACTATAGCCTTTCGCTTTTGCGTGATTTTCACCTTTTTTTCAAATCCTCCAAAATCGTGGAAAACGACATACTATAGTATGCCCTCCGACACCATGGACTATAGCCTTTCGCTTTTGCGTGATTTTCACCTTTTTTTCAAATCCTCCGAAATCGTGAAAAACGACATACTATAGTATGCCCTCCGACACCATGGACTATAGCCTTTCGCTTTTGCGTGATTTTCACCTTTTTTTCAAATCCTCCGAAATCGTGAAAAACGACATACTATAGTATGCCCTCCGACACCATGGACTATAGCCTTTCGCTTTTGCGTAATTTTCACCTTTTTTTCAAATCCTCCGAAATCGTGAAAAACGACATACTATAGTATGCCCTCCGACACCATGGACTATAGCCTTTCGCTTTTGCGTGATTTTCACCTTTTTTTCAAATCCTCCGAAATCGTGAAAAACGACATACTATAGTATGCCCTCCGACACCATGGACTATAGCCTTTCGCTTTTGCGTGATTTTCACCTTTTTTTCAAATCCTCCGAAATCGTGAAAAACGACATACTATAGTATGCTCTCCGACACCATGGACTATAGCCTTTCGCTTTTGCGTGATTTTCAACTTTTTTTCAAATCCTCCGAAATCGTGAAAAACGACATACTATAGTATGCCCTCCGACACCATGGACTATAGCCTTTCGCTTTTGCGTGATTTTCACCTTTTTTTTAAATCCTCCGAAATCGTGAAAAACGACATACTATAGTATGCCCTCCGACACCATGAACTATAGCCTTTCGCTTTTGCGTGATTTTCACCTTTTTTTTAAATCCTCCGAAATCGTGAAAAACGACATACTATAGTATGCCCTCCGACACCATGGACTATAGCCTTTCGCTTTTGCGTGATTTTCACCTTTTTTTCAAATCCTCCGAAATCGTGAAAAACGACATACTATAGTATGCTCTCCGACACCATTGACTATAGCCTTTCGCTTTTGCGTGATTTTCAACTTTTTTTCAAATCCTCCGAAATCGTGAAAAACGACATACTATAGTATGCCCTCCGACACCATGGACTATAGCCTTTCGCTTTTGCGTGATTTTCACCTTTTTTTTAAATCCTCCGAAATCGTGAAAAACGACATACTATAGTATGCCCTCCGACACCATGGACTATAGCCTTTCGCTTTTGCGTGATTTTCACCTTTTTTTTAAATCCTCCGAAATCGTGAAAAACGACATACTATAGTATGCCCTCCGACACCATGGACTATAGCCTTTCGCTTTTGCGTGATTTTCACCTTTTTTTTAAATCCTCCGAAATCGTGAAAAACGACATACTATAGTATGCCCTCCGACACCATTGACTATAGCCTTTCGCTTTTGCGTGATTTTCACCTTTTTTTCAAATCCTCCGAAATCGTGAAAAACGACATACTATAGTATGCCCTCCGACACCATGGACTATAGCCTTTCGCATTTGCGTGATTTTCACCTTTTTTTTTTAAATCCTCCGAAATCGTGAAAAACGACATACTATAGTATGCCCTCCGACACCATGGACTATAGCCTTTCGCTTTTGCGTGATTTTCACCTTTTTTTTAAATCCTCCGAAATCGTGAAAAACGACATACTATAGTATGCCCTCCGACACCATGGACTATAGCCTTTCGCTTTTGCGTGATTTTCACCTTTTTTTAAAATCCTCCGAAATCGTGAAAAACGACATACTATAGTATGCCCTCCGACACCATGGACTATAGCCTTTCGCTTTTGCGTGATTTTCACCTTTTTTTCAAATCCTCCGAAATCGTGAAAAACGACATACTATAGTATGCCCTCCGACACCATGGACTATAGCCTTTCGCTTTTGCGTGATTTTCACCTTTTTTTCAAATCCTCCGAAATCGTGAAAAACGACATACTATAGTATGCCCTCCGACACCATGGACTATAGCCTTTCGCTTTTGCGTGATTTTCACCTTTTTTTAAAATCCTCCGAAATCGTGAAAAACGACATACTATAGTATGCCCTCCGACACCATGGACTATAGCCTTTCGCTTTTGCGTGATTTTCACCTTTTTTTTTTTATCCTCCGAAATCGTGAAAAACGACAAACTATAGTATGCCCTCCGACACCATGGACTATAGCCTTTCGCTTTTGCGTGATTTTCACCTTTTTTTTTTTATCCTCCGAAATCGTGAAAAACGACAAACTATAGTATGCCCTCCGACACCATGGACTATAGCCTTTCGCTTTTGCGTGATTTTCACCTTTTTTTCAAATCCTCCAAAATCGTGGAAAACGACATACTATAGTATGCCCTCCGACACCATGGACTATAGCCTTTCGCTTTTGCGTGATTTTCACCTTTTTTTCAAATCCTCCGAAATCGTGAAAAACGACATACTATAGTATGCCCTCCGACACCATGGACTATAGCCTTTCGCTTTTGCGTGATTTTCACCTTTTTTTCAAATCCTCCGAAATCGTGAAAAACGACATACTATAGTATGCCCTCCGACACCATGGACTATAGCCTTTCGCTTTTGCGTAATTTTCACCTTTTTTTCAAATCCTCCGAAATCGTGAAAAACGACATACTATAGTATGCCCTCCGACACCATGGACTATAGCCTTTCGCTTTTGCGTGATTTTCACCTTTTTTTCAAATCCTCCGAAATCGTGAAAAACGACATACTATAGTATGCCCTCCGACACCATGGACTATAGCCTTTCGCTTTTGCGTGATTTTCACCTTTTTGTCAAATCCTCCGAAATCGTGAAAAACGACATACTATAGTATGCTCTCCGACACCATGGACTATAGCCTTTCGCTTTTGCGTGATTTTCAACTTTTTTTCAAATCCTCCGAAATCGTGAAAAACGACATACTATAGTATGCCCTCCGACACCATGGACTATAGCCTTTCGCTTTTGCGTGATTTTCACCTTTTTTTTAAATCCTCCGAAATCGTGAAAAACGACATACTATAGTATGCCCTCCGACACCATGGACTATAGCCTTTCGCTTTTGCGTGATTTTCACCTTTTTTTCAAATCCTCCGAAATCGTGAAAAACGACATACTATAGTATGCCCTCCGACACCATGGACTATAGCCTTTCGCTTTTGCGTGATTTTCACCTTTTTTAAAATCCTCCGAAATCGTGAAAAACGACATACTAGTATGCGGCCCGACACCATGGACTATAGCCTTTCGCTTTTGCGTGATTTTCACCTTTTTTTCAAATCCTCCGAAATCGTGAAAAACGACATACTAGTATGCGGCCCGAGACCATGGACTATAGCCTTTCGCTTTTGCGTGATTTTCACCTTTTTTTTAAAATCCTCCGAAATCGTGAAAAACGACATACTATAGTATGCCCTCCGACACCATGGACTATAGCCTTTCGCTTTTGCGTGATTTTCACCTTTTTTTAAAATCCTCCGAAATCGTGAAAAACGACATATTATAGTATGCCCTCCGACACCATGGACTATAGCCTTTCGCTTTTGCGTGATTTTCACCTTTTTTTCAAATCCTCCGAAATCGTGAAAAACGACATACTATAATATGCCCTCCGACACCATGGACTATAGCCTTTCGCTTTTGCGCGATTGTCACCTTTTTTTTAAATCCTCCGAAATCGTGAAAAACGACATATTAGTATGCGGTCCGAGACCATGGACTATAGCCTTTCGCTTTTGCGTGATTTTCACCTTTTTTTCAAATCCTCCGAAATCGTGAAAAACGACATACTATAATATGCCCTCCGACACCATGGACTATAGCCTTTCGCTTTTGCGTGATTTTCACCTTTTTTTTTTAAAATCCTCTGAAATCGTGAAAAACGACATACTATAGTATGCCCTCTGACACCATGGACTATAGCCTTTCGCTTTTGCGTGATTTTCACCTTTTTTTTTAAATCCTCTGAAATCGTGAAAAACGACATACTATAGTATGCCCTCCGACACCATGGACTATAGCCTTTCGCTTTTGCGTGATTTTCACCTTTTTTTTTAAATCCTCCGAAATCGTGAAAAACGACATATTATAGTATGCCCTCCGACACCATGGACTATAGCCTTTCGCTTTTGCGTGATTTTCACCTTTTTTTCAAATCCTCCGAAATCGTGAAAAACGACATACTATAATATGCCCTCCGACACCATGGACTATAGCCTTTCGCTTTTGCGTGATTGTCACCTTTTTTTTAAATCCTCCGAAATCGTGAAAAACGACATACTAGTATGCGGTCCGAGACCATGGACTATAGCCTTTCGCTTTTGCGTGATTTTCACCTTTTTTTCAAATCCTCCGAAATCGTGAAAAACGACATACTATAGTATGCCCTCCGACACCATGGACTATAGCCTTTCGCTTTTGCGTGATTTTCACCTTTTTTTTTTAAATCCTCTGAAATCGTGAAAAACGACATACTATAGTATGCCCTCCGACACCATGGACTATAGCCTTTCGCTTTTGCGTGATTTTCACCTTTTTTTTTAAATCCTCCGAAATCGTGAAAAACGACATACTATAGTATGCCCTCCGACACCATGGACTATAGCCTTTCGCATTTGCGTGATTTTCACCTTTTTTTCAAATCCTCCGAAATCGTGAAAAACGACATACTATAGTATGCCCTCCGACACCATTGTCTATAGCCTTTCGCTTTTGCGTGATTTTCACCTTTTTTTCAAATCCTCCGAAATCGTGAAAAACTACATACTATAGTATGCCCTCTGACACCATGGACTATAGCCTTTCGCTTTTGCGTGATTTTCACCTTTTTTTCAAATCCTCCGAAATCGTGAAAAACGACATACTATAGTATGCCCTCCGACACCATGGACTATAGCCTTTCGCTTTTGCGTGATTTTCACCTTTTTTTTAAATCCTCCGAAATCGTGAAAAACTACATACTATAGTATGCCCTCCGACACCATGGACTATAGCCTTTCGCTTTTGCGTGATTTTCACCTTTTTTTCAAATCCTCCGAAATCGTGAAAAACGACATACTATAGTATGCCCTCCGACACCATGGACTATAGCCTTTCGCTTTTGCGTGATTTTCACCTTTTTTTTAAATCCTCCGAAATCGTGAAAAACGACATACTATAGTATGCCCTCCGACACCATGGACTATAGCCTTTCGCTTTTGCGTGATTTTCACCTTTTTTTTAAATCCTCCGAAATCGTGAAAAACGACATACTATAGTATGCCCTCCGACACCATGGACTATAGCCTTTCGCTTTTGCGTGATTTTCACCTTTTTTTCAAATCCTCCGAAATCGTGAAAAACGACATACTATAGTATGCCCTCCGACACCATGGACTATAGCCTTTCGCTTTTGCGTGATTTTCACCTTTTTTTTAAATCCTCCGAAATCGTGAAAAACGACATACTATAGTATGCCCTCCGACACCATGGACTATAGCCTTTCGCTTTTGCGTGATTTTCACCTTTTTTTTAAATCCTCCGAAATCGTGAAAAACGACATACTATAGTATGCCCTCCGACACCATGGACTATATCCTTTCGCTTTTGCGTGATTTTCACCTTTTTTTCAAATCCTTAAAAATCGTGAAAAACGACATACTATAGTATGCCCTCCGACACCATGGACTATAGCCTTTCACTTTTGCGTGATTTTCACCTTTTTTTCAAATCCTCCGAAATCGTGAAAAACGACATACTATAGTATGCCCTCCGACACCAGGGACTATAGCCTTTCGCTTTTGCGTGATTTTCACCTTTTTTTTTTAAATCCTCCAAAATCGTGAAAAACGACATACTATAGTATGCCCTCCGACACCATGGACTATAGCCTTTCGCTTTTGCGTGATTTTCACCTTTTTTTTTAATCCTCCGAAATCGTGAAAAACGACATACTATAGTATGCCCTCCGACAACATGGACTATAGCCTTTCGCTTTTGCGTGATTTTCACCTTTTTTTTTAAATCCTCCGAAAACGTGAAAAACGACATACTATAGTATGCCCTCCGACACCATGGACTATAGCCTTTCGCTTTTGCGTGATTTTCACCTTTTTTTCAAATCCTCCGAAATCGTGAAAAACGACATACTATAGTATGCCCTCCGACACCATGGACTATAGCCTTTCGCTTTTGCGTGATTTTCACCTTTTTTTTAAATCCTCCGAAATCGTGAAAAACGACATACTATAGTATGCCCTCCGACACCATGGACTATAGCCTTTCGCTTTTGCGTGATTTTCACCTTTTTTTTTAAATCCTCCGAAATCGTGAAAAACGACATACTATAGTATGCCCTCCGACACCATTGACTATAGCCTTTCGCTTTTGCGTGATTTTCACCTTTTTTTCAAATCCTCCGAAATCGTGAAAAACGACATACTATAGTATGCCCTCCGACACCATGGACTATAGCCTTTCGCATTTGCGTGATTTTCACCTTTTTTTTTTAAATCCTCCGAAATCGTGAAAAACGACATACTATAGTATGCCCTCCGACACCATGGACTATAGCCTTTCGCTTTTGCGTGATTTTCACCTTTTTTTAAAATCCTCCGAAATCGTGAAAAACGACATACTATAGTATGCCCTCCGACACCATGGACTATAGCCTTTCGCTTTTGCGTGATTTTCACCTTTTTTTAAAATCCTCCGAAATCGTGAAAAACGACATACTATAGTATGCCCCCGACACCATGGACTATAGCCTTTCGCATTTGCGTGATTTTCACCTTTTTTTCAAATCCTCCGAAATCGTGAAAAACGACATACTATAGTATGCCCTCTGACACCATGGACTATAGCCTTTCGCTTTTGCGTGATTTTCACCTTTTTTTCAAATCCTCCGAAATCGTGAAAAACGACATACTATAGTATGCCCTCCGACACCATGGACTATAGCCTTTCGCTTTTGCGTGATTTTCACCTTTTTTTTAAATCCTCCGAAATCGTGAAAAACGACATACTATAGTATGCCCTCCGACACCATGGACTATAGCCTTTCGCTTTTGCGTGATTTTCACCTTTTTTTTAAATCCTCCGAAATCGTGAAAAACGACATACTATAGTATGCCCTCCGACACCATGGACTATATCCTTTCGCTTTTGCGTGATTTTCACCTTTTTTTCAAATCCTTAAAAATCGTGAAAAACGACATACTATAGTATGCCCTCCGACACCATGGACTATAGCCTTTCACTTTTGCGTGATTTTCACCTTTTTTTCAAATCCTCCGAAATCGTGAAAAACGACATACTATAGTATGCCCTCCGACACCATGGACTATAGCCTTTCGCTTTTGCGTGATTTTCACCTTTTTTTTAAAAATCCTCCAAAATCGTGAAAAACGACATACTATAGTATGCCCTCCGACACCATGGACTATAGCCTTTCGCTTTTGCGTGATTTTCACCTTTTTTTTAAATCCTCCGAAATCGTGAAAAACGACATACTATAGTATGCCCTCCGACACCATGGACTATAGCCTTTCGCTTTTGCGTGATTTTCACCTTTTTTTTTAAATCCTCCGAAAACGTGAAAAACGACATACTATAGTATGCCCTCCGACACCATGGACTATAGCCTTTCGCTTTTGCGTGATTTTCACATTTTTTTCAAATCCTCCGAAATCGTGAAAAACGACATACTATAGTATGCCCTCCGACACCATGGACTATAGCCTTTCGCTTTTGCGTGATTTTCACCTTTTTTTTAAATCCTCCGAAATCGTGAAAAACGACATACTATAGTATGCCCTCCGACACCATGGACTATAGCCTTTCGCTTTTGCGTGATTTTCACCTTTTTTTTAAATCCTCTGAAATCGTGAAAAACGACATACTATAGTATGCCCTCCGACACCATTGACTATAGCCTTTCGCTTTTGCGTGATTTTCACCTTTTTTTCAAATCCTCCGAAATCGTGAAAAACGACATACTATAGTATGCCCTCCGACACCATGGACTATAGCCTTTCGCATTTGCGTGATTTTCACCTTTTTTTTTTTAAATCCTCCGAAATCGTGAAAAACGACATACTATAGTATGCCCTCCGACACCATGGACTATAGCCTTTCGCTTTTGCGTGATTTTCACCTTTTTTTAAAATCCTCCGAAATCGTGAAAAACGACATACTATAGTATGCCCTCCGACACCATGGACTATAGCCTTTCGCTTTTGCGTGATTTTCACCTTTTTTTTAAATCCTCCGAAATCGTGAAAAACGACATACTATAGTATGCCCTCCGACACCATGGACTATAGCCTTTCGCTTTTGCGTGATTTTCACCTTTTTTTCAAATCCTCCGAAATCGTGAAAAACGACATACTATAGTATGCCCTCCGACACCATGGACTATAGCCTTTCGCTTTTGCGTGATTTTCACCTTTTTTTCAAATCCTCCGAAATCGTGAAAAACGACATACTATAGTATGCCCTCCGACACCATGGACTATAGCCTTTCGCTTTTGCGTGATTTTCACCTTTTTTTAAAATCCTCCGAAATCGTGAAAAACGACATACTATAGTATGCCCTCCGACACCATGGACTATAGCCTTTCGCTTTTGCGTGATTTTCACCTTTTTTTTTTTATCCTCCGAAATCGTGAAAAACGACAAACTATAGTATGCCCTCCGACACCATGGACTATAGCCTTTCGCTTTTGCGTGATTTTCACCTTTTTTTTTTTATCCTCCGAAATCGTGAAAAACGACAAACTATAGTATGCCCTCCGACACCATGGACTATAGCCTTTCGCTTTTGCGTGATTTTCACCTTTTTTTCAAATCCTCCAAAATCGTGGAAAACGACATACTATAGTATGCCCTCCGACACCATGGACTATAGCCTTTCGCTTTTGCGTGATTTTCACCTTTTTTTCAAATCCTCCGAAATCGTGAAAAACGACATACTATAGTATGCCCTCCGACACCATGGACTATAGCCTTTCGCTTTTGCGTGATTTTCACCTTTTTTTCAAATCCTCCGAAATCGTG
The DNA here is from genome assembly GCF_951216825.1 of Electrona antarctica. Lineage (NCBI taxonomy): Eukaryota > Metazoa > Chordata > Actinopteri > Myctophiformes > Myctophidae > Electrona > Electrona antarctica. The sequence continues at coordinate 41,649,618 of NC_136793.1, forward strand.
AAAAACGACATACTATAGTATGCCCTCCGACACCATGGACTATAGCCTTTCGCTTTTGCGTAATTTTCACCTTTTTTTCAAATCCTCCGAAATCGTGAAAAACGACATACTATAGTATGCCCTCCGACACCATGGACTATAGCCTTTCGCTTTTGCGTGATTTTCACCTTTTTTTCAAATCCTCCGAAATCGTGAAAAACGACATACTATAGTATGCCCTCCGACACCATGGACTATAGCCTTTCGCTTTTGCGTGATTTTCACCTTTTTTTCAAATCCTCCGAAATCGTGAAAAACGACATACTATAGTATGCTCTCCGACACCATGGACTATAGCCTTTCGCTTTTGCGTGATTTTCACCTTTTTTAAAATCCTCCGAAATCGTGAAAAACGACATACTAGTATGCGGCCCGACACCATGGACTATAGCCTTTCGCTTTTGCGTGATTTTCACCTTTTTTTCAAATCCTCCGAAATCGTGAAAAACGACATACTAGTATGCGGCCCGAGACCATGGACTATAGCCTTTCGCTTTTGCGTGATTTTCACCTTTTTTTTCAAATCCTCCGAAATCGTGAAAAACGACATACTATAGTATGCCCTCCGACACCATGGACTATAGCCTTTCGCTTTTGCGTGATTTTCACCTTTTTTTAAAATCCTCCGAAATCGTGAAAAACGACATATTATAGTATGCCCTCCGACACCATGGACTATAGCCTTTCGCTTTTGCGTGATTTTCACCTTTTTTTCAAATCCTCCGAAATCGTGAAAAACGACATACTATAATATGCCCTCCGACACCATGGACTATAGCCTTTCGCTTTTGCGTGATTGTCACCTTTTTTTTAAATCCTCCGAAATCGTGAAAAACGACATATTAGTATGCGGTCCGAGACCATGGACTATAGCCTTTCGCTTTTGCGTGATTTTCACCTTTTTTTCAAATCCTCCGAAATCGTGAAAAACGACATACTATAATATGCCCTCCGACACCATGGACTATAGCCTTTCGCTTTTGCGTGATTTTCACCTTTTTTTTTTAAATCCTCTGAAATCGTGAAAAACGACATACTATAGTATGCCCTCTGACACCATGGACTATAGCCTTTCGCTTTTGCGTGATTTTCACCTTTTTTTTTAAATCCTCTGAAATCGTGAAAAACGACATACTATAGTATGCCCTCCGACACCATGGACTATAGCCTTTCGCTTTTGCGTGATTTTCACCTTTTTTTTAAAATCCTCCGAAATCGTGAAAAACGACATATTATAGTATGCCCTCCGACACCATGGACTATAGCCTTTCGCTTTTGCGTGATTTTCACCTTTTTTTCAAATCCTCCGAAATCGTGAAAAACGACATACTATAATATGCCCTCCGACACCATGGACTATAGCCTTTCGCTTTTGCGTGATTGTCACCTTTTTTTTAAATCCTCCGAAATCGTGAAAAACGACATACTAGTATGCGGTCCGAGACCATGGACTATAGCCTTTCGCTTTTGCGTGATTTTCACCTTTTTTTCAAATCCTCCGAAATCGTGAAAAACGACATACTATAGTATGCCCTCCGACACCATGGACTATAGCCTTTCGCTTTTGCGTGATTTTCACCTTTTTTTTTTAAATCCTCTGAAATCGTGAAAAACGACATACTATAGTATGCCCTCCGACACCATGGACTATAGCCTTTCGCTTTTGCGTGATTTTCACCTTTTTTTTTAAATCCTCCGAAATCGTGAAAAACGACATACTATAGTATGCCCTCCGACACCATGGACTATAGCCTTTCGCATTTGCGTGATTTTCACCTTTTTTTCAAATCCTCCGAAATCGTGAAAAACGACATACTATAGTATGCCCTCCGACACCATTGTCTATAGCCTTTCGCTTTTGCGTGATTTTCACCTTTTTTTCAAATCCTCCGAAATCGTGAAAAACTACATACTATAGTATGCCCTCTGACACCATGGACTATAGCCTTTCGCTTTTGCGTGATTTTCACCTTTTTTTCAAATCCTCCGAAATCGTGAAAAACGACATACTATAGTATGCCCTCCGACACCATGGACTATAGCCTTTCGCTTTTGCGTGATTTTCACCTTTTTTTTAAATCCTCCGAAATCGTGAAAAACTACATACTATAGTATGCCCTCCGACACCATGGACTATAGCCTTTCGCTTTTGCGTGATTTTCACCTTTTTTTCAAATCCTCCGAAATCGTGAAAAACGACATACTATAGTATGCCCTCCGACACCATGGACTATAGCCTTTCGCTTTTGCGTGATTTTCACCTTTTTTTTAAATCCTCCGAAATCGTGAAAAACGACATACTATAGTATGCCCTCCGACACCATGGACTATAGCCTTTCGCTTTTGCGTGATTTTCACCTTTTTTTTTAAATCCTCCGAAATCGTGAAAAACGACATACTATAGTATGCCCTCCGACACCATGGACTATAGCCTTTCGCTTTTGCGTGATTTTCACCTTTTTTTCAAATCCTCCGAAATCGTGAAAAACGACATACTATAGTATGCCCTCCGACACCATGGACTATAGCCTTTCGCTTTTGCGTGATTTTCACCTTTTTTTTAAATCCTCCGAAATCGTGAAAAACGACATACTATAGTATGCCCTCCGACACCATGGACTATAGCCTTTCGCTTTTGCGTGATTTTCACCTTTTTTTTAAATCCTCCGAAATCGTGAAAAACGACATACTATAGTATGCCCTCCGACACCATGGACTATATCCTTTCGCTTTTGCGTGATTTTCACCTTTTTTTCAAATCCTTAAAAATCGTGAAAAACGACATACTATAGTATGCCCTCCGACACCATGGACTATAGCCTTTCACTTTTGCGTGATTTTCACCTTTTTTTCAAATCCTCCGAAATCGTGAAAAACGACATACTATAGTATGCCCTCCGACACCAGGGACTATAGCCTTTCGCTTTTGCGTGATTTTCACCTTTTTTTTTTAAATCCTCCAAAATCGTGAAAAACGACATACTATAGTATGCCCTCCGACACCATGGACTATAGCCTTTCGCTTTTGCGTGATTTTCACCTTTTTTTTTAATCCTCCGAAATCGTGAAAAACGACATACTATAGTATGCCCTCCGACAACATGGACTATAGCCTTTCGCTTTTGCGTGATTTTCACCTTTTTTTTTAAATCCTCCGAAAACGTGAAAAACGACATACTATAGTATGCCCTCCGACACCATGGACTATAGCCTTTCGCTTTTGCGTGATTTTCACCTTTTTTTCAAATCCTCCGAAATCGTGAAAAACGACATACTATAGTATGCCCTCCGACACCATGGACTATAGCCTTTCGCTTTTGCGTGATTTTCACCTTTTTTTTAAATCCTCCGAAATCGTGAAAAACGACATACTATAGTATGCCCTCCGACACCATGGACTATAGCCTTTCGCTTTTGCGTGATTTTCACCTTTTTTTTTAAATCCTCCGAAATCGTGAAAAACGACATACTATAGTATGCCCTCCGACACCATTGACTATAGCCTTTCGCTTTTGCGTGATTTTCACCTTTTTTTCAAATCCTCCGAAATCGTGAAAAACGACATACTATAGTATGCCCTCCGACACCATGGACTATAGCCTTTCGCATTTGCGTGATTTTCACCTTTTTTTTTTAAAAATCCTCCGAAATCGTGAAAAACGACATACTATAGTATGCCCTCCGACACCATGGACTATAGCCTTTCGCTTTTGCGTGATTTTCACCTTTTTTTAAAATCCTCCGAAATCGTGAAAAACGACATACTATAGTATGCCCTCCGACACCATGGACTATAGCCTTTCGCTTTTGCGTGATTTTCACCTTTTTTTAAAATCCTCCGAAATCGTGAAAAACGACATACTATAGTATGCCCCCGACACCATGGACTATAGCCTTTCGCATTTGCGTGATTTTCACCTTTTTTTCAAATCCTCCGAAATCGTGAAAAACGACATACTATAGTATGCCCTCTGACACCATGGACTATAGCCTTTCGCTTTTGCGTGATTTTCACCTTTTTTTCAAATCCTCCGAAATCGTGAAAAACGACATACTATAGTATGCCCTCCGACACCATGGACTATAGCCTTTCGCTTTTGCGTGATTTTCACCTTTTTTTTAAATCCTCCGAAATCGTGAAAAACGACATACTATAGTATGCCCTCCGACACCATGGACTATAGCCTTTCGCTTTTGCGTGATTTTCACCTTTTTTTTAAATCCTCCGAAATCGTGAAAAACGACATACTATAGTATGCCCTCCGACACCATGGACTATAGCCTTTCGCTTTTGCGTGATTTTCACCTTTTTTTCAAATCCTTAAAAATCGTGAAAAACGACATACTATAGTATGCCCTCCGACACCATGGACTATAGCCTTTCACTTTTGCGTGATTTTCACCTTTTTTTCAAATCCTCCGAAATCGTGAAAAACGACATACTATAGTATGCCCTCCGACACCATGGACTATAGCCTTTCGCTTTTGCGTGATTTTCACCTTTTTTTTAAATCCTCCGAAATCGTGAAAAACGACATACTATAGTATGCCCTCCGACACCATGGACTATAGCCTTTCGCTTTTGCGTGATTTTCACCTTTTTTTTAAATCCTCCGAAATCGTGAAAAACGACATACTATAGTATGCCCTCCGACACCATTGACTATAGCCTTTCGCTTTTGCGTGATTTTCACCTTTTTTTCAAATCCTCCGAAATCGTGAAAAACGACATACTATAGTATGCCCTCCGACACCATGGACTATAGCCTTTCGCATTTGCGTGATTTTCACCTTTTTTTTTTTTAAATCCTCCGAAATCGTGAAAAACTACATACTATAGTATGCCCTCCGACACCATGGACTATAGCCTTTCGCTTTTGCGTGATTTTCACCTTTTTTTAAAATCCTCCGAAATCGTGAAAAACGACATACTATAGTATGCCCTCCGACACCATGGACTATAGCCTTTCGCTTTTGCGTGATTTTCACCTTTTTTTAAAATCCTCCGAAATCGTGAAAAACGACATACTATAGTATGCCCCCGACACCATGGACTATAGCCTTTCGCATTTGCGTGATTTTCACCTTTTTTTCAAATCCTCCGAAATCGTGAAAAACGACATACTATAGTATGCCCTCTGACACCATGGACTATAGCCTTTCGCTTTTGCGTGATTTTCACCTTTTTTTCAAATCCTCCGAAATCGTGAAAAACGACATACTATAGTATGCCCTCCGACACCATGGACTATAGCCTTTCGCTTTTGCGTGATTTTCACCTTTTTTTTTAAATCCTCCGAAATCGTGAAAAACGACATACTATAGTATGCCCTCCGACACCATGGACTATAGCCTTTCGCTTTTGCGTGATTTTCACCTTTTTTTTAAATCCTCCGAAATCGTGAAAAACGACATACTATAGTATGCCCTCCGACACCATGGACTATATCCTTTCGCTTTTGCGTGATTTTCACCTTTTTTTCAAATCCTTAAAAATCGTGAAAAACGACATACTATAGTATGCCCTCCGACACCATGGACTATAGCCTTTCACTTTTGCGTGATTTTCACCTTTTTTTCAAATCCTCCGAAATCGTGAAAAACGACATACTATAGTATGCCCTCCGACACCATGGACTATAGCCTTTCGCTTTTGCGTGATTTTCACCTTTTTTTTAAAAATCCTCCAAAATCGTGAAAAACGACATACTATAGTATGCCCTCCGACACCATGGACTATAGCCTTTCGCTTTTGCGTGATTTTCACCTTTTTTTTAAATCCTCCGAAATCGTGAAAAACGACATACTATAGTATGCCCTCCGACACCATGGACTATAGCCTTTCGCTTTTGCGTGATTTTCACCTTTTTTTTTAATCCTCCGAAATCGTGAAAAACGACATACTATAGTATGCCCTCCGACACCATGGACTATAGCCTTTCGCTTTTGCGTGATTTTCACCTTTTTTTCAAATCCTCCGAAATCGTGAAAAACGACATACTATAGTATGCCCTCCGACACCATGGACTATAGCCTTTCGCTTTTGCGTGATTTTCACCTTTTTTTTAAATCCTCCGAAATCGTGAAAAACGACATACTATAGTATGCCCTCCGACACCATGGACTATAGCCTTTCGCTTTTGCGTGATTTTCACCTTTTTTTTAAATCCTCCGAAATCGTGAAAAACGACATACTATAGTATGCCCTCCGACACCATTGACTATAGCCTTTCGCTTTTGCGTGATTTTCACCTTTTTTTCAAATCCTCCGAAATCGTGAAAAACGACATACTATAGTATGCCCTCCGACACCATGGACTATAGCCTTTCGCATTTGCGTGATTTTCACCTTTTTTTTTAAAAATCCTCCGAAATCGTGAAAAACGACATACTATAGTATGCCCTCCGACACCATGGACTATAGCCTTTCGCTTTTGCGTGATTTTCACCTTTTTTTTAAATCCTCCGAAATCGTGAAAAACGACATACTATAGTATGCCCTCCGACACCATGGACTATAGCCTTTCGCTTTTGCGTGATTTTCACCTTTTTTTAAAATCCTCCGAAATCGTGAAAAACGACATACTATAGTATGCCCTCCGACACCATGGACTATAGCCTTTCGCTTTTGCGTGATTTTCACCTTTTTTTTAAATCCTCCGAAATCGTGAAAAACGACATACTATAGTATGCCCTCCGACACCATGGACTATAGCCTTTCGCTTTTGCGTGATTTTCACCTTTTTTTCAAATCCTCCGAAATCGTGAAAAACGACATACTATAGTATGCCCTCCGACACCATGGACTATAGCCTTTCGCTTTTGCGTGATTTTCACCTTTTTTTTAAATCCTCCGAAATCGTGAAAAACGACATACTATAGTATGCCCTCCGACACCATGGACTATAGCCTTTCGCTTTTGCGTGATTTTCACCTTTTTTTTAAATCCTCCGAAATCGTGAAAAACGACATACTATAGTATGCCCTCCTACACCATTGACTATAGCCTTTCGCTTTTGCGTGATTTTCACCTTTTTTTCAAATCCTCCGAAATCGTGAAAAACGACATACTATAGTATGCCCTCCGACACCATGGACTATAGCCTTTCGCATTTGCGTGATTTTCACCTTTTTTTTTTAAATCCTCCGAAATCGTGAAAAACGACATACTATAGTATGCCCTCCGACACCATGGACTATAGCCTTTCGCTTTTGCGTGATTTTCACCTTTTTTTTAAATCCTCCGAAATCGTGAAAAACGACATACTATAGTATGCCCTCCGACACCATGGACTATAGCCTTTCGCTTTTGCGTGATTTTCACCTTTTTTTAAAATCCTCCGAAATCGTGAAAAACGACATACTATAGTATGCCCTCCGACACCATGGACTATAGCCTTTCGCTTTTGCGTGATTTTCACCTTTTTTTTAAATCCTCCGAAATCGTGAAAAACGACATACTATAGTATGCCCCCGACACCATGGACTATAGCCTTTCGCATTTGCGTGATTTTCACCTTTTTTTCAAATCCTCCGAAATCGCGAAAAACGACATACTATAGTATGCCCTCTGACACCATGGACTATAGCCTTTCGCTTTTGCGTGATTTTCACCTTTTTTTCAAATCCTCCGAAATCGTGAAAAACGACATACTATAGTATGCCCTCCGACACCATGGACTATAGCCTTTCGCTTTTGCGTGATTTTCACCTTTTTTTTAAATCCTCCGAAATCGTGAAAAACGACATACTATAGTATGCCCTCCGACACCATGGACTATAGCCTTTCGCTTTTGCGTGATTTTCACCTTTTTTTTAAATCCTCCGAAATCGTGAAAAACGACATACTATAGTATGCCCTCCGACACCATGGACTATATCCTTTCGCTTTTGCGTGATTTTCACCTTTTTTTCAAATCCTTAAAAATCGTGAAAAACGACATACTATAGTATGCCCTCCGACACCATGGACTATAGCCTTTCACTTTTGCGTGATTTTCACCTTTTTTTCAAATCCTCCGAAATCGTGAAAAACGACATACTATAGTATGCCCTCCGACACCATGGACTATAGCCTTTCGCTTTTGCGTGATTTTCACCTTTTTTTTTTAAATCCTCCAAAATCGTGAAAAACGACATACTATAGTATGCCCTCCGACACCATGGACTATAGCCTTTCGCTTTTGCGTGATTTTCACCTTTTTTTTAAATCCTCCGAAATCGTGAAAAACGACATACTATAGTATGCCCTCCGACACCATGGACTATAGCCTTTCGCTTTTGCGTGATTTTCACCTTTTTTTTAAAATCCTCCGAAAACGTGAAAAACGACATACTATAGTATGCCCTCCGACACCATGGACTATAGCCTTTCGCTTTTGCGTGATTTTCACCTTTTTTTCAAATCCTCCGAAATCGTGAAAAACGACATACTATAGTATGCCCTCCGACACCATGGACTATAGCCTTTCGCTTTTGCGTGATTTTCACCTTTTTTTTAAATCCTCCGAAATCGTGAAAAACGACATACTATAGTATGCCCTCCGACACCATGGACTATAGCCTTTCGCTTTTGCGTGATTTTCACCTTTTTTTTAAATCCTCCGAAATCGTGAAAAACGACATACTATAGTATGCCCTCCGACACCATTGACTATAGCCTTTCGCTTTTGCGTGATTTTCACCTTTTTTTCAAATCCTCCGAAATCGTGAAAAACGACATACTATAGTATGCCCTCCGACACCATGGACTATAGCCTTTCGCATTTGCGTGATTTTCACCTTTTTTTTTTTAAATCCTCCGAAATCGTGAAAAACGACATACTATAGTATGCCCTCCGACACCATGGACTATAGCCTTTCGCTTTTGCGTGATTTTCACCTTTTTTTAAAATCCTCCGAAATCGTGAAAAACGACATACTATAGTATGCCCTCCGACACCATGGACTATAGCCTTTCGCTTTTGCGTGATTTTCACCTTTTTTTTAAATCCTCCGAAATCGTGAAAAACGACATACTATAGTATGCCCTCCGACACCATGGACTATAGCCTTTCGCTTTTGCGTGATTTTCACCTTTTTTTCAAATCCTCCGAAATCGTGAAAAACGACAAACTATAGTATGCCCTCTGACACCATGGACTATAGCCTTTCGCTTTTGCGTGATTTTCACCTTTTTTTTAAATCCTCCGAAATCGTGAAAAACGACATACTATAGTATGCCCTCCGACACCATGGACTATAGCCTTTCGCTTTTGCGTGATTTTCACCTTTTTTTTAAATCCTCCGAAATCGTGAAAAACGACATACTATAGTATGCCCTCCGACACCATGGACTATAGCCTTTCGCTTTTGCGTGATTTTCACCTTTTTTTCAAATCCTCCGAAATCGTGAAAAACGACAAACTATAGTATGCCCTCTGACACCATGGACTATAGCTTTTCGCTTTTGCGTGATTTTCACCTTTTTTTCAAATCCTCCGAAATCGTGAAAAACGACATACTATAGTATGCCCTCCGACACCATGGACTATAGCCTTTCGCTTTTGCGTGATTTTCACCTTTTTTTAAAATCCTCCGAAATCGTGAAAAACGACATACTATAGTATGCCCTCCGACACCATGGACTATAGCCTTTCGCTTTTGCGTGATTTTCACCTTTTTTTTAAATCCTCCGAAATCGTGAAAAACGACATACTATAGTATGCCCTCCGACACCATGGACTATAGCCTTTCGCTTTTGCGTGATTGTCACCTTTTTTTTTAATCCTCCGAAATCGTGAAAAACGACATACTAGTATGCGGCCCGAGACCATGGACTATAGCCTTTCGCTTTTGCGTGATTTTCACCTTTTTTTCAAATCCTCCGAAATCGTGAAAAACGACATACTATAGTATGCCCTCCGACACCATGGACTATAGCCTTTCGCTTTTGCGTGATTTTCACCTTTTTTTTAAATCCTCCGAAATCGTGAAAAACGACATACTATAGTATGCCCTCCGACACCATGGACTATAGCCTTTCGCTTTTGCGTGATTTTCACCTTTTTTTCAAATCCTCCGAAATCGTGAAAAACGACATACTATAGTATGCCCTCCGACACCATGGACTATAGCCTTTCGCTTTTGCGTGATTTTCACCTTTTTTTCAAATCCTCCGAAATCGTGAAAAACGACATACTATAGTATGCCCTCCGACACCATGGACTATAGCCTTTCGCTTTTGCGTGATTTTCACCTTTTTTTCAAATCCTCCGAAATCGTGAAAAACGACATACTATAGTATGCCCTCCGACACCATGGACTATAGCCTTTCGCTTTTGCGTGATTTTCACCTTTTTTTTAAATCCTCCGAAATCGTGAAAAACGACATACTATAGTATGCCCTCCGACACCATGGACTATAGCCTTTCGCTTTTGCGTGATTTTCACCTTTTTTTTAAATCCTCCGAAATCGTGAAAAACGACATACTATAGTATGCCCTCCGACACCATGGACTATATCCTTTCGCTTTTGCGTGATTTTCACCTTTTTTTCAAATCCTCCGAAATCGTGAAAAACGACATACTATAGTATGCCCTCCGACACCATGGACTATAGCCTTTCGCTTTTGCGTGATTTTCACCTTTTTTTTAAATCCTCCGAAATCGTGAAAAACGACATACTATAGTATGCCCTCCGACACCATGGACTATATCCTTTCGCTTTTGCGTGATTTTCACCTTTTTTTCAAATCCTCCGAAATCGTGAAAAACGACATACTATAGTATGCCCTCCGACACCATGGACTATAGCCTTTCGCTTTTGCGTGATTTTCACCTTTTTTTTTTAAATCCTCCAAAATCGTGAAAAACGACATACTATAGTATGCCCTCCGACACCATGGACTATAGCCTTTCGCTTTTGCTTGATTTTCACCTTTTTTTTAAATCCTCCGAAATCGTGAAAAACGACATACTATAGTATGCCCTCCGACACCATGGACTATAGCCTTTCGCTTTTGCGTGATTTTCACCTTTTTTTTTAAATCCTCCGAAAACGTGAAAAACGACATACTATAGTATGCCCTCCGACACCATGGACTATAGCCTTTCGCTTTTGCGTGATTTTCACCTTTTTTTCAAATCCTCCGAAATCGTGAAAAACGACATACTATAGTATGCCCTCCGACACCATGGACTATAGCCTTTCGCTTTTGCGTGATTTTCACCTTTTTTTAAATCCTCCGAAATCGTGAAAAACGACATACTATAGTATGCCCTCCGACACCATGGACTATAGCCTTTCGCTTTTGCGTGATTTTCACCTTTTTTTTAAATCCTCCGAAATCGTGAAAAACGACATACTATAGTATGCCCTCCGACACCATTGACTATAGCCTTTCGCTTTTGCGTGATTTTCACCTTTTTTTCAAATCCTCCGAAATCGTGAAAAACGACATACTATAGTATGCCCTCCGACACCATGGACTATAGCCTTTCGCATTTGCGTGATTTTCACCTTTTTTTTTTTAAATCCTCCGAAATCGTGAAAAACGACATACTATAGTATGCCCTCCGACACCATGGACTATAGCCTTTCGCTTTTGCGTGATTTTCACCTTTTTTTTAAATCCTCCGAAATCGTGAAAAACGACATACTATAGTATGCCCTCCGACACCATGGACTATAGCCTTTCGCTTTTGCGTGATTTTCACCTTTTTTTCAAATCCTCCGAAATCGTGAAAAACGACATACTATAGTATGCCCTCCGACACCATGGACTATAGCCTTTCGCTTTTGCGTGATTTTCACCTTTTTTTCAAATCCTCCGAAATCGTGAAAAACGACAAACTATAGTATGCCCTCTGACACCATGGACTATAGCCTTTCGCTTTTGCGTGATTTTCACCTTTTTTTTAAATCCTCCGAAATCGTGAAAAACGACATACTATAGTATGCCCTCCGACACCATGGACTATAGCCTTTCGCTTTTGCGTGATTTTCACCTTTTTTTTAAATCCTCCGAAATCGTGAAAAACGACATACTATAGTATGCCCTCCGACACCATGGACTATAGCCTTTCGCTTTTGCGTGATTTTCACCTTTTTTTCAAATCCTCCGAAATCGTGAAAAACGACAAACTATAGTATGCCCTCTGACACCATGGACTATAGCTTTTCGCTTTTGCGTGATTTTCACCTTTTTTTCAAATCCTCTGAAATCGTGAAAAACGACATACTATAGTATGCCCTCCGACACCATGGACTATAGCCTTTCGCTTTTGCGTGATTTTCACCTTTTTTTAAAATCCTCCGAAATCGTGAAAAACGACATACTATAGTATGCCCTCCGACACCATGGACTATAGCCTTTCGCTTTTGCGTGATTGTCACCTTTTTTTTTAATCCTCCGAAATCGTGAAAAACGACATACTAGTATGCGGCCCGAGACCATGGACTATAGCCTTTCGCTTTTGCGTGATTTTCACCTTTTTTTCAAATCCTCCGAAATCGTGAAAAACGACATACTATAGTATGCCCTCCGACACCATGGACTATAGCCTTTCGCTTTTGCGTGATTTTCACCTTTTTTTTAAATCCTCCGAAATCGTGAAAAACGACATACTATAGTATGCCCTCCGACACCATGGACTATAGCCTTTCGCTTTTGCGTGATTTTCACCTTTTTTTCAAATCCTCCGAAATCGTGAAAAACGACATACTATAGTATGCCCTCTGACACCATGGACTATAGCCTTTCGCTTTTGCGTGATTTTCACCTTTTTTTCAAATCCTCCGAAATCGTGAAAAACGACAAACTATAGTATGCCCTCTGACACCATGGACTATAGCTTTTCGCTTTTGCGTGATTTTCACCTTTTTTTCAAATCCTCTGAAATCGTGAAAAACGACATACTATAGTATGCCCTCCGACACCATGGACTATAGCCTTTCGCTTTTGCGTGATTTTCACCTTTTTTTAAAATCCTCCGAAATCGTGAAAAACGACATACTATAGTATGCCCTCCGACACCATGGACTATAGCCTTTCGCTTTTGCGTGATTGTCACCTTTTTTTTTAATCCTCCGAAATCGTGAAAAACGACATACTAGTATGCGGCCCGAGACCATGGACTATAGCCTTTCGCTTTTGCGTGATTTTCACCTTTTTTTCAAATCCTCCGAAATCGTGAAAAACGACATACTATAGTATGCCCTCCGACACCATGGACTATAGCCTTTCGCTTTTGCGTGATTTTCACCTTTTTTTCAAATCCTCCGAAATCGTGAAAAACGACATACTATAGTATGCCCTCCGACACCATGGACTATAGCCTTTCGCTTTTGCGTGATTTTCACCTTTTTTTCAAATCCTCCGAAATCGTGAAAAACGACATACTATAGTATGCCCTCTGACACCATGGACTATAGCCTTTCGCTTTTGCGTGATTTTCACCTTTTTTTCAAATCCTCCGAAATCGTGAAAAACGACATACTATAGTATGCCCTCCGACACCATGGACTATAGCCTTTCGCTTTTGCGTGATTTTCACCTTTTTTTTAAATCCTCCGAAATCGTGAAAAACGACATACTATAGTATGCCCTCCGACACCATGGACTATAGCCTTTCGCTTTTGCGTGATTTTCACCTTTTTTTTAAATCCTCCGAAATCGTGAAAAACGACATACTATAGTATGCCCTCCGACACCATGGACTATAGCCTTTCGCTTTTGCGTGATTTTCACCTTTTTTTTAAATCCTCCGAAATCGTGAAAAACGACATACTATAGTATGCCCTCCGACACCATGGACTATATCCTTTCGCTTTTGCGTGATTTTCACCTTTTTTTCAAATCCTTAAAAATCGTGAAAAACGACATACTATAGTATGCCCTCCGACACCATGGACTATAGCCTTTCACTTTTGCGTGATTTTCACCTTTTTTTCAAATCCTCCGAAATCGTGAAAAACGACATACTATAGTATGCCCTCCGACACCATGGACTATAGCCTTTCGCTTTTGCGTGATTTTCACCTTTTTTTTTTAAATCCTCCAAAATCGTGAAAAACGACATACTATAGTATGCCCTCCGACACCATGGACTATAGCCTTTCGCTTTTGCGTGATTTTCACCTTTTTTTTAAATCCTCCGAAATCGTGAAAAACGACATACTATAGTATGCCCTCCGACACCATGGACTATAGCCTTTCGCTTTTGCGTGATTTTCACCTTTTTTTTTAAATCCTCCGAAAACGTGAAAAACGACATACTATAGTATGCCCTCCGACACCATGGACTATAGCCTTTCGCTTTTGCGTGATTTTCACCTTTTTTTCAAATCCTCCGAAATCGTGAAAAACGACATACTATAGTATGCCCTCCGACACCATGGACTATAGCCTTTCGCTTTTGCGTGATTTTCACCTTTTTTTTTAAAAATCCTCCGAAATCGTGAAAAACGACATACTATAGTATGCCCTCCGACACCATGGACTATAGCCTTTCGCTTTTGAGTGATTTTCACCTTTTTTTTAAATCCTCCGAAATCGTGAAAAACGACATACTATAGTATGCCCTCCGACACCATGGACTATAGCCTTTCGCTTTTGCGTGATTGTCACCTTTTTTTTTAATCCTCCGAAATCGTGAAAAACGACATACTAGTATGCGGCCCGAGACCATGGACTATAGCCTTTCGCTTTTGCGTGATTTTCACCTTTTTTTCAAATCCTCCGAAATCGTGAAAAACGACATACTATAGTATGCCCTCCGACACCATGGACTATAGCCTTTCGCTTTTGCGTGATTTTCACCTTTTTTTCAAATCCTCCGAAATCGTGAAAAACGACATACTATAGTATGCCCTCCGACACCATGGACTATAGCCTTTCGCTTTTGCGTGATTTTCACCTTTTTTTCAAAACCTCCGAAATCGTGAAAAACGACATACTATAGTATGCCCTCTGACACCATGGACTATAGCCTTTCGCTTTTGCGTGATTTTCACCTTTTTTTCAAATCCTCCGAAATCGTGAAAAACGACATACTATAGTATGCCCTCCGACACCATGGACTATAGCCTTTCGCTTTTGCGTGATTTTCACCTTTTTTTTAAATCCTCCGAAATCGTGAAAAACGACATACTATAGTATGCCCTCCGACACCATGGACTATAGCCTTTCGCTTTTGCGTGATTTTCACCTTTTTTTTAAATCCTCCGAAATCGTGAAAAACGACATACTATAGTATGCCCTCCGACACCATGGACTATAGCCTTTCGCTTTTGCGTGATTTTCACCTTTTTTTTAAATCCTCCGAAATCGTGAAAAACGACATACTATAGTATGCCCTCCGACACCATGGACTATATCCTTTCGCTTTTGCGTGATTTTCACCTTTTTTTCAAATCCTTAAAAATCGTGAAAAACGACATACTATAGTATGCCCTCCGACACCATGGACTATAGCCTTTCACTTTTGCGTGATTTTCACCTTTTTTTCAAATCCTCCGAAATCGTGAAAAACGACATACTATAGTATGCCCTCCGACACCATGGACTATAGCCTTTCGCTTTTGCGTGATTTTCACCTTTTTTTTTTAAATCCTCCAAAATCGTGAAAAACGACATACTATAGTATGCCCTCCGACACCATGGACTATAGCCTTTCGCTTTTGCGTGATTTTCACCTTTTTTTTAAATCCTCCGAAATCGTGAAAAACGACATACTATAGTATGCCCTCCGACACCATGGACTATAGCCTTTCGCTTTTGCGTGATTTTCACCTTTTTTTTTAAATCCTCCGAAAACGTGAAAAACGACATACTATAGTATGCCCTCCGACACCATGGACTATAGCCTTTCGCTTTTGCGTGATTTTCACCTTTTTTTCAAATCCTCCGAAATCGTGAAAAACGACATACTATAGTATGCCCTCCGACACCATGGACTATAGCCTTTCGCTTTTGCGTGATTTTCACCTTTTTTTTAAAAAATCCTCCGAAATCGTGAAAAACGACATACTATAGTATGCCCTCCGACACCATGGACTATAGCCTTTCGCTTTTGAGTGATTTTCACCTTTTTTTTAAATCCTCCGAAATCGTGAAAAACGACATACTATAGTATGCCCTCCGACACCATGGACTATAGCCTTTCGCTTTTGCGTGATTTTCACCTTTTTTTTTAATCCTCCGAAATCGTGAAAAACGACATACTATAGTATGCCCTCCGACACCATGGACTATAGCCTTTCGCTTTTGCGTGATTTTCACCTTTTTTTCAAATCCTCCGAAATCGTGAAAAACGACAAACTATAGTATGCCCTCTGACACCATGGACTATAGCCTTTCGCTTTTGCGTGATTTTCACCTTTTTTTTAAATCCTCCGAAATCGTGAAAAACGACATACTATAGTATGCCCTCCGACACCATGGACTATAGCCTTTCGCTTTTGCGTGATTTTCACCTTTTTTTAAAATCCTCCGAAATCGTGAAAAACGACATACTATAGTATGCCCTCCGACACCATGGACTATAGCCTTTCGCTTTTGCGTGATTTTCACCTTTTTTTTAAATCCTCCGAAATCGTGAAAAACGACATACTATAGTATGCCCTCCGACACCATGGACTATAGCCTTTCGCTTTTGCGTGATTGTCACCTTTTTTTTTAATCCTCCGAAATCGTGAAAAACGACATACTAGTATGCGGCCCGAGACCATGGACTATAGCCTTTCGCTTTTGCGTGATTTTCACCTTTTTTTCAAATCCTCCGAAATCGTGAAAAACGACATACTATAGTATGCCCTCCGACACCATGGACTATAGCCTTTCGCTTTTGCGTGATTTTCACCTTTTTTTTAAATCCTCCGAAATCGTGAAAAACGACATACTATAGTATGCCCTCCGACACCATGGACTATAGCCTTTCGCTTTTGCGTGATTTTCACCTTTTTTTCAAATCCTCCGAAATCGTGAAAAACGACATACTATAGTATGCCCTCCGACACCATGGACTATAGCCTTTCGCTTTTGCGTGATTTTCACCTTTTTTTCAAATCCTCCGAAATCGTGAAAAACGACATACTATAGTATGCCCTCTGACACCATGGACTCTTTTCTGTTCTGGCCCCACAGTGGTGGAATGAACTCCCCACTGATGTTAGGACAGCAGAGTCACTGCCCATATTTCGCCGCAGGTTGAAAACCCACCTCTTCAGGAAACACTACCCTTCCTCTCTGCCTGACCTACTTGTTGTTAACTAGTTGTACGAACGTTTGTTTTCTATTGTTGTATTGTTTATTGGATCTTGTTTAGTCGATACACTTAATTGTTTTAGCTCATGCTCATTTGATTTAGCTATTTTGTCTCATCCGGTTAAGGAAATAGGTAGCTGATATATTGCACTTTTACCTTAGCGCTAGGTATACTCTTGGTTGCTTGTTTTTGCAGAAAATGCACTAAAGACTTCTGGTGATTAGTAGTTTTTGTTCCCTACCTATGTTGAATACACTTATTGTAAGTCGCTTTGGATAAAAGCGTCTGCTAAATGACTGTAATGTAATGTAATGTAATGTAATGGACTATAGCCTTTCGCTTTTGCGTGATTTTCACCTTTTTTTCAAATCCTCCGAAATCGTGAAAAACGACATACTATAGTATGCCCTCCGACACCATGGACTATAGCCTTTCGCTTTTGCGTGATTTTCACCTTTTTTTTAAATCCTCCGAAATCGTGAAAAACGACATACTATAGTATGCCCTCCGACACCATGGACTATAGCCTTTCGCTTTTGCGTGATTTTCACCTTTTTTTCAAATCCTCCGAAATCGTGAAAAACGACATACTATAGTATGCCCTCCGACACCATTGACTATAGCCTTTCGCTTTTGCGTGATTTTCACCTTTTTTTCAAATCCTCCGAAATCGTGAAAAACGACATACTATAGTATGCCCTCCGACACCATGGACTATAGCCTTTCGCATTTGCGTGATTTTCACCTTTTTTTTTAAAATCCTCCGAAATCGTGAAAAACGACATACTATAGTATGCCCTCCGACACCATGGACTATAGCCTTTCGCTTTTGCGTGATTTTCACCTTTTTTTAAAATCCTCCGAAATCGTGAAAAACGACATACTATAGTATGCCCTCCGACACCATGGACTATATCCTTTCGCTTTTGCGTGATTTTCACCTTTTTTTCAAATCCTTAAAAATCGTGAAAAACGACATACTATAGTATGCCCTCCGACACCATGGACTATAGCCTTTCACTTTTGCGTGATTTTCACCTTTTTTTTTTAAATCCTCCAAAATCGTGAAAAACGACATACTATAGTATGCCCTCCGACACCATGGACTATAGCCTTTCGCTTTTGCGTGATTTTCACCTTTTTTTTAAATCCTCCGAAATCGTGAAAAACGACATACTATAGTATGCCCTCCGACACCATGGACTATAGCCTTTCGCTTTTGCGTGATTTTCACCTTTTTTTCAAATCCTCCGAAATCGTGAAAAACGACAAACTATAGTATGCCCTCTGACACCATGGACTATAGCTTTTCGCTTTTGCGTGATTTTCACCTTTTTTTCAAATCCTCCGAAATCGTGAAAAACGACATACTATAGTATGCCCTCCGACACCATGGACTATAGCCTTTCGCTTTTGCGTGATTTTCACCTTTTTTTTAAATCCTCCGAAATCGTGAAAAACGACATACTATAGTATGCCCTCCGACACCATGGACTATAGCCTTTCGCTTTTGCGTGATTTTCACCTTTTTTTTAAATCCTCCAAAATCGTGAAAAACGACATACTATAGTATGCCCTCCGACACCATGGACTATAGCCTTTCGCTTTTGCGTGATTGTCACCTTTTTTTTTAATCCTCCGAAATCGTGAAAAACGACATACTAGTATGCGGCCCGAGACCATGGACTATAGCCTTTCGCTTTTGCGTGATTTTCACCTTTTTTTTCAAATCCTCCGAAATCGTGAAAAACGACATACTATAGTATGCCCTCCGACACCATGGACTATAGCCTTTCGCTTTTGCGTGATTTTCACCTTTTTTTTTAAATCCTCCGAAAACGTGAAAAACGACATACTATAGTATGCCCTCCGACACCATGGACTATAGCCTTTCGCTTTTGCGTGATTTTCACCTTTTTTTCAAATCCTCCGAAATCGTGAAAAACGACATACTATAGTATGCCCTCCGACACCATGGACTATAGCCTTTCGCTTTTGCGTGATTTTCACCTTTTTTTTTAAATCCTCCGAAATCGTGAAAAACGACATACTATAGTATGCCCTCCGACACCATGGACTATAGCCTTTCGCTTTTGCGTGATTTTCACCTTTTTTTCAAATCCTCCGAAATCGTGAAAAACGACATACTATAGTATGCCCTCTGACACCATGGACTATAGCCTTTCGCTTTTGCGTGATTTTCACCTTTTTTTCAAATCCTCCGAAATCGTGAAAAACGACATACTATAGTATGCCCTCCGACACCATGGACTATAGCCTTTCGCTTTTGCGTGATTTTCACCTTTTTTTTAAATCCTCCGAAATCGTGAAAAACGACATACTATAGTATGCCCTCCGACACCATGGACTATAGCCTTTCGCTTTTGCGTGATTTTCACCTTTTTTTTAAATCCTCCGAAATCGTGAAAAACGACATACTATAGTATGCCCTCCGACACCATGGACTATAGCCTTTCGCTTTTGCGTGATTTTCACCTTTTTTTTAAATCCTCCGAAATCGTGAAAAACGACATACTATAGTATGCCCTCCGACACCATGGACTATATCCTTTCGCTTTTGCGTGATTTTCACCTTTTTTTCAAATCCTTAAAAATCGTGAAAAACGACATACTATAGTATGCCCTCCGACACCATGGACTATAGCCTTTCACTTTTGCGTGATTTTCACCTTTTTTTCAAATCCTCCGAAATCGTGAAAAACGACATACTATAGTATGCCCTCCGACACCATGGACTATAGCCTTTCGCTTTTGCGTGATTTTCACCTTTTCTTTTTTAAATCCTCCAAAATCGTGAAAAACGACATACTATAGTATGCCCTCCGACACCATGGACTATAGCCTTTCGCTTTTGCGTGATTTTCACCTTTTTTTTAAATCCTCCGAAATCGTGAAAAACGACATACTATAGTATGCCCTCCGACACCATGGACTATAGCCTTTCGCTTTTGCGTGATTTTCACCTTTTTTTTTAAATCCTCCGAAAACGTGAAAAACGACATACTATAGTATGCCCTCCGACACCATGGACTATAGCCTTTCGCTTTTGCGTGATTTTCACCTTTTTTTCAAATCCTCCGAAATCGTGAAAAACGACATACTATAGTATGCCCTCCGACACCATGGACTATAGCCTTTCGCTTTTGCGTGATTTTCACCTTTTTTTTTAAAAATCCTCCGAAATCGTGAAAAACGACATACTATAGTATGCCCTCCGACACCATGGACTATAGCCTTTCGCTTTTGAGTGATTTTCACCTTTTTTTTAAATCCTCCGAAATCGTGAAAAACGACATACTATAGTATGCCCTCCGACACCATGGACTATAGCCTTTCGCTTTTGCGTGATTGTCACCTTTTTTTTTAATCCTCCGAAATCGTGAAAAACGACATACTAGTATGCGGCCCGAGACCATGGACTATAGCCTTTCGCTTTTGCGTGATTTTCACCTTTTTTTCAAATCCTCCGAAATCGTGAAAAACGACATACTATAGTATGCCCTCCGACACCATGGACTATAGCCTTTCGCTTTTGCGTGATTTTCACCTTTTTTTCAAATCCTCCGAAATCGTGAAAAACGACATACTATAGTATGCCCTCCGACACCATGGACTATAGCCTTTCGCTTTTGCGTGATTTTCACCTTTTTTTCAAATCCTCCGAAATCGTGAAAAACGACATACTATAGTATGCCCTCTGACACCATGGACTATAGCCTTTCGCTTTTGCGTGATTTTCACCTTTTTTTCAAATCCTCCGAAATCGTGAAAAACGACATACTATAGTATGCCCTCCGACACCATGGACTATAGCCTTTCGCTTTTGCGTGATTTTCACCTTTTTTTTAAATCCTCCGAAATCGTGAAAAACGACATACTATAGTATGCCCTCCGACACCATGGACTATAGCCTTTCGCTTTTGCGTGATTTTCACCTTTTTTTTAAATCCTCCGAAATCGTGAAAAACGACATACTATAGTATGCCCTCCGACACCATGGACTATAGCCTTTCGCTTTTGCGTGATTTTCACCTTTTTTTTAAATCCTCCGAAATCGTGAAAAACGACATACTATAGTATGCCCTCCGACACCATGGACTATATCCTTTCGCTTTTGCGTGATTTTCACCTTTTTTTCAAATCCTTAAAAATCGTGAAAAACGACATACTATAGTATGCCCTCCGACACCATGGACTATAGCCTTTCACTTTTGCGTGATTTTCACCTTTTTTTCAAATCCTCCGAAATCGTGAAAAACGACATACTATAGTATGCCCTCCGACACCATGGACTATAGCCTTTCGCTTTTGCGTGATTTTCACCTTTTTTTTTTAAATCCTCCAAAATCGTGAAAAACGACATACTATAGTATGCCCTCCGACACCATGGACTATAGCCTTTCGCTTTTGCGTGATTTTCACCTTTTTTTTAAATCCTCCGAAATCGTGAAAAACGACATACTATAGTATGCCCTCCGACACCATGGACTATAGCCTTTCGCTTTTGCGTGATTTTCACCTTTTTTTTTAAATCCTCCGAAAACGTGAAAAACGACATACTATAGTATGCCCTCCGACACCATGGACTATAGCCTTTCGCTTTTGCGTGATTTTCACCTTTTTTTCAAATCCTCCGAAATCGTGAAAAACGACATACTATAGTATGCCCTCCGACACCATGGACTATAGCCTTTCGCTTTTGCGTGATTTTCACCTTTTTTTTAAAAAATCCTCCGAAATCGTGAAAAACGACATACTATAGTATGCCCTCCGACACCATGGACTATAGCCTTTCGCTTTTGAGTGATTTTCACCTTTTTTTTAAATCCTCCGAAATCGTGAAAAACGACATACTATAGTATGCCCTCCGACACCATGGACTATAGCCTTTCGCTTTTGCGTGATTTTCACCTTTTTTTTTAATCCTCCGAAATCGTGAAAAACGACATACTATAGTATGCCCTCCGACACCATGGACTATAGCCTTTCGCTTTTGCGTGATTTTCACCTTTTTTTCAAATCCTCCGAAATCGTGAAAAACGACAAACTATAGTATGCCCTCTGACACCATGGACTATAGCCTTTCGCTTTTGCGTGATTTTCACCTTTTTTTTAAATCCTCCGAAATCGTGAAAAACGACATACTATAGTATGCCCTCCGACACCATGGACTATAGCCTTTCGCTTTTGCGTGATTTTCACCTTTTTTTAAAATCCTCCGAAATCGTGAAAAACGACATACTATAGTATGCCCTCCGACACCATGGACTATAGCCTTTCGCTTTTGCGTGATTTTCACCTTTTTTTTAAATCCTCCGAAATCGTGAAAAACGACATACTATAGTATGCCCTCCGACACCATGGACTATAGCCTTTCGCTTTTGCGTGATTGTCACCTTTTTTTTTAATCCTCCGAAATCGTGAAAAACGACATACTAGTATGCGGCCCGAGACCATGGACTATAGCCTTTCGCTTTTGCGTGATTTTCACCTTTTTTTCAAATCCTCCGAAATCGTGAAAAACGACATACTATAGTATGCCCTCCGACACCATGGACTATAGCCTTTCGCTTTTGCGTGATTTTCACCTTTTTTTTAAATCCTCCGAAATCGTGAAAAACGACATACTATAGTATGCCCTCCGACACCATGGACTATAGCCTTTCGCTTTTGCGTGATTTTCACCTTTTTTTCAAATCCTCCGAAATCGTGAAAAACGACATACTATAGTATGCCCTCCGACACCATGGACTATAGCCTTTCGCTTTTGCGTGATTTTCACCTTTTTTTCAAATCCTCCGAAATCGTGAAAAACGACATACTATAGTATGCCCTCCGACACCATGGACTATAGCCTTTCGCTTTTGCGTGATTTTCACCTTTTTTTTAAATCCTCCGAAATCGTGAAAAACGACATACTATAGTATGCCCTCCGACACCATGGACTATAGCCTTTCGCTTTTGCGTGATTTTCACCTTTTTTTTAAATCCTCCGAAATCGTGAAAAACGACATACTATAGTATGCCCTCCGACACCATGGACTATAGCCTTTCGCTTTTGCGTGATTGTCACCTTTTTTTTTAATCCTCCGAAATCGTGAAAAACGACATACTAGTATGCGGCCCGAGACCATGGACTATAGCCTTTCGCTTTTGCGTGATTTTCACCTTTTTTTCAAATCCTCCGAAATCGTGAAAAACGACATACTATAGTATGCCCTCCGACACCATGGACTATAGCCTTTCGCTTTTGCGTGATTTTCACCTTTTTTTTAAATCCTCCGAAATCGTGAAAAACGACATACTATAGTATGCCCTCCGACACCATGGACTATAGCCTTTCGCTTTTGCGTGATTTTCACCTTTTTTTCAAATCCTCCGAAATCGTGAAAAACGACATACTATAGTATGCCCTCCGACACCATGGACTATAGCCTTTCGCTTTTGCGTGATTTTCACCTTTTTTTCAAATCCTCCGAAATCGTGAAAAACGACATACTATAGTATGCCCTCTGACACCATGGACTCTTTTCTGTTCTGGCCCCACAGTGGTGGAATGAACTCCCCACTGATGTTAGGACAGCAGAGTCACTGCCCATATTTCGCCGCAGGTTGAAAACCCACCTCTTCAGGAAACACTACCCTTCCTCTCTGCCTGACCTACTTGTTGTTAACTAGTTGTACGAACGTTTGTTTTCTATTGTTGTATTGTTTATTGGATCTTGTTTAGTCGATACACTTAATTGTTTTAGCTCATGCTCATTTGATTTAGCTATTTTGTCTCATCCGGTTAAGGAAATAGGTAGCTGATATATTGCACTTTTACCTTAGCGCTAGGTATACTCTTGGTTGCTTGTTTTTGCAGAAAATGCACTAAAGACTTCTGGTGATTAGTAGTTTTTGTTCCCTACCTATGTTGAATACACTTATTGTAAGTCGCTTTGGATAAAAGCGTCTGCTAAATGACTGTAATGTAATGTAATGTAATGTAATGGACTATAGCCTTTCGCTTTTGCGTGATTTTCACCTTTTTTTCAAATCCTCCGAAATCGTGAAAAACGACATACTATAGTATGCCCTCCGACACCATGGACTATAGCCTTTCGCTTTTGCGTGATTTTCACCTTTTTTTTAAATCCTCCGAAATCGTGAAAAACGACATACTATAGTATGCCCTCCGACACCATGGACTATAGCCTTTCGCTTTTGCGTGATTTTCACCTTTTTTTCAAATCCTCCGAAATCGTGAAAAACGACATACTATAGTATGCCCTCCGACACCATTGACTATAGCCTTTCGCTTTTGCGTGATTTTCACCTTTTTTTCAAATCCTCCGAAATCGTGAAAAACGACATACTATAGTATGCCCTCCGACACCATGGACTATAGCCTTTCGCATTTGCGTGATTTTCACCTTTTTTTTTAAAATCCTCCGAAATCGTGAAAAACGACATACTATAGTATGCCCTCCGACACCATGGACTATAGCCTTTCGCTTTTGCGTGATTTTCACCTTTTTTTAAAATCCTCCGAAATCGTGAAAAACGACATACTATAGTATGCCCTCCGACACCATGGACTATATCCTTTCGCTTTTGCGTGATTTTCACCTTTTTTTCAAATCCTTAAAAATCGTGAAAAACGACATACTATAGTATGCCCTCCGACACCATGGACTATAGCCTTTCACTTTTGCGTGATTTTCACCTTTTTTTTTTAAATCCTCCAAAATCGTGAAAAACGACATACTATAGTATGCCCTCCGACACCATGGACTATAGCCTTTCGCTTTTGCGTGATTTTCACCTTTTTTTTAAATCCTCCGAAATCGTGAAAAACGACATACTATAGTATGCCCTCCGACACCATGGACTATAGCCTTTCGCTTTTGCGTGATTTTCACCTTTTTTTCAAATCCTCCGAAATCGTGAAAAACGACAAACTATAGTATGCCCTCTGACACCATGGACTATAGCTTTTCGCTTTTGCGTGATTTTCACCTTTTTTTCAAATCCTCCGAAATCGTGAAAAACGACATACTATAGTATGCCCTCCGACACCATGGACTATAGCCTTTCGCTTTTGCGTGATTTTCACCTTTTTTTTAAATCCTCCGAAATCGTGAAAAACGACATACTATAGTATGCCCTCCGACACCATGGACTATAGCCTTTCGCTTTTGCGTGATTTTCACCTTTTTTTTAAATCCTCCAAAATCGTGAAAAACGACATACTATAGTATGCCCTCCGACACCATGGACTATAGCCTTTCGCTTTTGCGTGATTGTCACCTTTTTTTTTAATCCTCCGAAATCGTGAAAAACGACATACTAGTATGCGGCCCGAGACCATGGACTATAGCCTTTCGCTTTTGCGTGATTTTCACCTTTTTTTTCAAATCCTCCGAAATCGTGAAAAACGACATACTATAGTATGCCCTCCGACACCATTGACTATAGCCTTTCGCTTTTGCGTGATTTTCACCTTTTTTTCAAATCCTCCGAAATCGTGAAAAACGACATACTATAGTATGCCCTCCGACACCATTGACTATAGCCTTTCGCTTTTGCGTGATTTTCACCTTTTTTTCAAATCCTCCGAAATCGTGAAAAACGACATACTATAGTATGCCCTCCGACACCATGGACTATAGCCTTTCGCATTTGCGTGATTTTCACCTTTTTTTTTTTAAATCCTCCGAAATCGTGAAAAACGACATACTATAGTATGCCCTCCGACACCATGGACTATAGCCTTTCGCTTTTGCGTGATTTTCACCTTTTTTTAAAATCCTCCGAAATCGTGAAAAACGACATACTATAGTATGCCCTCCGACACCATGGACTATAGCCTTTCGCTTTTGCGTGATTTTCACCTTTTTTTTAAATCCTCCGAAATCGTGAAAAACGACATACTATAGTATGCCCTCCGACACCATGGACTATAGCCTTTCGCTTTTGCGTGATTTTCACCTTTTTTTCAAATCCTCCGAAATCGTGAAAAACGACAAACTATAGTATGCCCTCTGACACCATGGACTATAGCCTTTCGCTTTTGCGTGATTTTCACCTTTTTTTTAAATCCTCCGAAATCGTGAAAAACGACATACTATAGTATGCCCTCCGACACCATGGACTATAGCCTTTCGCTTTTGCGTGATTTTCACCTTTTTTTTAAATCCTCCGAAATCGTGAAAAACGACATACTATAGTAT
The DNA here is from genome assembly GCF_951216825.1 of Electrona antarctica. NCBI lineage: Eukaryota > Metazoa > Chordata > Actinopteri > Myctophiformes > Myctophidae > Electrona > Electrona antarctica. The sequence continues at coordinate 41,676,140 of NC_136793.1, forward strand.
GCCCTCCGACACCATGGACTATAGCCTTTCGCTTTTGCGTGATTTTCACCTTTTTTTCAAATCCTCCGAAATCGTGAAAAACGACAAACTATAGTATGCCCTCTGACACCATGGACTATAGCTTTTCGCTTTTGCGTGATTTTCACCTTTTTTTCAAATCCTCCGAAATCGTGAAAAACGACATACTATAGTATGCCCTCCGACACCATGGACTATAGCCTTTCGCTTTTGCGTGATTTTCACCTTTTTTTAAAATCCTCCGAAATCGTGAAAAACGACATACTATAGTATGCCCTCCGACACCATGGACTATAGCCTTTCGCTTTTGCGTGATTTTCACCTTTTTTTTAAATCCTCCGAAATCGTGAAAAACGACATACTATAGTATGCCCTCCGACACCATGGACTATAGCCTTTCGCTTTTGCGTGATTGTCACCTTTTTTTTTAATCCTCCGAAATCGTGAAAAACGACATACTAGTATGCGGCCCGAGACCATGGACTATAGCCTTTCGCTTTTGCGTGATTTTCACCTTTTTTTCAAATCCTCCGAAATCGTGAAAAACGACATACTATAGTATGCCCTCCGACACCATGGACTATAGCCTTTCGCTTTTGCGTGATTTTCACCTTTTTTTTAAATCCTCCGAAATCGTGAAAAACGACATACTATAGTATGCCCTCCGACACCATGGACTATAGCCTTTCGCTTTTGCGTGATTTTCACCTTTTTTTCAAATCCTCCGAAATCGTGAAAAACGACATACTATAGTATGCCCTCCGACACCATGGACTATAGCCTTTCGCTTTTGCGTGATTTTCACCTTTTTTTCAAATCCTCCGAAATCGTGAAAAACGACATACTATAGTATGCCCTCCGACACCATGGACTATAGCCTTTCGCTTTTGCGTGATTTTCACCTTTTTTTCAAATCCTCCGAAATCGTGAAAAACGACATACTATAGTATGCCCTCCGACACCATGGACTATAGCCTTTCGCTTTTGCGTGATTTTCACCTTTTTTTTAAATCCTCCGAAATCGTGAAAAACGACATACTATAGTATGCCCTCCGACACCATGGACTATAGCCTTTCGCTTTTGCGTGATTTTCACCTTTTTTTTAAATCCTCCGAAATCGTGAAAAACGACATACTATAGTATGCCCTCCGACACCATGGACTATATCCTTTCGCTTTTGCGTGATTTTCACCTTTTTTTCAAATCCTCCGAAATCGTGAAAAACGACATACTATAGTATGCCCTCCGACACCATGGACTATAGCCTTTCGCTTTTGCGTGATTTTCACCTTTTTTTTAAATCCTCCGAAATCGTGAAAAACGACATACTATAGTATGCCCTCCGACACCATGGACTATATCCTTTCGCTTTTGCGTGATTTTCACCTTTTTTTCAAATCCTCCGAAATCGTGAAAAACGACATACTATAGTATGCCCTCCGACACCATGGACTATAGCCTTTCGCTTTTGCGTGATTTTCACCTTTTTTTTTTAAATCCTCCAAAATCGTGAAAAACGACATACTATAGTATGCCCTCCGACACCATGGACTATAGCCTTTCGCTTTTGCTTGATTTTCACCTTTTTTTTAAATCCTCCGAAATCGTGAAAAACGACATACTATAGTATGCCCTCCGACACCATGGACTATAGCCTTTCGCTTTTGCGTGATTTTCACCTTTTTTTTTAAATCCTCCGAAAACGTGAAAAACGACATACTATAGTATGCCCTCCGACACCATGGACTATAGCCTTTCGCTTTTGCGTGATTTTCACCTTTTTTTCAAATCCTCCGAAATCGTGAAAAACGACATACTATAGTATGCCCTCCGACACCATGGACTATAGCCTTTCGCTTTTGCGTGATTTTCACCTTTTTTTAAATCCTCCGAAATCGTGAAAAACGACATACTATAGTATGCCCTCCGACACCATGGACTATAGCCTTTCGCTTTTGCGTGATTTTCACCTTTTTTTTAAATCCTCCGAAATCGTGAAAAACGACATACTATAGTATGCCCTCCGACACCATTGACTATAGCCTTTCGCTTTTGCGTGATTTTCACCTTTTTTTCAAATCCTCCGAAATCGTGAAAAACGACATACTATAGTATGCCCTCCGACACCATGGACTATAGCCTTTCGCATTTGCGTGATTTTCACCTTTTTTTTTTTAAATCCTCCGAAATCGTGAAAAACGACATACTATAGTATGCCCTCCGACACCATGGACTATAGCCTTTCGCTTTTGCGTGATTTTCACCTTTTTTTTAAATCCTCCGAAATCGTGAAAAACGACATACTATAGTATGCCCTCCGACACCATGGACTATAGCCTTTCGCTTTTGCGTGATTTTCACCTTTTTTTCAAATCCTCCGAAATCGTGAAAAACGACATACTATAGTATGCCCTCCGACACCATGGACTATAGCCTTTCGCTTTTGCGTGATTTTCACCTTTTTTTCAAATCCTCCGAAATCGTGAAAAACGACAAACTATAGTATGCCCTCTGACACCATGGACTATAGCCTTTCGCTTTTGCGTGATTTTCACCTTTTTTTTAAATCCTCCGAAATCGTGAAAAACGACATACTATAGTATGCCCTCCGACACCATGGACTATAGCCTTTCGCTTTTGCGTGATTTTCACCTTTTTTTTAAATCCTCCGAAATCGTGAAAAACGACATACTATAGTATGCCCTCCGACACCATGGACTATAGCCTTTCGCTTTTGCGTGATTTTCACCTTTTTTTCAAATCCTCCGAAATCGTGAAAAACGACAAACTATAGTATGCCCTCTGACACCATGGACTATAGCTTTTCGCTTTTGCGTGATTTTCACCTTTTTTTCAAATCCTCTGAAATCGTGAAAAACGACATACTATAGTATGCCCTCCGACACCATGGACTATAGCCTTTCGCTTTTGCGTGATTTTCACCTTTTTTTAAAATCCTCCGAAATCGTGAAAAACGACATACTATAGTATGCCCTCCGACACCATGGACTATAGCCTTTCGCTTTTGCGTGATTGTCACCTTTTTTTTTAATCCTCCGAAATCGTGAAAAACGACATACTAGTATGCGGCCCGAGACCATGGACTATAGCCTTTCGCTTTTGCGTGATTTTCACCTTTTTTTCAAATCCTCCGAAATCGTGAAAAACGACATACTATAGTATGCCCTCCGACACCATGGACTATAGCCTTTCGCTTTTGCGTGATTTTCACCTTTTTTTTAAATCCTCCGAAATCGTGAAAAACGACATACTATAGTATGCCCTCCGACACCATGGACTATAGCCTTTCGCTTTTGCGTGATTTTCACCTTTTTTTCAAATCCTCCGAAATCGTGAAAAACGACATACTATAGTATGCCCTCTGACACCATGGACTATAGCCTTTCGCTTTTGCGTGATTTTCACCTTTTTTTCAAATCCTCCGAAATCGTGAAAAACGACAAACTATAGTATGCCCTCTGACACCATGGACTATAGCTTTTCGCTTTTGCGTGATTTTCACCTTTTTTTCAAATCCTCTGAAATCGTGAAAAACGACATACTATAGTATGCCCTCCGACACCATGGACTATAGCCTTTCGCTTTTGCGTGATTTTCACCTTTTTTTAAAATCCTCCGAAATCGTGAAAAACGACATACTATAGTATGCCCTCCGACACCATGGACTATAGCCTTTCGCTTTTGCGTGATTGTCACCTTTTTTTTTAATCCTCCGAAATCGTGAAAAACGACATACTAGTATGCGGCCCGAGACCATGGACTATAGCCTTTCGCTTTTGCGTGATTTTCACCTTTTTTTCAAATCCTCCGAAATCGTGAAAAACGACATACTATAGTATGCCCTCCGACACCATGGACTATAGCCTTTCGCTTTTGCGTGATTTTCACCTTTTTTTCAAATCCTCCGAAATCGTGAAAAACGACATACTATAGTATGCCCTCCGACACCATGGACTATAGCCTTTCGCTTTTGCGTGATTTTCACCTTTTTTTCAAATCCTCCGAAATCGTGAAAAACGACATACTATAGTATGCCCTCTGACACCATGGACTATAGCCTTTCGCTTTTGCGTGATTTTCACCTTTTTTTCAAATCCTCCGAAATCGTGAAAAACGACATACTATAGTATGCCCTCCGACACCATGGACTATAGCCTTTCGCTTTTGCGTGATTTTCACCTTTTTTTTAAATCCTCCGAAATCGTGAAAAACGACATACTATAGTATGCCCTCCGACACCATGGACTATAGCCTTTCGCTTTTGCGTGATTTTCACCTTTTTTTTAAATCCTCCGAAATCGTGAAAAACGACATACTATAGTATGCCCTCCGACACCATGGACTATAGCCTTTCGCTTTTGCGTGATTTTCACCTTTTTTTTAAATCCTCCGAAATCGTGAAAAACGACATACTATAGTATGCCCTCCGACACCATGGACTATATCCTTTCGCTTTTGCGTGATTTTCACCTTTTTTTCAAATCCTTAAAAATCGTGAAAAACGACATACTATAGTATGCCCTCCGACACCATGGACTATAGCCTTTCACTTTTGCGTGATTTTCACCTTTTTTTCAAATCCTCCGAAATCGTGAAAAACGACATACTATAGTATGCCCTCCGACACCATGGACTATAGCCTTTCGCTTTTGCGTGATTTTCACCTTTTTTTTTTAAATCCTCCAAAATCGTGAAAAACGACATACTATAGTATGCCCTCCGACACCATGGACTATAGCCTTTCGCTTTTGCGTGATTTTCACCTTTTTTTTAAATCCTCCGAAATCGTGAAAAACGACATACTATAGTATGCCCTCCGACACCATGGACTATAGCCTTTCGCTTTTGCGTGATTTTCACCTTTTTTTTTAAATCCTCCGAAAACGTGAAAAACGACATACTATAGTATGCCCTCCGACACCATGGACTATAGCCTTTCGCTTTTGCGTGATTTTCACCTTTTTTTCAAATCCTCCGAAATCGTGAAAAACGACATACTATAGTATGCCCTCCGACACCATGGACTATAGCCTTTCGCTTTTGCGTGATTTTCACCTTTTTTTTTAAAAATCCTCCGAAATCGTGAAAAACGACATACTATAGTATGCCCTCCGACACCATGGACTATAGCCTTTCGCTTTTGAGTGATTTTCACCTTTTTTTTAAATCCTCCGAAATCGTGAAAAACGACATACTATAGTATGCCCTCCGACACCATGGACTATAGCCTTTCGCTTTTGCGTGATTGTCACCTTTTTTTTTAATCCTCCGAAATCGTGAAAAACGACATACTAGTATGCGGCCCGAGACCATGGACTATAGCCTTTCGCTTTTGCGTGATTTTCACCTTTTTTTCAAATCCTCCGAAATCGTGAAAAACGACATACTATAGTATGCCCTCCGACACCATGGACTATAGCCTTTCGCTTTTGCGTGATTTTCACCTTTTTTTCAAATCCTCCGAAATCGTGAAAAACGACATACTATAGTATGCCCTCCGACACCATGGACTATAGCCTTTCGCTTTTGCGTGATTTTCACCTTTTTTTCAAAACCTCCGAAATCGTGAAAAACGACATACTATAGTATGCCCTCTGACACCATGGACTATAGCCTTTCGCTTTTGCGTGATTTTCACCTTTTTTTCAAATCCTCCGAAATCGTGAAAAACGACATACTATAGTATGCCCTCCGACACCATGGACTATAGCCTTTCGCTTTTGCGTGATTTTCACCTTTTTTTTAAATCCTCCGAAATCGTGAAAAACGACATACTATAGTATGCCCTCCGACACCATGGACTATAGCCTTTCGCTTTTGCGTGATTTTCACCTTTTTTTTAAATCCTCCGAAATCGTGAAAAACGACATACTATAGTATGCCCTCCGACACCATGGACTATAGCCTTTCGCTTTTGCGTGATTTTCACCTTTTTTTTAAATCCTCCGAAATCGTGAAAAACGACATACTATAGTATGCCCTCCGACACCATGGACTATATCCTTTCGCTTTTGCGTGATTTTCACCTTTTTTTCAAATCCTTAAAAATCGTGAAAAACGACATACTATAGTATGCCCTCCGACACCATGGACTATAGCCTTTCACTTTTGCGTGATTTTCACCTTTTTTTCAAATCCTCCGAAATCGTGAAAAACGACATACTATAGTATGCCCTCCGACACCATGGACTATAGCCTTTCGCTTTTGCGTGATTTTCACCTTTTTTTTTTAAATCCTCCAAAATCGTGAAAAACGACATACTATAGTATGCCCTCCGACACCATGGACTATAGCCTTTCGCTTTTGCGTGATTTTCACCTTTTTTTTAAATCCTCCGAAATCGTGAAAAACGACATACTATAGTATGCCCTCCGACACCATGGACTATAGCCTTTCGCTTTTGCGTGATTTTCACCTTTTTTTTTAAATCCTCCGAAAACGTGAAAAACGACATACTATAGTATGCCCTCCGACACCATGGACTATAGCCTTTCGCTTTTGCGTGATTTTCACCTTTTTTTCAAATCCTCCGAAATCGTGAAAAACGACATACTATAGTATGCCCTCCGACACCATGGACTATAGCCTTTCGCTTTTGCGTGATTTTCACCTTTTTTTTAAAAAATCCTCCGAAATCGTGAAAAACGACATACTATAGTATGCCCTCCGACACCATGGACTATAGCCTTTCGCTTTTGAGTGATTTTCACCTTTTTTTTAAATCCTCCGAAATCGTGAAAAACGACATACTATAGTATGCCCTCCGACACCATGGACTATAGCCTTTCGCTTTTGCGTGATTTTCACCTTTTTTTTTAATCCTCCGAAATCGTGAAAAACGACATACTATAGTATGCCCTCCGACACCATGGACTATAGCCTTTCGCTTTTGCGTGATTTTCACCTTTTTTTCAAATCCTCCGAAATCGTGAAAAACGACAAACTATAGTATGCCCTCTGACACCATGGACTATAGCCTTTCGCTTTTGCGTGATTTTCACCTTTTTTTTAAATCCTCCGAAATCGTGAAAAACGACATACTATAGTATGCCCTCCGACACCATGGACTATAGCCTTTCGCTTTTGCGTGATTTTCACCTTTTTTTAAAATCCTCCGAAATCGTGAAAAACGACATACTATAGTATGCCCTCCGACACCATGGACTATAGCCTTTCGCTTTTGCGTGATTTTCACCTTTTTTTTAAATCCTCCGAAATCGTGAAAAACGACATACTATAGTATGCCCTCCGACACCATGGACTATAGCCTTTCGCTTTTGCGTGATTGTCACCTTTTTTTTTAATCCTCCGAAATCGTGAAAAACGACATACTAGTATGCGGCCCGAGACCATGGACTATAGCCTTTCGCTTTTGCGTGATTTTCACCTTTTTTTCAAATCCTCCGAAATCGTGAAAAACGACATACTATAGTATGCCCTCCGACACCATGGACTATAGCCTTTCGCTTTTGCGTGATTTTCACCTTTTTTTTAAATCCTCCGAAATCGTGAAAAACGACATACTATAGTATGCCCTCCGACACCATGGACTATAGCCTTTCGCTTTTGCGTGATTTTCACCTTTTTTTCAAATCCTCCGAAATCGTGAAAAACGACATACTATAGTATGCCCTCCGACACCATGGACTATAGCCTTTCGCTTTTGCGTGATTTTCACCTTTTTTTCAAATCCTCCGAAATCGTGAAAAACGACATACTATAGTATGCCCTCTGACACCATGGACTCTTTTCTGTTCTGGCCCCACAGTGGTGGAATGAACTCCCCACTGATGTTAGGACAGCAGAGTCACTGCCCATATTTCGCCGCAGGTTGAAAACCCACCTCTTCAGGAAACACTACCCTTCCTCTCTGCCTGACCTACTTGTTGTTAACTAGTTGTACGAACGTTTGTTTTCTATTGTTGTATTGTTTATTGGATCTTGTTTAGTCGATACACTTAATTGTTTTAGCTCATGCTCATTTGATTTAGCTATTTTGTCTCATCCGGTTAAGGAAATAGGTAGCTGATATATTGCACTTTTACCTTAGCGCTAGGTATACTCTTGGTTGCTTGTTTTTGCAGAAAATGCACTAAAGACTTCTGGTGATTAGTAGTTTTTGTTCCCTACCTATGTTGAATACACTTATTGTAAGTCGCTTTGGATAAAAGCGTCTGCTAAATGACTGTAATGTAATGTAATGTAATGTAATGGACTATAGCCTTTCGCTTTTGCGTGATTTTCACCTTTTTTTCAAATCCTCCGAAATCGTGAAAAACGACATACTATAGTATGCCCTCCGACACCATGGACTATAGCCTTTCGCTTTTGCGTGATTTTCACCTTTTTTTTAAATCCTCCGAAATCGTGAAAAACGACATACTATAGTATGCCCTCCGACACCATGGACTATAGCCTTTCGCTTTTGCGTGATTTTCACCTTTTTTTCAAATCCTCCGAAATCGTGAAAAACGACATACTATAGTATGCCCTCCGACACCATTGACTATAGCCTTTCGCTTTTGCGTGATTTTCACCTTTTTTTCAAATCCTCCGAAATCGTGAAAAACGACATACTATAGTATGCCCTCCGACACCATGGACTATAGCCTTTCGCATTTGCGTGATTTTCACCTTTTTTTTTAAAATCCTCCGAAATCGTGAAAAACGACATACTATAGTATGCCCTCCGACACCATGGACTATAGCCTTTCGCTTTTGCGTGATTTTCACCTTTTTTTAAAATCCTCCGAAATCGTGAAAAACGACATACTATAGTATGCCCTCCGACACCATGGACTATATCCTTTCGCTTTTGCGTGATTTTCACCTTTTTTTCAAATCCTTAAAAATCGTGAAAAACGACATACTATAGTATGCCCTCCGACACCATGGACTATAGCCTTTCACTTTTGCGTGATTTTCACCTTTTTTTTTTAAATCCTCCAAAATCGTGAAAAACGACATACTATAGTATGCCCTCCGACACCATGGACTATAGCCTTTCGCTTTTGCGTGATTTTCACCTTTTTTTTAAATCCTCCGAAATCGTGAAAAACGACATACTATAGTATGCCCTCCGACACCATGGACTATAGCCTTTCGCTTTTGCGTGATTTTCACCTTTTTTTCAAATCCTCCGAAATCGTGAAAAACGACAAACTATAGTATGCCCTCTGACACCATGGACTATAGCTTTTCGCTTTTGCGTGATTTTCACCTTTTTTTCAAATCCTCCGAAATCGTGAAAAACGACATACTATAGTATGCCCTCCGACACCATGGACTATAGCCTTTCGCTTTTGCGTGATTTTCACCTTTTTTTTAAATCCTCCGAAATCGTGAAAAACGACATACTATAGTATGCCCTCCGACACCATGGACTATAGCCTTTCGCTTTTGCGTGATTTTCACCTTTTTTTTAAATCCTCCAAAATCGTGAAAAACGACATACTATAGTATGCCCTCCGACACCATGGACTATAGCCTTTCGCTTTTGCGTGATTGTCACCTTTTTTTTTAATCCTCCGAAATCGTGAAAAACGACATACTAGTATGCGGCCCGAGACCATGGACTATAGCCTTTCGCTTTTGCGTGATTTTCACCTTTTTTTTCAAATCCTCCGAAATCGTGAAAAACGACATACTATAGTATGCCCTCCGACACCATGGACTATAGCCTTTCGCTTTTGCGTGATTTTCACCTTTTTTTTTAAATCCTCCGAAAACGTGAAAAACGACATACTATAGTATGCCCTCCGACACCATGGACTATAGCCTTTCGCTTTTGCGTGATTTTCACCTTTTTTTCAAATCCTCCGAAATCGTGAAAAACGACATACTATAGTATGCCCTCCGACACCATGGACTATAGCCTTTCGCTTTTGCGTGATTTTCACCTTTTTTTTTAAATCCTCCGAAATCGTGAAAAACGACATACTATAGTATGCCCTCCGACACCATGGACTATAGCCTTTCGCTTTTGCGTGATTTTCACCTTTTTTTCAAATCCTCCGAAATCGTGAAAAACGACATACTATAGTATGCCCTCTGACACCATGGACTATAGCCTTTCGCTTTTGCGTGATTTTCACCTTTTTTTCAAATCCTCCGAAATCGTGAAAAACGACATACTATAGTATGCCCTCCGACACCATGGACTATAGCCTTTCGCTTTTGCGTGATTTTCACCTTTTTTTTAAATCCTCCGAAATCGTGAAAAACGACATACTATAGTATGCCCTCCGACACCATGGACTATAGCCTTTCGCTTTTGCGTGATTTTCACCTTTTTTTTAAATCCTCCGAAATCGTGAAAAACGACATACTATAGTATGCCCTCCGACACCATGGACTATAGCCTTTCGCTTTTGCGTGATTTTCACCTTTTTTTTAAATCCTCCGAAATCGTGAAAAACGACATACTATAGTATGCCCTCCGACACCATGGACTATATCCTTTCGCTTTTGCGTGATTTTCACCTTTTTTTCAAATCCTTAAAAATCGTGAAAAACGACATACTATAGTATGCCCTCCGACACCATGGACTATAGCCTTTCACTTTTGCGTGATTTTCACCTTTTTTTCAAATCCTCCGAAATCGTGAAAAACGACATACTATAGTATGCCCTCCGACACCATGGACTATAGCCTTTCGCTTTTGCGTGATTTTCACCTTTTCTTTTTTAAATCCTCCAAAATCGTGAAAAACGACATACTATAGTATGCCCTCCGACACCATGGACTATAGCCTTTCGCTTTTGCGTGATTTTCACCTTTTTTTTAAATCCTCCGAAATCGTGAAAAACGACATACTATAGTATGCCCTCCGACACCATGGACTATAGCCTTTCGCTTTTGCGTGATTTTCACCTTTTTTTTTAAATCCTCCGAAAACGTGAAAAACGACATACTATAGTATGCCCTCCGACACCATGGACTATAGCCTTTCGCTTTTGCGTGATTTTCACCTTTTTTTCAAATCCTCCGAAATCGTGAAAAACGACATACTATAGTATGCCCTCCGACACCATGGACTATAGCCTTTCGCTTTTGCGTGATTTTCACCTTTTTTTTTAAAAATCCTCCGAAATCGTGAAAAACGACATACTATAGTATGCCCTCCGACACCATGGACTATAGCCTTTCGCTTTTGAGTGATTTTCACCTTTTTTTTAAATCCTCCGAAATCGTGAAAAACGACATACTATAGTATGCCCTCCGACACCATGGACTATAGCCTTTCGCTTTTGCGTGATTGTCACCTTTTTTTTTAATCCTCCGAAATCGTGAAAAACGACATACTAGTATGCGGCCCGAGACCATGGACTATAGCCTTTCGCTTTTGCGTGATTTTCACCTTTTTTTCAAATCCTCCGAAATCGTGAAAAACGACATACTATAGTATGCCCTCCGACACCATGGACTATAGCCTTTCGCTTTTGCGTGATTTTCACCTTTTTTTCAAATCCTCCGAAATCGTGAAAAACGACATACTATAGTATGCCCTCCGACACCATGGACTATAGCCTTTCGCTTTTGCGTGATTTTCACCTTTTTTTCAAATCCTCCGAAATCGTGAAAAACGACATACTATAGTATGCCCTCTGACACCATGGACTATAGCCTTTCGCTTTTGCGTGATTTTCACCTTTTTTTCAAATCCTCCGAAATCGTGAAAAACGACATACTATAGTATGCCCTCCGACACCATGGACTATAGCCTTTCGCTTTTGCGTGATTTTCACCTTTTTTTTAAATCCTCCGAAATCGTGAAAAACGACATACTATAGTATGCCCTCCGACACCATGGACTATAGCCTTTCGCTTTTGCGTGATTTTCACCTTTTTTTTAAATCCTCCGAAATCGTGAAAAACGACATACTATAGTATGCCCTCCGACACCATGGACTATAGCCTTTCGCTTTTGCGTGATTTTCACCTTTTTTTTAAATCCTCCGAAATCGTGAAAAACGACATACTATAGTATGCCCTCCGACACCATGGACTATATCCTTTCGCTTTTGCGTGATTTTCACCTTTTTTTCAAATCCTTAAAAATCGTGAAAAACGACATACTATAGTATGCCCTCCGACACCATGGACTATAGCCTTTCACTTTTGCGTGATTTTCACCTTTTTTTCAAATCCTCCGAAATCGTGAAAAACGACATACTATAGTATGCCCTCCGACACCATGGACTATAGCCTTTCGCTTTTGCGTGATTTTCACCTTTTTTTTTTAAATCCTCCAAAATCGTGAAAAACGACATACTATAGTATGCCCTCCGACACCATGGACTATAGCCTTTCGCTTTTGCGTGATTTTCACCTTTTTTTTAAATCCTCCGAAATCGTGAAAAACGACATACTATAGTATGCCCTCCGACACCATGGACTATAGCCTTTCGCTTTTGCGTGATTTTCACCTTTTTTTTTAAATCCTCCGAAAACGTGAAAAACGACATACTATAGTATGCCCTCCGACACCATGGACTATAGCCTTTCGCTTTTGCGTGATTTTCACCTTTTTTTCAAATCCTCCGAAATCGTGAAAAACGACATACTATAGTATGCCCTCCGACACCATGGACTATAGCCTTTCGCTTTTGCGTGATTTTCACCTTTTTTTTAAAAAATCCTCCGAAATCGTGAAAAACGACATACTATAGTATGCCCTCCGACACCATGGACTATAGCCTTTCGCTTTTGAGTGATTTTCACCTTTTTTTTAAATCCTCCGAAATCGTGAAAAACGACATACTATAGTATGCCCTCCGACACCATGGACTATAGCCTTTCGCTTTTGCGTGATTTTCACCTTTTTTTTTAATCCTCCGAAATCGTGAAAAACGACATACTATAGTATGCCCTCCGACACCATGGACTATAGCCTTTCGCTTTTGCGTGATTTTCACCTTTTTTTCAAATCCTCCGAAATCGTGAAAAACGACAAACTATAGTATGCCCTCTGACACCATGGACTATAGCCTTTCGCTTTTGCGTGATTTTCACCTTTTTTTTAAATCCTCCGAAATCGTGAAAAACGACATACTATAGTATGCCCTCCGACACCATGGACTATAGCCTTTCGCTTTTGCGTGATTTTCACCTTTTTTTAAAATCCTCCGAAATCGTGAAAAACGACATACTATAGTATGCCCTCCGACACCATGGACTATAGCCTTTCGCTTTTGCGTGATTTTCACCTTTTTTTTAAATCCTCCGAAATCGTGAAAAACGACATACTATAGTATGCCCTCCGACACCATGGACTATAGCCTTTCGCTTTTGCGTGATTGTCACCTTTTTTTTTAATCCTCCGAAATCGTGAAAAACGACATACTAGTATGCGGCCCGAGACCATGGACTATAGCCTTTCGCTTTTGCGTGATTTTCACCTTTTTTTCAAATCCTCCGAAATCGTGAAAAACGACATACTATAGTATGCCCTCCGACACCATGGACTATAGCCTTTCGCTTTTGCGTGATTTTCACCTTTTTTTTAAATCCTCCGAAATCGTGAAAAACGACATACTATAGTATGCCCTCCGACACCATGGACTATAGCCTTTCGCTTTTGCGTGATTTTCACCTTTTTTTCAAATCCTCCGAAATCGTGAAAAACGACATACTATAGTATGCCCTCCGACACCATGGACTATAGCCTTTCGCTTTTGCGTGATTTTCACCTTTTTTTCAAATCCTCCGAAATCGTGAAAAACGACATACTATAGTATGCCCTCCGACACCATGGACTATAGCCTTTCGCTTTTGCGTGATTTTCACCTTTTTTTAAAATCCTCCGAAATCGTGAAAAACGACATACTATAGTATGCCCTCCGACACCATGGACTATAGCCTTTCGCTTTTGCGTGATTTTCACCTTTTTTTTAAATCCTCCGAAATCGTGAAAAACGACATACTATAGTATGCCCTCCGACACCATGGACTATAGCCTTTCGCTTTTGCGTGATTGTCACCTTTTTTTTTAATCCTCCGAAATCGTGAAAAACGACATACTAGTATGCGGCCCGAGACCATGGACTATAGCCTTTCGCTTTTGCGTGATTTTCACCTTTTTTTCAAATCCTCCGAAATCGTGAAAAACGACATACTATAGTATGCCCTCCGACACCATGGACTATAGCCTTTCGCTTTTGCGTGATTTTCACCTTTTTTTTAAATCCTCCGAAATCGTGAAAAACGACATACTATAGTATGCCCTCCGACACCATGGACTATAGCCTTTCGCTTTTGCGTGATTTTCACCTTTTTTTCAAATCCTCCGAAATCGTGAAAAACGACATACTATAGTATGCCCTCCGACACCATGGACTATAGCCTTTCGCTTTTGCGTGATTTTCACCTTTTTTTCAAATCCTCCGAAATCGTGAAAAACGACATACTATAGTATGCCCTCTGACACCATGGACTCTTTTCTGTTCTGGCCCCACAGTGGTGGAATGAACTCCCCACTGATGTTAGGACAGCAGAGTCACTGCCCATATTTCGCCGCAGGTTGAAAACCCACCTCTTCAGGAAACACTACCCTTCCTCTCTGCCTGACCTACTTGTTGTTAACTAGTTGTACGAACGTTTGTTTTCTATTGTTGTATTGTTTATTGGATCTTGTTTAGTCGATACACTTAATTGTTTTAGCTCATGCTCATTTGATTTAGCTATTTTGTCTCATCCGGTTAAGGAAATAGGTAGCTGATATATTGCACTTTTACCTTAGCGCTAGGTATACTCTTGGTTGCTTGTTTTTGCAGAAAATGCACTAAAGACTTCTGGTGATTAGTAGTTTTTGTTCCCTACCTATGTTGAATACACTTATTGTAAGTCGCTTTGGATAAAAGCGTCTGCTAAATGACTGTAATGTAATGTAATGTAATGTAATGGACTATAGCCTTTCGCTTTTGCGTGATTTTCACCTTTTTTTCAAATCCTCCGAAATCGTGAAAAACGACATACTATAGTATGCCCTCCGACACCATGGACTATAGCCTTTCGCTTTTGCGTGATTTTCACCTTTTTTTTAAATCCTCCGAAATCGTGAAAAACGACATACTATAGTATGCCCTCCGACACCATGGACTATAGCCTTTCGCTTTTGCGTGATTTTCACCTTTTTTTCAAATCCTCCGAAATCGTGAAAAACGACATACTATAGTATGCCCTCCGACACCATTGACTATAGCCTTTCGCTTTTGCGTGATTTTCACCTTTTTTTCAAATCCTCCGAAATCGTGAAAAACGACATACTATAGTATGCCCTCCGACACCATGGACTATAGCCTTTCGCATTTGCGTGATTTTCACCTTTTTTTTTAAAATCCTCCGAAATCGTGAAAAACGACATACTATAGTATGCCCTCCGACACCATGGACTATAGCCTTTCGCTTTTGCGTGATTTTCACCTTTTTTTAAAATCCTCCGAAATCGTGAAAAACGACATACTATAGTATGCCCTCCGACACCATGGACTATATCCTTTCGCTTTTGCGTGATTTTCACCTTTTTTTCAAATCCTTAAAAATCGTGAAAAACGACATACTATAGTATGCCCTCCGACACCATGGACTATAGCCTTTCACTTTTGCGTGATTTTCACCTTTTTTTTTTAAATCCTCCAAAATCGTGAAAAACGACATACTATAGTATGCCCTCCGACACCATGGACTATAGCCTTTCGCTTTTGCGTGATTTTCACCTTTTTTTTAAATCCTCCGAAATCGTGAAAAACGACATACTATAGTATGCCCTCCGACACCATGGACTATAGCCTTTCGCTTTTGCGTGATTTTCACCTTTTTTTCAAATCCTCCGAAATCGTGAAAAACGACAAACTATAGTATGCCCTCTGACACCATGGACTATAGCTTTTCGCTTTTGCGTGATTTTCACCTTTTTTTCAAATCCTCCGAAATCGTGAAAAACGACATACTATAGTATGCCCTCCGACACCATGGACTATAGCCTTTCGCTTTTGCGTGATTTTCACCTTTTTTTTAAATCCTCCGAAATCGTGAAAAACGACATACTATAGTATGCCCTCCGACACCATGGACTATAGCCTTTCGCTTTTGCGTGATTTTCACCTTTTTTTTAAATCCTCCAAAATCGTGAAAAACGACATACTATAGTATGCCCTCCGACACCATGGACTATAGCCTTTCGCTTTTGCGTGATTGTCACCTTTTTTTTTAATCCTCCGAAATCGTGAAAAACGACATACTAGTATGCGGCCCGAGACCATGGACTATAGCCTTTCGCTTTTGCGTGATTTTCACCTTTTTTTTCAAATCCTCCGAAATCGTGAAAAACGACATACTATAGTATGCCCTCCGACACCATGGACTATAGCCTTTCGCTTTTGCGTGATTTTCACCTTTTTTTTTAAATCCTCCGAAAACGTGAAAAACGACATACTATAGTATGCCCTCCGACACCATGGACTATAGCCTTTCGCTTTTGCGTGATTTTCACCTTTTTTTCAAATCCTCCGAAATCGTGAAAAACGACATACTATAGTATGCCCTCCGACACCATGGACTATAGCCTTTCGCTTTTGCGTGATTTTCACCTTTTTTTTTAAATCCTCCGAAATCGTGAAAAACGACATACTATAGTATGCCCTCCGACACCATGGACTATAGCCTTTCGCTTTTGCGTGATTTTCACCTTTTTTTTAAATCCTCCGAAATCGTGAAAAACGACATACTATAGTATGCCCTCCGACACCATTGACTATAGCCTTTCGCTTTTGCGTGATTTTCACCTTTTTTTCAAATCCTCCGAAATCGTGAAAAACGACATACTATAGTATGCCCTCCGACACCATGGACTATAGCCTTTCGCATTTGCGTGATTTTCACCTTTTTTTTAAAAATCCTCCGAAATCGTGAAAAACGACATACTATAGTATGCCCTCCGACACCATGGACTATAGCCTTTCGCTTTTGCGTGATTTTCACCTTTTTTTTAAATCCTCCGAAATCGTGAAAAACGACATACTATAGTATGCCCTCCGACACCATGGACTATAGCCTTTCGCTTTTGCATGATTTTCACCTTTTTTAAAAATCCTCCGAAATCGTGAAAAACGACATACTATAGTATGCCCCCGACACCATGGACTATAGCCTTTCGCATTTGCGTGATTTTCACCTTTTTTTCAAATCCTCCGAAATCGTGAAAAACGACATACTATAGTATGCCCTCTGACACCATGGACTATAGCCTTTCGCTTTTGCGTGATTTTCACTTTTTTTTTAAATCCTCCGAAATCGTGAAAAACGACATACTATAGTATGCCCTCCGACACCATGGACTATAGCCTTTCGCTTTTGCGTGATTTTCACCTTTTTTTTAAATCCTCCGAAATCGTGAAAAACGACATACTATAGTATGCCCTCCGACACCATGGACTATATCCTTTCGCTTTTGCGTGATTTTCACCTTTTTTTCAAATCCTTAAAAATCGTGAAAAACGACATACTATAGTATGCCCTCCGACACCATGGACTATAGCCTTTCACTTTTGCGTGATTTTCACCTTTTTTTCAAATCCTCCGAAATCGTGAAAAACGACATACTATAGTATGCCCTCCGACACCATGGACTATAGCCTTTCGCTTTTGCGTGATTTTCACCTTTTTTTTTAAAAATCCTCCAAAATCGTGAAAAACGACATACTATAGTATGCCCTCCGACACCATGGACTATAGCCTTTCGCTTTTGCGTGATTTTCACCTTTTTTTTAAATCCTCCGAAATCGTGAAAAACGACATACTATAGTATGCCCTCCGACACCATGGACTATAGCCTTTCGCTTTTGCGTGATTTTCACCTTTTTTTTTAAATCCTCCGAAAACGTGAAAAACGACATACTATAGTATGCCCTCCGACACCATGGACTATAGCCTTTCGCTTTTGCGTGATTTTCACCTTTTTTTCAAATCCTCCGAAATCGTGAAAAACGACATACTATAGTATGCCCTCCGACACCATGGACTATAGCCTTTCGCTTTTGCGTGATTTTCACCTTTTTTTTAAATCCTCCGAAATCGTGAAAAACGACATACTATAGTATGCCCTCCGACACCATGGACTATAGCCTTTCGCTTTTGCGTGATTTTCACCTTTTTTTCAAATCCTCCGAAATCGTGAAAAACGACATACTATAGTATGCCCTCCGACACCATGGACTATAGCCTTTCGCTTCTGCGTGATTTTCACCTTTTTTTTAAATCCTCCGAAATCGTGAAAAACGACATACTATAGTATGCCCTCCGACACCATGGACTATAGCCTTTCGCTTTTGCGTGATTTTCACCTTTTTTTGAAATCCTCCGAAATCGTGAAAAACGACATACTATAGTATGCCCTCCGACACCATGGACTATATCCTTTCGCTTTTGCGTGATTTTCACCTTTTTTTCAAATCCTTAAAAATCGTGAAAAACGACATACTATAGTATGCCCTCCGACACCATGGACTATAGCCTTTCACTTTTGCGTGATTTTCACCTTTTTTTCAAATCCTCCGAAATCGTGAAAAACGACATACTATAGTATGCCCTCCGACACCATGGACTATAGCCTTTCGCTTTTGCGTGATTTTCACCTTTTTTTTTTAAATCCTCCGAAATCGTGAAAAACGACATACTATAGTATGCCCTCCGACACCATGGACTATAGCCTTTCGCTTTTGCGTGATTTTCACCTTTTTTTAAAATCCTCCGAAATCGTGAAAAACGACATACTATAGTATGCCCTCCGACACCATGGACTATATCCTTTCGCTTTTGCGTGATTTTCACCTTTTTTTCAAATCCTTAAAAATCGTGAAAAACGACATACTATAGTATGCCCTCCGACACCATGGACTATAGCCTTTCGCATTTGCGTGATTTTCACCTTTTTTTTTTAAATCCTCCGAAATCGTGAAAAACGACATACTATAGTATGCCCTCCGACACCATGGACTATAGCCTTTCGCTTTTGCGTGATTTTCACCTTTTTTTAAAATCCTCCGAAATCGTGAAAAACGACATACTATAGTATGCCCTCCGACACCATGGACTATATCCTTTCGCTTTTGCGTGATTTTCACCTTTTTTTCAAATCCTTAAAAATCGTGAAAAACGACATACTATAGTATGCCCTCCGACACCATGGACTATAGCCTTTCGCATTTGCGTGATTTTCACCTTTTTTTTTTAAATCCTCCGAAATCGTGAAAAACGACATACTATAGTATGCCCTCCGACACCATGGACTATAGCCTTTCGCTTTTGCGTGATTTTCACCTTTTTTTAAAATCCTCCGAAATCGTGAAAAACGACATACTATAGTATGCCCTCCGACACCATGGACTATAGCCTTTCGCTTTTGCGTGATTTTCACCTTTTTTTTTAAAATCCTCCGAAATCGTGAAAAACGACATACTATAGTATGCCCTCCGACACCATGGACTATAGCCTTTCGCATTTGCGTGATTTTCACCTTTTTTTTTTAAATCCTCCGAAATCGTGAAAAACGACATACTATAGTATGCCCTCCGACACCATGGACTATAGCCTTTCACTTTTGCGTGATTTTCACCTTTTTTTCAAATCCTCCGAAATCGTGAAAAACGACATACTATAGTATGCCCTCCGACACCATGGACTATAGCCTTTCGCTTTTGCGTGATTTTCACCTTTTTTTTTTAAATCCTCCAAAATCGTGAAAAACGACATACTATAGTATGCCCTCCGACACCATGGACTATAGCCTTTCGCTTTTGCGTGATTTTCACCTTTTTTTTAAATCCTCCGAAATCGTGAAAAACGACATACTATAGTATGCCCTCCGACACCATGGACTATAGCCTTTCGCTTTTGCGTGATTTTCACCTTTTTTTTTAAATCCTCCGAAAACGTGAAAAACGACATACTATAGTATGCCCTCCGACACCATGGACTATAGCCTTTCGCTTTTGCGTGATTTTCACCTTTTTTTCAAATCCTCCGAAATCGTGAAAAACGACATACTATAGTATGCCCTCCGACACCATGGACTATAGCCTTTCGCTTTTGCGTGATTTTCACCTTTTTTTTAAATCCTCCGAAATCGTGAAAAACGACATACTATAGTATGCCCTCCGACACCATGGACTATAGCCTTTCGCTTTTGCGTGATTTTCACCTTTTTTTTAAATCCTCCGAAATCGTGAAAAACGACATACTATAGTATGCCCTCCGACACCATTGACTATAGCCTTTCGCTTTTGCGTGATTTTCACCTTTTTTTCAAATCCTCCGAAATCGTGAAAAACGACATACTATAGTATGCCCTCCGACACCATGGACTATATCCTTTCGCTTTTGCGTGATTTTCACCTTTTTTTCAAATCCTTAAAAATCGTGAAAAACGACATACTATAGTATGCCCTCCGACACCATGGACTATAGCCTTTCACTTTTGCGTGATTTTCACCTTTTTTTCAAATCCTCCGAAATCGTGAAAAACGACATACTATAGTATGCCCTCCGACACCATGGACTATAGCCTTTCGCTTTTGCGTGATTTTCACCTTTTTTTTTTAAATCCTCCAAAATCGTGAAAAACGACATACTATAGTATGCCCTCCGACACCATGGACTATAGCCTTTCGCTTTTGCGTGATTTTCACCTTTTTTTTAAATCCTCCGAAATCGTGAAAAACGACATACTATAGTATGCCCTCCGACACCATGGACTATAGCCTTTCGCTTTTGCGTGATTTTCACCTTTTTTTTTAAATCCTCCGAAAACGTGAAAAACGACATACTATAGTATGCCCTCCGACACCATGGACTATAGCCTTTCGCTTTTGCGTGATTTTCACCTTTTTTTCAAATCCTCCGAAATCGTGAAAAACGACATACTATAGTATGCCCTCCGACACCATGGACTATAGCCTTTCGCTTTTGCGTGATTTTCACCTTTTTTTTAAATCCTCCGAAATCGTGAAAAACGACATACTATAGTATGCCCTCCGACACCATGGACTATAGCCTTTCGCTTTTGCGTGATTTTCACCTTTTTTTTAAATCCTCCGAAATCGTGAAAAACGACATACTATAGTATGCCCTCCGACACCATTGACTATAGCCTTTCACTTTTGCGTGATTTTCACCTTTTTTTCAAATCCTCCGAAATCGTGAAAAACGACATACTATAGTATGCCCTCCGACACCATGGACTATAGCCTTTCGCTTTTGCGTGATTTTCACCTTTTTTTTTTAAATCCTCCAAAATCGTGAAAAACGACATACTATAGTATGCCCTCCGACACCATGGACTATAGCCTTTCGCTTTTGCGTGATTTTCACCTTTTTTTTAAATCCTCCGAAATCGTGAAAAACGACATACTATAGTATGCCCTCCGACACCATGGACTATAGCCTTTCGCTTTTGCGTGATTTTCACCTTTTTTTTAAATCCTCCGAAATCGTGAAAAACGACATACTATAGTATGCCCTCCGACACCATGGACTATAGCCTTTCGCTTTTGCGTGATTTTCACCTTTTTTTCAAATCCTCCGAAATCGTGAAAAACGACATACTATAGTATGCCCTCCGACACCATGGACTATAGCCTTTCGCTTTTGCGTGATTTTCACCTTTTTTTTAAATCCTCCGAAATCGTGAAAAACGACATACTATAGTATGCCCTCCGACACCATGGACTATAGCCTTTCGCTTTTGCGTGATTTTCACCTTTTTTTTTTAAATCCTCCAAAATCGTGAAAAACGACATACTATAGTATGCCCTCCGACACCATGGACTATAGCCTTTCGCTTTTGCGTGATTTTCACCTTTTTTTTAAATCCTCCGAAATCGTGAAAAACGACATACTATAGTATGCCCTCCGACACCATGGACTATAGCCTTTCGCTTTTGCGTGATTTTCACCTTTTTTTTAAATCCTCCGAAATCGTGAAAAACGACATACTATAGTATGCCCTCCGACACC
Organism: Electrona antarctica; assembly: GCF_951216825.1. Classification (NCBI taxonomy): domain Eukaryota; kingdom Metazoa; phylum Chordata; class Actinopteri; order Myctophiformes; family Myctophidae; genus Electrona; species Electrona antarctica. The sequence continues at coordinate 41,698,193 of NC_136793.1, forward strand.
ATGGACTATAGCCTTTCGCTTTTGCGTGATTTTCACCTTTTTTTTAAATCCTCCGAAATCGTGAAAAACGACATACTATAGTATGCCCTCCGACACCATGGACTATAGCCTTTCGCTTTTGCGTGATTTTCACCTTTTTTTCAAATCCTTAAAAATCGTGAAAAACGACATACTATAGTATGCCCTCCGACACCATGGACTATAGCCTTTCACTTTTGCGTGATTTTCACCTTTTTTTCAAATCCTCCGAAATCGTGAAAAACGACATACTATAGTATGCCCTCCGACACCATGGACTATAGCCTTTCGCTTTTGCGTGATTTTCACCTTTTTTTTTTAAATCCTCCAAAATCGTGAAAAACGACATACTATAGTATGCCCTCCGACACCATGGACTATAGCCTTTCGCTTTTGCGTGATTTTCACCTTTTTTTTTAAATCCTCCGAAATCGTGAAAAACGACATACTATAGTATGCCCTCCGACACCATGGACTATAGCCTTTCGCTTTTGCGTGATTTTCACCTTTTTTTTAAATCCTCCGAAATCGTGAAAAACGACATACTATAGTATGCCCTCCGACACCATGGACTATAGCCTTTCGCTTTTGCGTGATTTTCACCTTTTTTTCAAATCCTCCGAAATCGTGAAAAACGACATACTATAGTATGCCCTCCGACACCATGGACTATAGCCTTTCGCTTTTGCGTGATTTTCACCTTTTTTTTAAATCCTCCGAAATCGTGAAAAACGACATACTATAGTATGCCCTCCGACACCATGGACTATAGCCTTTCGCTTTTGCGTGATTTTCACCTTTTTTTTAAATCCTCCGAAATCGTGAAAAACTACATACTATAGTATGCCCTCCGACACCATGGACTATAGCCTTTCGCTTTTGCGTGATTTTCACCTTTTTTTCAAATCCTCCGAAATCGTGAAAAACGACATAGGCTACTATAGTATGCCCCCGACACCATGGACTATAGCCTTTCGCATTTGCGTGATTTTCACCTTTTTTTCAAATCCTCCGAAATCGTGAAAAACGACATACTATAGTATGCCCTCTGACACCATGGACTATAGCCTTTCGCTTTTGCGTGATTTTCACCTTTTTTTTAAATCCTCCGAAATCGTGAAAAACGACATACTATAGTATGCCCTCCGACACCATGGACTATAGCCTTTCGCTTTTGCGTGATTTTCAACTTTTTTTCAAATCCTCCGAAATCGTGAAAAACGACATACTATAGTATGCCCTCCGACACCATGGACTATAGCCTTTCGCTTTCGCGTGATTTTCACCTTTTTTTTAAAATCCTCCGAAATCGTGAAAAACGACATACTATAGTATGCCCTCCGACACCATGGACTATAGCCTTTCGCTTTTGCGTGATTTTCAACTTTTTTTCAAATCCTCCGAAATCGTGAAAAACGACATACTATAGTATGCCCTCCGACACCATGGACTATAGCCTTTCGCTTTTGCGTGATTTTCACCTTTTTTTTTTAAATCCTCCGAAATCGTGAAAAACGACATACTATAGTATGCCCTCCGACACCATGGACTATAGCCTTTCACTTTTGCGTGATTTTCACTTTTTTTTCAAATCCTCCGAAATCGTGAAAAACGACATACTATAGTATGCCCTCCGACACCATGGACTATAGCCTTTCGCTTTTGCGTGATTTTCACCTTTTTTTTTTTAATCCTCCAAAATCGTGAAAAACGACATACTATAGTATGCCCTCCGACACCATGGACTATAGCCTTTCGCATTTGCGTGATTTTCACCTTTTTTTTAAATCCTCCGAAATCGTGAAAAACGACATACTATAGTATGCCCTCCGACACCATGGACTATAGCCTTTCGCTTTTGCGTGATTTTCACCTTTTTTTTAAATCCTCCGAAATCGTGAAAAACGACATACTATAGTATGCCCTCCGACACCATGGACTATAGCCTTTCGCTTTTGCGTGATTTTCACCTTTTTTTCAAATCCTCCGAAATCGTGAAAAACGACATAGGCTACTATAGTATGCCCCCGACACCATGGACTATAGCCTTTCGCATTTGCGTGATTTTCACCTTTTTTTCAAATCCTCCGAAATCGTGAAAAACGACATACTATAGTATGCCCTCTGACACCATGGACTATAGCCTTTCGCTTTTGCGTGATTTTCACCTTTTTTTTAAATCCTCCGAAATCGTGAAAAACGACATACTATAGTATGCCCTCCGACACCATGGACTATAGCCTTTCGCTTTTGCGTGATTTTCAACTTTTTTTCAAATCCTCCGAAATCGTGAAAAACGACATACTATAGTATGCCCTCCGACACCATGGACTATAGCCTTTCGCTTTCGTGTGATTTTCACCTTTTTTTTTAAATCCTCCGAAATCGTGAAAAACGACATACTATAGTATGCCCTCCGACACCATGGACTATAGCCTTTCGCTTTTGCGTGATTTTCAACTTTTTTTCAAATCCTCCGAAATCGTGAAAAACGACATACTATAGTATGCCCTCCGACACCATGGACTATAGCCTTTCGCTTTTGCGTGATTTTCACCTTTTTTTTTTAAATCCTCCGAAATCGTGAAAAACGACATACTATAGTATGCCCTCCGACACCATGGACTATAGCCTTTCGCTTTTGTGTGATTTTCACCTTTTTTTCAAATCCTCCGAAATCGTGAAAAACGACATACTATAGTATGCCCTCCGACACCATGGACTATAGCCTTTCGCTTTTGCGTGATTTTCACCTTTTTTTTTAAATCCTCCGAAATCGTGAAAAACGACATACTATAGTATGCCCTCCGACACCATGGACTATAGCCTTTCACTTTTGCGTGATTTTCACCTTTTTTTCAAATCCTCCGAAATCGTGAAAAACGACATACTATAGTATGCCCTCCGACACCATGGACTATAGCCTTTCGCTTTTGCGTGATTTTCACCTTTTTTTTTTAAATCCTCCAAAATCGTGAAAAACGACATACTATAGTATGCCCTCCGACACCATGGACTATAGCCTTTCGCTTTTGCGTGATTTTCACCTTTTTTTTTAAATCCTCCGAAATCGTGAAAAACGACATACTATAGTATGCCCTCCGACACCATGGACTATAGCCTTTCGCTTTTGCGTGATTTTCACCATTTTTTCAAATCCTTAAAAATCGTGAAAAACGACATACTATAGTATGCCCTCCGACACCATGGACTATAGCCTTTCACTTTTGCGTGATTTTCACCTTTTTTTCAAATCCTCCGAAATCGTGAAAAACGACATACTATAGTATGCCCTCCGACACCATGGACTATAGCCTTTCGCTTTTGCGTGATTTTCACCTTTTTTTTTTAAATCCTCCAAAATCGTGAAAAACGACATACTATAGTATGCCCTCCGACACCATGGACTATAGCCTTTCGCTTTTGCGTGATTTTCACCTTTTTTTTAAATCCTCCGAAATCGTGAAAAACGACATACTATAGTATGCCCTCCGACACCATGGACTATAGCCTTTCGCTTTTGCGTGATTTTCACCTTTTTTTTTAAATCCTCCGAAAACGTGAAAAACGACATACTATAGTATGCCCTCCGACACCATGGACTATAGCCTTTCGCTTTTGCGTGATTTTCACCTTTTTTTCAAATCCTCCGAAATCGTGAAAAACGACATACTATAGTATGCCCTCCGACACCATGGACTATAGCCTTTCGCTTTTGCGTGATTTTCACCTTTTTTTTAAATCCTCCGAAATCGTGAAAAACGACATACTATAGTATGCCCTCCGACACCATGGACTATAGCCTTTCGCTTTTGCGTGATTTTCACCTTTTTTTTAAATCCTCCGAAATCGTGAAAAACGACATACTATAGTATGCCCTCCGACACCATTGACTATAGCCTTTCACTTTTGCGTGATTTTCACCTTTTTTTCAAATCCTCCGAAATCGTGAAAAACGACATACTATAGTATGCCCTCCGACACCATGGACTATAGCCTTTCGCTTTTGCGTGATTTTCACCTTTTTTTTTTAAATCCTCCAAAATCGTGAAAAACGACATACTATAGTATGCCCTCCGACACCATGGACTATAGCCTTTCGCTTTTGCGTGATTTTCACCTTTTTTTTAAATCCTCCGAAATCGTGAAAAACGACATACTATAGTATGCCCTCCGACACCATGGACTATAGCCTTTCGCTTTTGCGTGATTTTCACCTTTTTTTTAAATCCTCCGAAATCGTGAAAAACGACATACTATAGTATGCCCTCCGACACCATGGACTATAGCCTTTCGCTTTTGCGTGATTTTCACCTTTTTTTCAAATCCTCCGAAATCGTGAAAAACGACATACTATAGTATGCCCTCCGACACCATGGACTATAGCCTTTCGCTTTTGCGTGATTTTCACCTTTTTTTTAAATCCTCCGAAATCGTGAAAAACGACATACTATAGTATGCCCTCCGACACCATGGACTATAGCCTTTCGCTTTTGCGTGATTTTCACCTTTTTTTTTTAAATCCTCCAAAATCGTGAAAAACGACATACTATAGTATGCCCTCCGACACCATGGACTATAGCCTTTCGCTTTTGCGTGATTTTCACCTTTTTTTTAAATCCTCCGAAATCGTGAAAAACGACATACTATAGTATGCCCTCCGACACCATGGACTATAGCCTTTCGCTTTTGCGTGATTTTCACCTTTTTTTTAAATCCTCCGAAATCGTGAAAAACGACATACTATAGTATGCCCTCCGACACCATGGACTATAGCCTTTCGCTTTTGCGTGATTTTCACCTTTTTTTTAAATCCTCCGAAATCGTGAAAAACGACATACTATAGTATGCCCTCCGACACCATGGACTATAGCCTTTCGCTTTTGCGTGATTTTCACCTTTTTTTCAAATCCTTAAAAATCGTGAAAAACGACATACTATAGTATGCCCTCCGACACCATGGACTATAGCCTTTCACTTTTGCGTGATTTTCACCTTTTTTTCAAATCCTCCGAAATCGTGAAAAACGACATACTATAGTATGCCCTCCGACACCATGGACTATAGCCTTTCGCTTTTGCGTGATTTTCACCTTTTTTTTTTAAATCCTCCAAAATCGTGAAAAACGACATACTATAGTATGCCCTCCGACACCATGGACTATAGCCTTTCGCTTTTGCGTGATTTTCACCTTTTTTTTTAAATCCTCCGAAATCGTGAAAAACGACATACTATAGTATGCCCTCCGACACCATGGACTATAGCCTTTCGCTTTTGCGTGATTTTCACCTTTTTTTTAAATCCTCCGAAATCGTGAAAAACGACATACTATAGTATGCCCTCCGACACCATGGACTATAGCCTTTCGCTTTTGCGTGATTTTCACCTTTTTTTCAAATCCTCCGAAATCGTGAAAAACGACATACTATAGTATGCCCTCCGACACCATGGACTATAGCCTTTCGCTTTTGCGTGATTTTCACCTTTTTTTTAAATCCTCCGAAATCGTGAAAAACGACATACTATAGTATGCCCTCCGACACCATGGACTATAGCCTTTCGCTTTTGCGTGATTTTCACCTTTTTTTTAAATCCTCCGAAATCGTGAAAAACTACATACTATAGTATGCCCTCCGACACCATGGACTATAGCCTTTCGCTTTTGCGTGATTTTCACCTTTTTTTCAAATCCTCCGAAATCGTGAAAAACGACATAGGCTACTATAGTATGCCCCCGACACCATGGACTATAGCCTTTCGCATTTGCGTGATTTTCACCTTTTTTTCAAATCCTCCGAAATCGTGAAAAACGACATACTATAGTATGCCCTCTGACACCATGGACTATAGCCTTTCGCTTTTGCGTGATTTTCACCTTTTTTTTAAATCCTCCGAAATCGTGAAAAACGACATACTATAGTATGCCCTCCGACACCATGGACTATAGCCTTTCGCTTTTGCGTGATTTTCAACTTTTTTTCAAATCCTCCGAAATCGTGAAAAACGACATACTATAGTATGCCCTCCGACACCATGGACTATAGCCTTTCGCTTTCGCGTGATTTTCACCTTTTTTTTAAAATCCTCCGAAATCGTGAAAAACGACATACTATAGTATGCCCTCCGACACCATGGACTATAGCCTTTCGCTTTTGCGTGATTTTCAACTTTTTTTCAAATCCTCCGAAATCGTGAAAAACGACATACTATAGTATGCCCTCCGACACCATGGACTATAGCCTTTCGCTTTTGCGTGATTTTCACCTTTTTTTTTTAAATCCTCCGAAATCGTGAAAAACGACATACTATAGTATGCCCTCCGACACCATGGACTATAGCCTTTCGCTTTTGTGTGATTTTCACCTTTTTTTCAAATCCTCCGAAATCGTGAAAAACGACATCCTATAGTATGCCCTCCGACACCATGGACTATAGCCTTTCGCTTTTGCGTGATTTTCACCTTTTTTTTTAAATCCTCCGAAATCGTGAAAAACGACATACTATAGTATGCCCTCCGACACCATGGACTATAGCCTTTCACTTTTGCGTGATTTTCACTTTTTTTTCAAATCCTCCGAAATCGTGAAAAACGACATACTATAGTATGCCCTCCGACACCATGGACTATAGCCTTTCGCTTTTGCGTGATTTTCACCTTTTTTTTTTTAATCCTCCAAAATCGTGAAAAACGACATACTATAGTATGCCCTCCGACACCATGGACTATAGCCTTTCGCATTTGCGTGATTTTCACCTTTTTTTTAAATCCTCCGAAATCGTGAAAAACGACATACTATAGTATGCCCTCCGACACCATGGACTATAGCCTTTCGCTTTTGCGTGATTTTCACCTTTTTTTTAAATCCTCCGAAATCGTGAAAAACGACATACTATAGTATGCCCTCCGACACCATGGACTATAGCCTTTCGCTTTTGCGTGATTTTCACCTTTTTTTCAAATCCTCCGAAATCGTGAAAAACGACATAGGCTACTATAGTATGCCCCCGACACCATGGACTATAGCCTTTCGCATTTGCGTGATTTTCACCTTTTTTTCAAATCCTCCGAAATCGTGAAAAACGACATACTATAGTATGCCCTCTGACACCATGGACTATAGCCTTTCGCTTTTGCGTGATTTTCACCTTTTTTTTAAATCCTCCGAAATCGTGAAAAACGACATACTATAGTATGCCCTCCGACACCATGGACTATAGCCTTTCGCTTTTGCGTGATTTTCAACTTTTTTTCAAATCCTCCGAAATCGTGAAAAACGACATACTATAGTATGCCCTCCGACACCATGGACTATAGCCTTTCGCTTTCGTGTGATTTTCACCTTTTTTTTTAAATCCTCCGAAATCGTGAAAAACGACATACTATAGTATGCCCTCCGACACCATGGACTATAGCCTTTCGCTTTTGCGTGATTTTCAACTTTTTTTCAAATCCTCCGAAATCGTGAAAAACGACATACTATAGTATGCCCTCCGACACCATGGACTATAGCCTTTCGCTTTTGCGTGATTTTCACCTTTTTTTTTTAAATCCTCCGAAATCGTGAAAAACGACATACTATAGTATGCCCTCCGACACCATGGACTATAGCCTTTCGCTTTTGTGTGATTTTCACCTTTTTTTCAAATCCTCCGAAATCGTGAAAAACGACATACTATAGTATGCCCTCCGACACCATGGACTATAGCCTTTCGCTTTTGCGTGATTTTCACCTTTTTTTTTAAATCCTCCGAAATCGTGAAAAACGACATACTATAGTATGCCCTCCGACACCATGGACTATAGCCTTTCACTTTTGCGTGATTTTCACCTTTTTTTCAAATCCTCCGAAATCGTGAAAAACGACATACTATAGTATGCCCTCCGACACCATGGACTATAGCCTTTCGCTTTTGCGTGATTTTCACCTTTTTTTTTTAAATCCTCCAAAATCGTGAAAAACGACATACTATAGTATGCCCTCCGACACCATGGACTATAGCCTTTCGCTTTTGCGTGATTTTCACCTTTTTTTTTAAATCCTCCGAAATCGTGAAAAACGACATACTATAGTATGCCCTCCGACACCATGGACTATAGCCTTTCGCTTTTGCGTGATTTTCACCATTTTTTCAAATCCTTAAAAATCGTGAAAAACGACATACTATAGTATGCCCTCCGACACCATGGACTATAGCCTTTCACTTTTGCGTGATTTTCACCTTTTTTTCAAATCCTCCGAAATCGTGAAAAACGACATACTATAGTATGCCCTCCGACACCATGGACTATAGCCTTTCGCTTTTGCGTGATTTTCACCTTTTTTTTTTAAATCCTCCAAAATCGTGAAAAACGACATACTATAGTATGCCCTCCGACACCATGGACTATAGCCTTTAGCTTTTGCGTGATTTTCACCTTTTTTTTAAATCCTCCGAAATCGTGAAAAACGACATACTATAGTATGCCCTCCGACACCATGGACTATAGCCTTTCGCTTTTGCGTGATTTTCACCTTTTTTTTAAATCCTCCGAAATCGTGAAAAACGACATACTATAGTATGCCCTCCGACACCATGGACTATAGCCTTTTGCTTTTGCGTGATTTTCACCTTTTTTTCAAATCCTCCGAAATCGTGAAAAACGACATACTATAGTATGCCCTCCGACACCATGGACTATAGCCTTTCGCTTTTGCGTGATTTTCACCTTTTTTTTAAATCCTCCGAAATCGTGAAAAACGACATACTATAGTATGCCCTCCGACACCATGGACTATAGCCTTTCGCTTTTGCGTGATTTTCACCTTTTTTTTAAATCCTCCGAAATCGTGAAAAACGACATACTATAGTATGCCCCCGACACCATGGACTATAGCCTTTCGCATTTGCGTGATTTTCACCTTTTTTTCAAATCCTCCGAAATCGTGAAAAACGACATACTATAGTATGCCCTCTGACACCATGGACTATAGCCTTTCGCTTTTGCGTGATTTTCACCTTTTTTTTAAATCCTCCGAAATCGTGAAAAACGACATACTATAGTATGCCCTCCGACACCATGGACTATAGCCTTTCACTTTTGCGTGATTTTCACTTTTTTTTCAAATCCTCCGAAATCGTGAAAAACGACATACTATAGTATGCCCTCCGACACCATGGACTATAGCCTTTCGCTTTTGCGTGATTTTCACCTTTTTTTTTTTAATCCTCCAAAATCGTGAAAAACGACATACTATAGTATGCCCTCCGACACCATGGACTATAGCCTTTCGCATTTGCGTGATTTTCACCTTTTTTTTAAATCCTCCGAAATCGTGAAAAACGACATACTATAGTATGCCCTCCGACACCATGGACTATAGCCTTTCGCTTTTGCGTGATTTTCACCTTTTTTTTAAATCCTCCGAAATCGTGAAAAACGACATACTATAGTATGCCCTCCGACACCATGGACTATAGCCTTTCGCTTTTGCGTGATTTTCACCTTTTTTTCAAATCCTCCGAAATCGTGAAAAACGACATAGGCTACTATAGTATGCCCCCGACACCATGGACTATAGCCTTTCGCATTTGCGTGATTTTCACCTTTTTTTCAAATCCTCCGAAATCGTGAAAAACGACATACTATAGTATGCCCTCTGACACCATGGACTATAGCCTTTCGCTTTTGCGTGATTTTCACCTTTTTTTTAAATCCTCCGAAATCGTGAAAAACGACATACTATAGTATGCCCTCCGACACCATGGACTATAGCCTTTCGCTTTTGCGTGATTTTCAACTTTTTTTCAAATCCTCCGAAATCGTGAAAAACGACATACTATAGTATGCCCTCCGACACCATGGACTATAGCCTTTCGCTTTCGCGTGATTTTCACCTTTTTTTTTAAATCCTCCGAAATCGTGAAAAACGACATACTATAGTATGCCCTCCGACACCATGGACTATAGCCTTTCGCTTTTGCGTGATTTTCAACTTTTTTTCAAATCCTCCGAAATCGTGAAAAACGACATACTATAGTATGCCCTCCGACACCATGGACTATAGCCTTTCGCTTTTGCGTGATTTTCACCTTTTTTTTTTAAATCCTCCGAAATCGTGAAAAACGACATACTATAGTATGCCCTCCGACACCATGGACTATAGCCTTTCGCTTTTGTGTGATTTTCACCTTTTTTTCAAATCCTCCGAAATCGTGAAAAACGACATACTATAGTATGCCCTCCGACACCATGGACTATAGCCTTTCGCTTTTGCGTGATTTTCACCTTTTTTTTTAAATCCTCCGAAATCGTGAAAAACGACATACTATAGTATGCCCTCCGACACCATGGACTATAGCCTTTCACTTTTGCGTGATTTTCACCTTTTTTTCAAATCCTCCGAAATCGTGAAAAACGACATACTATAGTATGCCCTCCGACACCATGGACTATAGCCTTTCGCTTTTGCGTGATTTTCACCTTTTTTTTTTAAATCCTCCAAAATCGTGAAAAACGACATACTATAGTATGCCCTCCGACACCATGGACTATAGCCTTTCGCTTTTGCGTGATTTTCACCTTTTTTTTTAAATCCTCCGAAATCGTGAAAAACGACATACTATAGTATGCCCTCCGACACCATGGACTATAGCCTTTCGCTTTTGCGTGATTTTCACCATTTTTTCAAATCCTTAAAAATCGTGAAAAACGACATACTATAGTATGCCCTCCGACACCATGGACTATAGCCTTTCACTTTTGCGTGATTTTCACCTTTTTTTCAAATCCTCCGAAATCGTGAAAAACGACATACTATAGTATGCCCTCCGACACCATGGACTATAGCCTTTCGCTTTTGCGTGATTTTCACCTTTTTTTTTTAAATCCTCCAAAATCGTGAAAAACGACATACTATAGTATGCCCTCCGACACCATGGACTATAGCCTTTAGCTTTTGCGTGATTTTCACCTTTTTTTTAAATCCTCCGAAATCGTGAAAAACGACATACTATAGTATGCCCTCCGACACCATGGACTATAGCCTTTCGCTTTTGCGTGATTTTCACCTTTTTTTTAAATCCTCCGAAATCGTGAAAAACGACATACTATAGTATGCCCTCCGACACCATGGACTATAGCCTTTTGCTTTTGCGTGATTTTCACCTTTTTTTCAAATCCTCCGAAATCGTGAAAAACGACATACTATAGTATGCCCTCCGACACCATGGACTATAGCCTTTCGCTTTTGCGTGATTTTCACCTTTTTTTTAAATCCTCCGAAATCGTGAAAAACGACATACTATAGTATGCCCTCCGACACCATGGACTATAGCCTTTCGCTTTTGCGTGATTTTCACCTTTTTTTTAAATCCTCCGAAATCGTGAAAAACGACATACTATAGTATGCCCCCGACACCATGGACTATAGCCTTTCGCATTTGCGTGATTTTCACCTTTTTTTCAAATCCTCCGAAATCGTGAAAAACGACATACTATAGTATGCCCTCTGACACCATGGACTATAGCCTTTCGCTTTTGCGTGATTTTCACCTTTTTTTTAAATCCTCCGAAATCGTGAAAAACGACATACTATAGTATGCCCTCCGACACCATGGACTATAGCCTTTCGCTTTTGCGTGATTTTCAACTTTTTTTCAAATCCTCCGAAATCGTGAAAAACGACATACTATAGTATGCCCTCCGACACCATGGACTATAGCCTTTCGCTTTCGCGTGATTTTCACCTTTTTTTTAAAATCCTCCGAAATCGTGAAAAACGACATACTATAGTATGCCCTCCGACACCATGGACTATAGCCTTTCGCTTTTGCGTGATTTTCAACTTTTTTTCAAATCCTCCGAAATCGTGAAAAACGACATACTATAGTATGCCCTCCGACACCATGGACTATAGCCTTTCGCTTTTGCGTGATTTTCACCTTTTTTTTTTAAATCCTCCGAAATCGTGAAAAACGACATACTATAGTATGCCCTCCGACACCATGGACTATAGCCTTTTGCTTTTGCGTGATTTTCACCTTTTTTTCAAATCCTCCGAAATCGTGAAAAACGACATACTATAGTATGCCCTCCGACACCATGGACTATAGCCTTTCGCTTTTGCGTGATTTTCACCTTTTTTTTAAATCCTCCGAAATCGTGAAAAACGACATACTATAGTATGCCCTCCGACACCATGGACTATAGCCTTTCGCTTTTGCGTGATTTTCACCTTTTTTTTTAAATCCTCCGAAATCGTGAAAAACGACATACTATAGTATGCCCTCCGACACCATGGACTATAGCCTTTCGCTTTTGCGTGATTTTCACCTTTTTTTTTTAAATCCTCCAAAATCGTGAAAAACGACATACTATAGTATGCCCTCCGACACCATGGACTATAGCCTTTCGCTTTTGCGTGATTTTCACCTTTTTTTTAAATCCTCCGAAATCGTGAAAAACGACATACTATAGTATGCCCTCCGACACCATGGACTAAAGCCTTTCGCTTTTGCGTGATTTTCACCATTTTTTCAAATCCTTAAAAATCGTGAAAAACGACATACTATAGTATGCCCTCCGACACCATGGACTATAGCCTTTCACTTTTGCGTGATTTTCACCTTTTTTTCAAATCCTCCGAAATCGTGAAAAACGACATACTATAGTATGCCCTCCGACACCATGGACTATAGCCTTTCGCTTTTGCGTGATTTTCACCTTTTTTTTTAAATCCTCCGAAATCGTGAAAAACTACATACTATAGTATGCCCTCCGACACCATGGACTATAGCCTTTCACTTTTGCGTGATTTTCACCTTTTTTTCAAATCCTCCGAAATCGTGAAAAACGACATACTATAGTATGCCCTCCGACACCATGGACTATAGCCTTTCGCTTTTGCGTGATTTTCACCTTTTTTTTTTAAATCCTCCAAAATCGTGAAAAACAACATACTATAGTATGCCCTCCGACACCATGGACTATAGCCTTTAGCTTTTGCGTGATTTTCACCTTTTTTTTAAATCCTCCGAAATCGTGAAAAACGACATACTATAGTATGCCCTCCGACACCATGGACTATAGCCTTTCGCTTTTGCGTGATTTTCACCTTTTTTTTTAAATCCTCCGAAATCGTGAAAAACGACATACTATAGTATGCCCTCCGACACCATGGACTATAGCCTTTTGCTTTTGCGTGATTTTCACCTTTTTTTCAAATCCTCCGAAATCGTGAAAAACGACATACTATAGTATGCCCTCCGACACCATGGACTATAGCCTTTCGCTTTTGCGTGATTTTCACCTTTTTTTTAAATCCTCCGAAATCGTGAAAAACGACATACTATAGTATGCCCTCCGACACCATGGACTATAGCCTTTCGCTTTTGCGTGATTTTCACCTTTTTTTTTAAATCCTCCGAAATCGTGAAAAACGACATACTATAGTATGCCCTCCGACACCATGGACTATAGCCTTTCGCTTTTGCGTGATTTTCACCTTTTTTTCAAATCCTCCGAAATCGTGAAAAACGACATACTATAGTATGCCCTCCGACACCATGGACTATAGCCTTTCGCATTTGCGTGATTTTCACCTTTTTTTTAAATCCTCCGAAATCGTGAAAAACGACATACTATAGTATGCCCTCCGACACCATGGACTATAGCCTTTCGCTTTTGCGTGATTTTCACCTTTTTTTAAAATCCTCCGAAATCGTGAAAAACGACATACTATAGTATGCCCTCCGACACCATGGACTATAGCCTTTCGCTTTTGCGTGATTTTCACCTTTTTTTCAAATCCTCCGAAATCGTGAAAAACGACATACTATAGTATGCCCTCCGACACCATGGACTATAGCCTTTCGCTTTTGCGTGATTTTCACCTTTTTTTCAAATCCTCCGAAATCGTGAAAAACGACAAACTATAGTATGCCCTCTGACACCATGGACTATAGCCTTTAGCTTTTGCGTGATTTTCACCTTTTTTTCAAATCCTCCGAAATCGTGAAAAACGACATACTATAGTATGCCCTCTGACACCATGGACTATAGCCTTTCGCTTTTGCGTGATTTTCACCTTTTTTTTAATCCTCCGAAATCGTGAAAAACGACATACTATAGTATGCCCTCCGACACCATGGACTATAGCCTTTCGCATTTGCGTGATTTTCACCTTTTTTTTAAATCCTCCGAAATCGTGAAAAACGACATACTATAGTAAGCCCTCCGACACCATGGACTATAGCCTTTCACTTTTGCGTGATTTTCACCTTTTTTTCAAATCCTCCGAAATCGTGAAAAACGACATACTATAGTATGCCCTCCGACACCATGGACTATAGCCTTTCGCTTTTGCGTGATTTTCACCTTTTTTTTTTAAATCCTCCAAAATCGTGAAAAACGACATACTATAGTATGCCCTCCGACACCATGGACTATAGCCTTTCGCTTTTGCGTGATTTTCACCTTTTTTTTTAAATCCTCCGAAATCGTGAAAAACGACATACTATAGTATGCCCTCCGACACCATGGACTATAGCCTTTCGCTTTTGCGTGATTTTCACCTTTTTTTCAAATCCTCCGAAATCGTGAAAAACGACATACTATAGTATGCCCTCCGACACCATGGACTATAGCCTTTCGCTTTTGCGTGATTTTCACCTTTTTTTTAAATCCTCCGAAATCGTGAAAAACGACATACTATAGTATGCCCTCCGACACCATGGACTATAGCCTTTCGCTTTTGCGTGATTTTCACCTTTTTTTTAAATCCTCCGAAATCGTGAAAAACGACATACTATAGTATGCCCTCCGACACCATGGACTATAGCCTTTCGCTTTTGCGTGATTTTCACCTTTTTTTTAAATCCTCCGAAATCGTGAAAAACGACATACTATAGTATGCCCTCCGACACCATGGACTATAGCCTTTCGCTTTTGCGTGATTTTCACCTTTTTTTAAAATCCTCCGAAATCGTGAAAAACGACATACTATAGTATGCCCTCCGACACCATGGACTATAGCCTTTCGCTTTTGCGTGATTTTCACCTTTTTTTCAAATCCTCCGAAATCGTGAAAAACGACATACTATAGTATGCCCTCCGACACCATGGACTATAGCCTTTCGCTTTTGCGTGATTTTCACCTTTTTTTAAAATCCTCCGAAATCGTGAAAAACGACATACTATAGTATGCCCTCCGACACCATGGACTATAGCCTTTCGCTTTTGCGTGATTTTCACCTTTTTTTCAAATCCTCCGAAATCGTGAAAAACGACATACTATAGTATGCCCTCCGACACCATGGACTATAGCCTTTCGCTTTTGCGTGATTTTCACCTTTTTTTCAAATCCTCCGAAATCGTGAAAAACGACAAACTATAGTATGCCCTCTGACACCATGGACTATAGCCTTTAGCTTTTGCGTGATTTTCACCTTTTTTTCAAATCCTCCGAAATCGTGAAAAACGACATACTATAGTATGCCCTCTGACACCATGGACTATAGCCTTTCGCTTTTGCGTGATTTTCACCTTTTTTTTAATCCTCCGAAATCGTGAAAAACGACATACTATAGTATGCCCTCCGACACCATGGACTATAGCCTTTCGCATTTGCGTGATTTTCACCTTTTTTTTAAATCCTCCGAAATCGTGAAAAACGACATACTATAGTAAGCCCTCCGACACCATGGACTATAGCCTTTCACTTTTGCGTGATTTTCACCTTTTTTTCAAATCCTCCGAAATCGTGAAAAACGACATACTATAGTATGCCCTCCGACACCATGGACTATAGCCTTTCGCTTTTGCGTGATTTTCACCTTTTTTTTTTAAATCCTCCAAAATCGTGAAAAACGACATACTATAGTATGCCCTCCGACACCATGGACTATAGCCTTTCGCTTTTGCGTGATTTTCACCTTTTTTTTTAAATCCTCCGAAATCGTGAAAAACGACATACTATAGTATGCCCTCCGACACCATGGACTATAGCCTTTCGCTTTTGCGTGATTTTCACCTTTTTTTCAAATCCTCCGAAATCGTGAAAAACGACATACTATAGTATGCCCTCCGACACCATGGACTATAGCCTTTCGCTTTTGCGTGATTTTCACCTTTTTTTTAAATCCTCCGAAATCGTGAAAAACGACATACTATAGTATGCCCTCCGACACCATGGACTATAGCCTTTCGCTTTTGCGTGATTTTCACCTTTTTTTTAAATCCTCCGAAATCGTGAAAAACGACATACTATAGTATGCCCTCCGACACCATGGACTATAGCCTTTCGCTTTTGCGTGATTTTCACCTTTTTTTAAAATCCTCCGAAATCGTGAAAAACTACATACTATAGTATGCCCTCCGACACCATGGACTATAGCCTTTCACTTTTGCGTGATTTTCACCTTTTTTTCAAATCCTCCGAAATCGTGAAAAACGACATACTATAGTATGCCCTCCGACACCATGGACTATAGCCTTTCGCTTTTGCGTGATTTTCACCTTTTTTTTTTAAATCCTCCAAAATCGTGAAAAACGACATACTATAGTATGCCCTCCGACACCATGGACTATAGCCTTTCGCTTTTGCGTGATTTTCACCTTTTTTTTAAATCCTCCGAAATCGTGAAAAACGACATACTATAGTATGCCCTCCGACACCATGGACTATAGCCTTTCGCTTTTGCGTGATTTTCACCTTTTTTTTAAATCCTCCGAAATCGTGAAAAACGACATACTATAGTATGCCCTCCGACACCATGGACTATAGCCTTTCGCTTTTGCGTGATTTTCACCTTTTTTTCAAATCCTCCGAAATCGTGAAAAACGACATACTATAGTATGCCCTCCGACACCATAGACTATAGCCTTTCGCTTTTGCGTGATTTTCACCTTTTTTTTAAATCCTCCGAAATCGTGAAAAACGACATACTATAGTATGCCCTCCGACACCATGGACTATAGCCTTTCGCTTTTGCGTGATTTTCACCTTTTTTTTAAATCCTCCGAAATCGTGAAAAACGACATACTATAGTATGCCCTCCGACACCATGGACTATAGCCTTTCGCTTTTGCGTGATTTTCACCTTTTTTTTAAATCCTCCGAAATCGTGAAAAACGACATACTATAGTATGCCCTCCGACACCATGGACTATAGCCTTTCGCATTTGCGTGATTTTCACCTTTTTTTTAAATCCTCCGAAATCGTGAAAAACGACATACTATAGTATGCCCTCCGACACCATGGACTATAGCCTTTCGCTTTTGCGTGATTTTCACCTTTTTTTAAATCCTCCGAAATCGTGAAAAACGACATACTATAGTATGCCCTCCGACACCATGGACTATAGCCTTTCGCATTTGCGTGATTTTCACCTTTTTTTTAAATCCTCCGAAATCGTGAAAAACGACATACTATAGTATGCCCTCCGACACCATGGACTATAGCCTTTCACTTTTGCGTGATTTTCACCTTTTTTTCAAATCCTCCGAAATCGTGAAAAACGACATACTATAGTATGCCCTCCGACACCATGGACTATAGCCTTTCGCTTTTGCGTGATTTTCACCTTTTTTTTTTAAAACCTCCAAAATCGTGAAAAACGACATACTATAGTATGCCCTCCGACACCATGGACTATAGCCTTTCGCTTTTGCGTGATTTTCACCTTTTTTTTAAATCCTCCGAAATCGTGAAAAACGACATACTATAGTATGCCCTCCGACACCATGGACTATAGCCTTTCGCTTTTGCGTGATTTTCACCTTTTTTTTAAATCCTCCGAAATCGTGAAAAACGACATACTATAGTATGCCCTCCGACACCATGGACTATAGCCTTTCGCTTTTGCGTGATTTTCACCTTTTTTTCAAATCCTCCGAAATCGTGAAAAACGACATACTATAGTATGCCCTCCGACACCATGGACTATAGCCTTTCGCTTTTGCGTGATTTTCACCTTTTTTTTAAATCCTCCGAAATCGTGAAAAACGACATACTATAGTATGCCCTCCGACACCATGGACTATAGCCTTTCGCTTTTGCGTGATTTTCACCTTTTTTTTAAATCCTCCGAAATCGTGAAAAACGACATACTATAGTATGCCCTCCGACACCATGGACTATAGCCTTTCGCTTTTGCGTGATTTTCACCTTTTTTTTAAATCCTCCGAAATCGTGAAAAACGACATACTATAGTATGCCCTCCGACACCATGGACTATAGCCTTTCGCATTTGCGTGATTTTCACCTTTTTTTTAAATCCTCCGAAATCGTGAAAAACGACATACTATAGTATGTCCTCCGACACCATGGACTATAGCCTTTCGCTTTTGCGTGATTTTCACCTTTTTTTTAAATCCTCCGAAATCGTGAAAAACGACATACTATAGTATGCCCTCCGACACCATGGACTATAGCCTTTCGCTTTTGCGTGATTTTCACCTTTTTTTCAAATCCTCCGAAATCGTGAAAAACGACATACTATAGTATGCCCCCGACACCATGGACTATAGCCTTTCGCATTTGCGTGATTTTCACCTTTTTTTCAAATCCTCCGAAATCGTGAAAAACGACATACTATAGTATGCCCTCTGACACCATGGACTATAGCCTTTCGCTTTTGCGTGATTTTCACCTTTTTTTTAAAATCCTCCGAAATCGTGAAAAACGACATACTATAGTATGCCCTCCGACACCATGGACTATAGCCTTTCGCTTTTGCGTGATTTTCACCTTTTTTTCAAATCCTCCGAAATCGTGAAAAACGACAAACTATAGTATGCCCTCTGACACCATGGACTATAGCCTTTCGCTTTTGCGTGATTTTCACCTTTTTTTCAAATCCTCCGAAATCGTGAAAAACGACATACTATAGTATGCCCTCTGACACCATGGACTATAGCCTTTCGCTTTTGCGTGATTTTCACCTTTTTTTTAATCCTCCGAAATCGTGAAAAACGACATACTATAGTATGCCCTCCGACACCATGGACTATAGCCTTTCGCTTTTGCGTGATTTTCACCTTTTTTTTTAAATCCTCCGAAATCGTGAAAAACGACATACTAGTATGCGGTCCGAGACCATGGACTACAGCCTTTCGCTTTTGCGTGATTTTCACCTTTTTTTCAAATCCTCCGAAATCGTGAAAAACGACATACTATAGTATGCCCTCCGACACCATGGACTATAGCCTTTCGCTTTTGTGTGATTTTCACCTTTTTTTTAAAAATCCTCCGTAATCGTGAAAAACGACATACTATAGTATGCACTCCGACACCATGGACTATAGCCTTTCGCTTTTGCGTGATTTTCACCTTTTTTTTTTAAATCCTCCGAAATCGTGAAAAACTTCTTACTATAGCATGCAATATAGGTGCGCCACTCAATGACCTTGAACAGTATAAATGACCTTGAACCGTATAAATGACCTTGAACAGTATAAATGACCTTCATAAGACTGGTAAATGACCTTCACCAGTATCAATGACCTTGAACAGTATAAATTACCTTGAACAGTATAGATGACCTTCATGAAATGAAATGAAATGATTACTATATTTACCCAGGGTATCTGGGCTAAGCTCAAGAACTTGTTTCCAGCCAGGCCCTGCTCATAGAACACATTTCATCGTAGTGGTTCAATGCCTTGTTCAAGGGCACTTCAGCGGTGGTAATTTTAACGTGTCGGACCACTGATTCGAACTGGCGACCTTCCGGTATCAAGACCGCTCCGCTATCCGTTCGGCCACCTCTGCCACAGACTGGTAAATGACCTTCACCAGTATCAATGACCTTGACCTGTATAGATGACCTTCATAAGACTATAGTATGCCCTCCCAGACCATGGACTATAGCTGTATTTGGGTAAAGTGGTGATAAGATAAGAACACATTGAGCTGTATTTGGGTAAAGTGATAATATAAGAACACAGTATCTCACAATGTATAAAGTTCCCAAACCAACTTTGATGAGTCAGTGTTGTGTTGCTCATAAAACATCACTTCATCACAAATTTTTGCAGAAGAAATATACGTGTGAGAACTTTCTCAAACAAAAATAAGAGACTCTCATTTTGTTCTGGGTCTAGTGAACAGAAATCATATGGAATAAATAGACTTGGGAACCTAACTGTAGGGAGTACAAACACAGTAGAGAACCTGAGGGTTATCATCTATGAAAAGGCAACACAATGAGAAGACATTTTATATAAACCATGTAAATACAACACACTGAGCAGAGCACTCCAGGGACTTGAACCCCGTTCTGGAAAACCAGAAGTACCACACCAGTGCCTTAGTTTGTTTTGTTATAATTTACAGCGTGACGAAAAAGCGTGACGAGAAAGCGTGACGAAAAAACGTGACGTCATCATTTTTGACCATGGACTATAGCCCATCTCAGAAGGCTTAATATAGCATTCTGTTTTTCAACATTTTTGAGGATTTGAAAAAAAGACGAAAATCACTCCGAGACCATGGGCTATAGCCCATGCCTCGGACAGCATACTATGCCATGCCGTTTTTCATCATTTCTGATGATTTGATAAAAAGACAAATCACTCCGAGACCATTGGCTATGGCCTCAGACTGCATACTATAGTATGCCGTTTTTTTAAAAGGATTTGAAAAAAGACGAAAATCACTCCGAGACCATGGGCCCATGGCCTCGGACGGCATACTATAGCATGCCGTTTTTCATCATTTTTGAGGATTTAAAAAAAAGACGAAAATCACTCAAACTACAAAACATTTCAAAGTAAAAAGTTCCAGCATGTGTCTCCACAGTAAGCTGAATTAAAGTGTGAATGGAGTTTCTAGGTGAAAGTGATTTTTTGACGTGCCAATAGCTGCCATAGGGGTCAACAGGACCAGAACACACCTGGGCTGGTTGCCAAGATCACATCCACCAATGGGGAGGTCAGCTGCATGGATGTATGCAGTGGTGGAAAGTAACTAAGTACTTTTACTTAAGTAATGTACTTAAGTAAAATTTTGAGGTATTTGTACTTTACTTGAGTATTTCCAATTTCCATAAAAAAGTGTGAATGGAGTTTCTAGGAGAAAGTGCTTTTTTGACGTGCCATAGAGCTGCCATTGAGCCCCATTATAAAATTCTCAAATTTTAAAGCACTATATTTCTAAAACTATGAAACATTTCAAAGATTTCTTTTCAGGCAAACATGTCCACCGTAAGATGAACCTAAATAGGTTTGAATGGGGTTTCTAGGTGTAAGTATGTAGGACTAGTAGCATGCCAAAGTTTGTGCTATTGCCATTAAGAATGCATTGGGCGTTTAAGTTAAATAACTCAGAAACTACAAAACATTTCAAAGTAAAAAGTTCCAGCATGTGTCTCCACAGTAAGCTGAATTATAAAAAGTGTGAATGGAGTTTCTAGGAGAAAGTGACTTTTTGACATGCCTATATCTGCCATTGAGCCCCATTATAAAATTCTCAAATTTGAAAGCACTATATTTCTAAAACTATGAAACATTTCAAAGATTCCTTTTCAGGCAAACATGTCCACCGTAAGATGAACCTAAATAGGTTTGAATGGGGTTTCTAGGTGTAAGTATGTAGGACTAGTAGCATGCCAAAGTTTGTGCTATTGCCATTAAGAATGCATTGGGCATTTAAGTTAAATAACTCAGAAACTACAAAACATTTCAAAGTAAAAAGTTCCAGCATGTGTCTCCACAGTAAGCTGAATTATAAAAAGTGTGAATGTAGTTTCTAGGATAAAGTGACTTTTTGACATGCCTATATCTGCCATTGAGCCCCATTATAAAATTCTCAAATTTGAAAGCACTATATTTCTAAAACTATGAAACATTTCAAAGATTCCTTTTCAGGCAAACATGTCCACCGTAAGATGAACCTAAATAGGTTTGAATGGGGTTTCTAGGTGTAAGTATGTAGGACTAGTAGCATGCCAAAGTTTGTGCTATTGCCATTAAGAATGCATTGAGCGTTTTAAGGTAAATAACTCAGAAACTACAAAACATTTCAAAGTAAAAAGTTCCAGCATGTGTCTCCACAGTAAGCTGAATTATAAAAGTGTGAATGGAGTTTCTAGGAGAAAGTGATTTTTTGACGTGCCATAGAGCTGCCATTGAGCCCCATTATAAAATTCTCAAATTTGAAAGCACTATATTTCTAAAACTATGAAACATTTCAAAGATTCCTTTTCAGGCAAACATGTCCACCGTAAGATGAACCTAAATAGGTCTGAATGGGGTTTCTAGGTGTAAGTATGTAGGACTAGTAGCATGCCAAAGTTTGTGCTATTGCCATTAAGAATGCATTGAGCGTTTAAGGTAAATAACTCAGAAACTACAAAACATTTCAAAGTAAAAAGTTCCAGCATGTGTCTCCACAGTAAGCTGAATTATAAAAAGTGTGAATGGAGTTTCTAGGAGAAAGTGACTTTTTGACATGCCTATATCTGCCATTGAGCCCATTATAAAATTCTCAAATTTGAAAGCACTATATTTCTAAAACTATGAAACATTTCAAAGATTCCTTTTCAGGCAAACATGTCCACCGTAAGATGAACCTGAATAGGTTTGAATGGGGTTTCTATAGGTGTAAGTATGTAGGACTAGTAGCATGCCAAAGTTTGTGCTATTGCCATTAAGAATGCATTGGGCGTTTAACTTAAATAACTCAGAAACTACAAAACATTTCAAAGTAAAAAGTTCCAGCATGTGTCTCCACAGTAAGCTGAATTATAAAAAGTGTGAATGGAGTTTCTAGGAGAAAGTGACTTTTTGACATGCCTATATCTTCCATTGAGCCCCATTATAAAATTCTCAAATTTGAAAGCACTATATTTCTAAAACTATGAAACATTTCAAAGATTCCTTTTCAGGCAAACATGTCCACCGTAAGATTAACCTAAATAGGTTTGAATGGGGTTTCTAGGTGTAAGTATGTAGGACTATAGTAGCATGCCAAAGTTTGTGCTATTGCCTCTAAGAATGCATTGGGCGTTTAAGTTAAATAACTCAGAAACTACAAAACATTTCAAAGTAAAAAGTTCCAGCATGTGTCTCCGCAGTAAGCTGAATTATAAAAAGTGTGAATGGAGTTTCTAGGAGAAAGTGATTTTTTGAAATGCCTATATCTGCCATTGAGCCCCATTATAAAATTCTCAAATTTGAAAGCACTATATTTCTAAAACTATGAAACATTTCAAAGATTCCTTTTCAGGCAAACATGTCCACCGTAAGATGAACCTGAATAGGTTTGAATGGGGTTTCTATAGGTGTAAGTATGTAGGACTAGTAGCATGCCAAAGTTTGTGCTATTGCCATTAAGAATGCATTGGGCGTTTAAGTTAAATAACTCAGAAACTACAAAACATTTCAAAGTAAAAAGTTCCAGCATGTGTCTCCACAGTAAGCTGAATTATAAAAAGTGTGCATGGAGTTTCTAGGAGAAAGTGACTTTTTGACATGCCTATATCTGCCATTGAGCCCCATTATAAAATTCTCAAATTTGAAAGCACTATATTTCTAAAACTATGAAACATTTCAAAGATTCCTTTTCAGGCAAACATGTCCACCGTAAGATGAACCTAAATAGGTTTGAATGGGGTTTCTAGGTGTAAGTATGTAGGACTAGTAGCATGCCAAAGTTTGTGCTATTGCCATTAAGAATGCATTGGGCGTTTAAGTTAAATAACTCAGAAACTACAAAACATTTCAAAGTAAAAAGTTCCAGCATGTGTCTCCACAGTAAGCTGAATTATAAAAAATGTGAATGGAGTTTCTAGGAGAAAGTGATTTTTTGACGTGCCATAGAGCTGCCATTGAGCCCCATTATAAAATTCTCAAATTTGAAAGCACTATATTTCTAAAACTATGAAACATTTCAAAGATTTCTTTTCAGGCAAACATGTCCACGGTAAGATGAACCTACTGTCAAAGTTTGTGCTATTGCCATTGAGAATGCATTGGGCATTTAAGTTGAATAACTCAAAAACTACAAAACATTTCAAAGTAAAAAGCTCCAGCATGTGTGTGAGTAAGTGATTTTTTGTGCCAAAATCAAATTTGAAAACGCTATATTTCTAAAAGTTGTTCTGTGTTTGACTGTTTTATAACCTGGCTGCAGTTTGTACCTTACCTTGGGGTTTCTAGATGCCTTTCAACTGTCTTTTAAAACTTGATTTGGGTTTTTCTTTAGCAATCTCATCTCTAGTTTGTTCCATGCAATTGTTATCCTCACCACAAGATGGCGCTCCAGGATTATGAACACGCAAACCGCACTGATTTGAGACCCTGTCCCACATTGTGACTGGCAGGCAGCAGTGTTCAAATTACTTAATAGTCCCAATTGGCTTTCTGTTGTAAAGCTCTCAATTCGTGAAAGATGTGCAGTTCGTTGCTGTACTTAGCGGCTGCCAAGGTGAGTGCACTTCTATGCGCACAATGGCATTTGTACTGTAATGTATATTACAATTTCATATAATCGAGTGCATTTGCGTTAGTTCTGAATAAAAGTTATACTAGTTTTGTTCCATTTCATTTTCAGTAAGTACTGAATTTTAAGTACAGCCTTGAGTAGCATCATCATCATCACACAATAAACATACACATTACTTTCAATGGCAATAAGCTTTTTATTTAAACATTAAGGCAGTGTCTTTTTTTGTTTTTCATTTTTACACTGCTATCCACAAAGCTTGCTGGTGGGCATGTAGAATTTAACAGTGTGAATAGTTTTTCTGTAAATACCAACCTTGAAGCAAGCCACATAAATATGTACATCTCTTCAGTTCTATATACAATCCTTGCTATTATACAGTGGGTTATAATAATAAAAAAAAAAATCATTATGCACAATATGGTTTAACATTGTTGTAATGTAATCACCAACCCCACCCACCCCCAGACAGTCCAGGAAATGTATCGGCTATCCATTTATTTTCAGTTGTTTTTCAATATAAAAAAAATGTTGATTGCAAACAAAACTGTTACCAATAGAGAAACGACTAAAATCAAAACAAGCAATGAGAACAGAAATCAGGAAACAGTGTGATTGTTCAGTGACAATTCAGTTAGTTTTAAAAACAACTCATTTAAGTTTCTTGTCAGTTGATTAGGGAACACGTCTGAATATGGCTTAGTCGCTTTTCTGTCACACTGTTCTATGACCATTTCATATTATAGCAGAGGGACCAGTAGAGAGATGGAACGTTTGAGTTACAAACACACTCTACATTTTTAGATTGGACCTAAAACATGGCTGATGATGAGCAGTCTGCCAAAATTACATTGTGGGCACTTCATCGATGACAGCTAGGGTCAAGAGGGGGGGAAGAGGAGGTAGTCTACGATGGTCACATTTATTTCTGACCCACAAGTCTCCACTGTGACATACAGAACTGTAGTTCGAGAGGTTAGGTTCTCTAAGCCCCTAAAACAGGACAATTCCCTGCACCCCCCTCGATCTTCAAAGCACAAGTCATGAAAAACAGATTGTGCCCTGCCTGGTTTGCATACAATCACAAGCTAACAACATTCCCATACATTACAGAGAGGTGGCTTTTAAAATACTGCAGGTAAAACCGTACTGTACATCAGAACAGAAAACGTTAACATACAACTACCAACCTGGCTTTTTCTTCTCCTACAATGAAAACACAAGGGCGTGCACTCCATCATACGCCTTGTAGTGGAGATATTTTATATTGGTGCAGATGTTCATATGGGTTTCACAAACCCATGGAACTGTGTTGATTAAAAGTTATAAGGGTGTGATAGATATTTTGGGGTTTGGGGGGGAGGGGCATGAAAATTGTAAAAAGGACATTTAACTAGCTCTTAAGTTCTCAAATTTCTCTGTGTGTGGAGTCCCTGGTGTAGGGGAACAACAAAAAAGGACAAAAATAAAATTGTGCGTCACTTGGTAACTTCAGTACTGTATATGTAAAATAAATGGCACTTAACACTAGAAATACCTCATAACTGTACAAAATCTGCCTAGGCAAGCCCCAGCTGCTCTTCTAGACAACAAAAGGTCAGAGGTCAAACAGGTCACAACAGCTCCGAGACGGGAATTCGGCGTGGCGGTCTTATGGCGGACCCCGCCATGGACCAAGGGTTCATAGAAAGATGGCTTTTTATTCACCTCTCTAAATGTAAGCAAACTCCCAACTCTGGATGTTTGGGTCGGGGGAGGGAGGGTTGCCTCTGAAGCAGCTTTAAGGGTTGTTATCCTCCAGCTCAAAGCGGCCACATCGCCCTTATTCGCCAACTGTGATTGTCGCTTGAGTGCGGGAGCAATTAAAAGGATATACAGGTGGTGAGACTTTAAAAAAAAAAGAAAATCCAAAGAGACAGGTGTTCAAAGAGGGTGCTCATCCCCATAGCAAGAGATCTCTATGCTCTTGCTAAAGTCCATTCATTCCCGCGAAACACAGATTTATAAAGAATGCCATTGTGAACAGATTTGACGACTAAGTGCTTAACATAAAAAAATAAAAGAAAAACGTTCTCAACAAACAACAGACATGGTTAATATAAAAAATAAAACCGTGAGAAAGTGTCACATGTCTCAGTGCCATCCACCCGACCCACCTTCCCTCTCTGTTTGTGGATGCCTTGGAGACAGCATGCCTTCGCCTTCCTCTGAGAACCCATCTCAACATACGATGACGTCAGCAATGAACAGCATGTATACCCTGTAAACCAATGACGTTGACCCTCCCCACATGACCCCTCCCCTCCCTCCCCTCATAAGATAAGAATCCATTGCAGATAAGAGACGACAACTGACACCATCGAAAAAATTCACCATTAAAAATGTACTAAAAAGGTTCTCAGCTCACTTGTTAAAACACAGGACAGGATTGACTTTTTTTTTCTTTCATTCTTTTTTTTTTTTTAAATCAAGGGAGAAAGGAAAAAAGTCATAAAAAGGAAGGAGGAAAACCAAAACAAGAGAACGACATGTGATTCCATCCATCATTATGTAGTCTTGTAGTGGTAGAAGTGCACAGGCCGTCTGTACCTGGAGTTCGCTGTACTTGACTGTGCTTTGCTGACCAAGCTTTGACCACCAGGTGCTTTGAGAGGTCCTTGTAACCACTTTAACCCCACACTTAGTTGACTGTGTTCTCATGGGTCCAATACTTGGTTGACCATATTCTCATGGGCCGTATACTTAGTTGATTCCCAAGGGGCTACACTAAATATCTTCGCAGGAAAATAGATTTTGTCTTGCCGGACGCACACCCCAGAAGAGGGATGCTGGGGTTCAAGTGGGTGAGTACAACAGAGGACATAATAATGCAAGTGGTGTTGAGGGCTGTGAGGGTGACGCTCTTCTTCTTCTGTCGTATGTCCTTAGACCTTCAGCTCCGTTGCAGCAAGCCAGTCCAGTGTGTCATTGTCTAGGTCAATTAGCCCACGACCACGACCACGCTCTGTGGTCGGGGCATTCATTGAGCTCAGGGGGAACAAACAAGCCCAGACATGGTGTCCAGTCTGTCCACTGTCCACCACTCCGCCCTGAGAAAGCCACTGAGGAGACCAGATCACCACAGACTGATCACAGCGTCAACAGAGTCTCTTCTACAAACCGTCAAAGGAAACTAGAGCAGTGAATCCCATAAGCTGTGGGTCAATTTGTCCGTATTCATAAGGCCAGTAAGAGGGAAACCAAAGAGTAAAGTAAAAAAAAAAAACAATACGCAAAGAAAACAAAACAGAGTGATTTGTCCTTTAGAGTAGTCCTGGAGTGAGTGCATAACCACAGAAGCACAAACATACGCACACACGTCTTGTGCGTGCTCACAAACACATGCGTGCGTGTGTGCGTGTACACACACACACACACACACACACACACACACACACACACACACACACACACACACACACACACACACACACACACACACACACACACACACACACACACACACACACACACACACACACACACACACACACACACACACACACACACACACACACACACACACACACACACACACACACACACTGAGCAGCAGTGTTCCAGCACATCACTGTGTCTGGGTTCTCAGTTGTGTGACACGGGAGAGGGCCAGATGTTTGCGATCCTTCGCTCAATGAAAAGGAAAGGAAATGTATAGTGGAATGATGCATGTACTGTATGAGTTGTGTGTGTGTGTGTGTGTGTGTGTGTGTGTGCGTGCGTGGGTCTGCAGCAGTGTGGATGTAGTCGACAGTTCTAGAAGGTGCTGCTCCGACGATGGTGGAGGTCTTCCGGCCGTCACTCGCTGTCAGACAGCGTCTCGTACTGAGAGCAGAGCAGCGGTTTCTCCTCCTCCCAGGGGGGTCGACCCTGTCCCTGTCCCAGCCCGGCCCCTTGACCTTGACCCTGGGTCGGCCCCTGGGCCCCGGCTTGGCCAGAGGAAGGGGACGGGGCAGACCCCATTCCGCTGGGGAACCGCATTGTCAGCGGGTTACACGGGAAAGGGGTGGGGCCTGTATAAGAGGAAAAAGAGCACAGCACAATTTTACTTCCTGCATTACTAGTCAGTGCTGCTATTGAAGTGTGGATATTTAATGCAAGCAACAAAGAATGAAAATGTCGTGAAGTTTACAATTAAATCACAACCAACCTTTCCTATTATTTCCTAGTATGGTTCCTGTTTTATTACTATTCTAATGTCATTCTTTTACAAACATATTGTTATTGTTGGGCAGAAACCTAGCATCTCCATATTTTTACGTAAAGAATGTCGTGCAAAAATAGCAAAATTAGCCGATAACGCATCGTGATGCAACGCATTGTGAGCTTGTAGATCTCCTATTTCCACTATTTCTTTTTTTTAAACAATTGAAAGTGAAAGTGGTTAAGTCTGTTTGTGGGTTTTATGAATATCTAACCGTTGAAAAGTATTAACAAGAGCTTGCGACTAAATAACTACATTGGATCCACAGGTTCTTTTTCCCCACCATTTCCTGAATAGCAACAGTTTTGGACATACTGTACAAGGGTTCATCGACAGCGATGATAATATCTGACCAGCACAATTGGTAACTCCCCCTATTTCATTGCTACGGGATTTTCCCACAGTGGGAACAACTCTAGACCAGTGGTCCTCAAACCCAAGTGGACATTACCATTGTGAAAGGAAGCTTTACCTGTAGAAGAGGGCCGGTCCTCCCACACACGGTTGGTGAGTGGCGTACGTCTGTTGCAGTCTCCCTCCGAGTGAACGGATGACACAGATGAGGGTCTCTCCCCGCCCGATAAGCCTGGTCCAGGGGACTTGGTCTTCCTCCCATTAGAGCGTCCACTACTCTTTGAGCTCTTCCCTCCGCCTGGACACACAGTGAGCAACCCGCTGCGTTACACGTCTTTACACACACCGTTGACCCATTAACACTTTTAGTGTGACGGAATTTTTAAAAATAAAGGCGCTTGAGTGCCCAGCAGATGAGGCAGATTTTACTCTGAAAAGCCCGCCTTTCATTTCCCCCCAGAAGCAGGAGGTATAATGTTCCATTACTACACCACGCTACCTAGTCTGATCTCTCTTTAGAAGCGTTAATATTCCAAACGAGATGCTTGGTTAAGTCAGAAATTAGGACAGAACATCGGCGTCAAAACCATGAAGAGCGCCGTAGATTTAGAGAGAATGGCGAGGTTTTCGGGCCGCAAACAAGGAAGTGAACGGCTGCACGCAAGCGCAACACATGTCGCTAGATTTTAGCAATCCAAAGTTGCACGGATCCAATAGTGAACTATTATACTATATAGTCTCCTGGAAGAATGGTTTCAGGACACGGTGCAAACGACGACCGTGATGAATGTTTGAATTTTACGTCAACTACATGGATAGTATTTAGGGGATCTCTGACCTTGCTGTGCGTAGGACTCCTCTGCACGTCCGTCAACTACGGGCATAGCAGCAGGCACGCTGGAGGGCGGGCGCTCTTCAGCCTGGTCGTCATACGTCCCCATCAGAGCTTTTCTTATGATGGCCTCCAGGCCAATGTTGTTCCCGGAGGTCTCTGGAGCCGGATGGCTGCGGATGCTCACAGGTCCTGGAAGGGGGGAACGGGGAGTTATCACCTTTTGTGCTATAATAAAGCCAGGGGGGGGCCTTGGACGAGTATACACATCTTTAGGTCCTTTTTAATGATATCAAACGGGATCGATGAAATCCTTTTTTGTTTTTTTTGGTCATGCCTTCTTCAGTGTCTAGGATGGGAGATAGGAGAGTGTGGGCAGCGATTCAGTTGCCGAGTTGGTGTTGGCTAGACCACACTCTTGCATCACATTTATTTATTTAATTGGTTACTGATCACATCAGAAATAGTAACGAGCCAATTTACATCTGCAGCCCCAGGGAGGACGTCATTATGACACGAATGAGAAAATACACAAAATATACTTATTTTGTGTCCCCTAAGCTTGCGAGTGACTGAGTGAGAGGATTATACTGTGTTATATTATAGCCAGGCTCCGCTCTGAATAAGAACCAGTCGGCACAACCACAGTGACAGAACAGCCATTGGTTTAGTGCTGACACAGCGTTCAGGTTATCAGTGGACATTATGTAGGGTAGGAGTCTCCAGAGGCGGAAAGGCCAGTCTAAACACCCAGGACGTTCTGCTCACTCCATTGAGTATTGTCTATTTTTACATCTGATAAATACAAGCCCAGTTCCACCTGACACTCAGGGCTTGTTGTCCTCCCACATAATATATCCTGTGGAAGAGGTTTTTTTGGGGGGGTGGTGGGGGTGGAACCCTAGCACTCATGCTGAAAACCGGTTGTAGGATGCGTCACGAAAGGCAGTATTCTTCACCTAGCTAGTGTCTCAGTTGATAGTTAATAAAATGTCTGCAGCTTACCTGCGGTGGTAGATGATGCCGGCATATTGAAGATCTCTGTTCCAGGCTGACCGGCATCTGAAAGTGTGAAGATGATTTTATGTGAGAGCCCATTCGATTCCCTTCGTTAAATCACATCATGAGGTTATATTATTGATGTTGAAGGTGTGGGTTAGACGTTTGGGTCTGATGCCGATTCCAAACTTCAAGAGTCCTAGACCACCGACAATTATCCCTTACTACAAGACGCGGGAAGCGAACGCAGCTCGTAAATTGCAATAACAACAATTAGAATAAATCACGAAGTATTGAGAAGTGTGTGGTACTGTAAAATTTGTGAAAACAGGGCCGCCACGAGAAGGCTCAGCACGAAGCGCTGTTGCGTGAGCGCAGCGACACACACACACACACACACACACACGTTAGGCTGTTGTGGCACTCTGACACAGACACACACACACACACACACACGTTAGGCTGTTGTGGCACTCTGACACAGACACACACACACACACACACGTTAGGCTGTTGTGGCACTCTGACACAGACACACACACACACACACACGTTAGGCTGTTGTGGCACTCTGACACAGACACACACACACACACACACGTTAGGCTGTTGTGGCACTCTGACACAGACACACACACACACACACACACACACGTTAGGCTGTTGTGGCACTCTGACACAGACACACACACACACACACACACACACACACACACACACACACACACACACACACACACACACACACACACACACACACACACACACACACACACACACACACACACACACACGTTAGGCTGTTGTGGCACTCTGACACAGACACACACACACACACACGTTAGGCTGTTGTGGCACTCTGACACAGACACACACACACACACACACACACACGTTAGGCTGTTGTGGCACTCTGACACACACACACACACACACACACACACACACACACACACACACACACACGTTAGGCTGTTGTGGCACTCTGACACAGACACACACACACACACGTTAGGCTGTTGTGGCACTCTGACACAGACACACACACACACACACACACACGTTAGGCTGTTGTGGCACTCTGACACAGACACACACACATACAAACACACATGTTAGACAGCTAACTGCGCTGTTCTGCCTGGCTTCCATAGTAACTGCGCCCTCTGGTGGCGGGTGGTGTCACACCGACACACAGACAGACAGACATGTTCTGCCTGGCTTCCATAGTTAGGGCTCACCGAGTTCGCAATTACATGATGATCCTTGCCTAAAGAAATTCTGTGAGTGTCCATCAATTAAGAAGCGTTACAATACAATACATCATTATAGGATGCTTTATGTGTTATGATTATTGTTATAAAGCACCACGAGTATTTATGAGTTCTTATACACATTAGACACATCGACTACATAATTGCTGATACCAATGTAGTAATGTTTTTTGTATAATAATCAAATAATGGCTGATGTATCAGCCTGGCCAATATATATATATATATATATATATAGGCCAGACTGATATATCAGCCATTATTTGATTATTATACAAGTCGGTCAGACTTACTGAAGTCACCCTCACTTCCCACTACGGTCATCTTCTTAATCATCTCCTGCTTCTTGGAGCTGAGGATGGCCGAGGTGCTCTCCGTCAACTTGCTGAAGAATGCTGGTGGCTGGGAGGTGTTTGGCGGCGAGCGGGAGCTGGATCAAGTAGGTCAGGATAGAAGGTCACACACACATGTTAATCTTATTCTAAATTATGAAGATAACCAGCCAGCATTGTTCATAAATCATAATATTAACTTTTCAACTATTGAGCAGGATTTGACCAGTTGAAAAGAATGATTTACAAATACCGACCTAAAATGACCTTTCTAGTTTTCTAAGAATAATAAGTAAGTGTACTACAGTATTACCAATGTATGCCTCAAGGACATTGCATGCCAGGAGGAGATGGGATCGAACCAAGAACATCTACAGTACCTCTTACTCCACTGCCATCTTTATTAGAATCACCAACTAATAGCAACATTCCGCCCTTATAAGCTCCATTTGCTTACCCTTGCTCTCCCTGGTCATTGGGGTAGGACGCGCCTCCTTGCATCTCTGGTTCAGAGATCGCGCCAGCTGGTGACACCGGCTCAATAGCGTCATTAGATAAACTGACAGGAGACGACTTGGGCTGAGGTGGAGACCTGTGGAAAACAAAACACATATGGCTTATCTATTATATAAGACACTCGAAAGTTCAGACATTTTAAAAACAGATTTAGTAGGTATACTGTACACTTGTACAGTATGTGGCGAGCCTGAGCAGACTGCCGACCACATAATTACCACCTGTCCTCTGTACAGACCTCCTTCAGAGGCTGGCCTCTTCCACGTGGGACCAGAGACAATGGCGTGGCTTTCTGACACTGAGCTGGACATATGACGACGATACACGAAAGAAGTACAGTAGACGCATTTGAACCTGAGCCAAATTATGCAGCCGTTCAAAAACATAACATTTGTCTCCACCCTGTGGTGAAGTCCTGTACTGTGTCAGTTACAGTAGTAACCGAAGAGTCACTGCTGTGAGATTTTCCCTGTCATTATAGGTGTGCTGCATGCATGAACATGTTGAGTTTTTACCTTTTGTTTTTAACATGTCACGCTGTTTTGACTGAAACACAGCTGATTAGAGCAATGAGCAGCTGTGCACATTCACGTGCACAGCTGTACCATAAGTACTCAAGCTAGAAAGATGCATTCTCTGGTCTCAAGTCAAGTATATTCTTCTCAAGGATGCAAGTGCGTTCTTTGCATCCATGGACAAGTATAGTCAAAAAGTTCATGTCCTACAGTTTCTTCCTGAACAGTTCCTTTACCTTGAGGGAAAACATCATGAGGTCAAGAAAAGATGAGGAGAATCCTTAAGGACTATGCAAAGACAACCATGGTGCTAAGAGAATCATACTGCATTTACACTAGGGCTAAGCTATGTAATTATGCGACGACGGATGACACTGATGTGGGTCTTCCATGGTGAAAGTGACAGAGACAAACGCAGAACCTTATGGAAAGAAAACGTGCATTGTAGGCTTGATACTTTGCTCTGCATATTCATTCTGTATGGTAAATGGTGCATTTATATAGCGCCTTTATCCAAGGCACTTTACAGAGATTGTGCATTACATTCACCCATTTACACACACATTCATACACCGATGGCAGCGGAAACCATGCAAGGCACCAACTAGCACATCGGGAGCAATTAGGGGTTCAGTGTCTTGCTCAAGGACACTTCGACAGTAACTCTGGGGGAGCCCGGGTTTGAACTGGCAACCTTGCGGTTACCATCCAGGCACTCTACCCCTGAGCCACCGCCGCCCCTATGATATGTATCATATCATGTTGTAGGTTATATAAATGTGGCTAACCTGCCCAAAAATCTAAAAGATGATCTGAATCATCAGGTTTATTCTTTATGTGCTGCACGCAGTTAGATTTTTTGGAAACCCCTGATTAAATCTCTTTTCCTTTTGTAAAGGATGGTCGAGTGTACCCTATGCTAAGCAGATAAGAAAGGAAGTAATGAAGCATCTTTCCCTAGCATTTAAATAATTTGGCTCTCACCGTGGTTGCTGCCTACACACTTCCGGGTAATTTCACTCACTTAATTACCTTCATAAATTCAATTTAGATACCAATGGACTATTCAGATGCACCCTTTGAGAAACAGTGTCTTCATTCACCAGCTTGCAACAATAACCGTCAACTCTCATGGGAGTTAATGAAGCTTATTACGCGCATTAGTTGCAAATAGATACGTTCCGTTCACCATTCAACAAAAACATGAGCTTGTTCAATGCTTGCACTTTTAGTGCCACGGCCAAAGCCAGAGCTTCCTGAAAAAAGATAGACCATGGTATTACTGCATCTGTAAAAAGGGGTAGGAACCGTAGGATATGCACATCCCCACAGTTTCTTTAAACAAGGTGCTGGACACTAAACTACACAGGTAAGCTGCTCTCGTGTCTTTTCTTATTAACCAAACAATGTTTCGTCACATGCAGGGCTTCACCAACATTAACAGTATTCCTGCACCCCCAGAACTCATGTGTCGACACGACACACTCAAGTGTGACAGAAGGGTCCCTTACCGGTCTCTGAGACGCTCCCCTCCAGGGCCATCGGGCGTGTATCGGGGGCCCTGGGTTGACTCCTGAGAGGAGGGTGCGGGCTGAGGGGCGCTGGGTGGACGGGTGAGGTCCAGGACGGGGGAGCTATGATAGTTCTGCTGCTGGCTCCTTGTGTAGTCCTTGGTAATCACCTCCTGTTTGACACACAGAAACATATTTATTTATTTTTCTGCGCGGTCCTCCTTTCTACATTCTCTGCATATATTGAGTTACGTTTATTGAATTTGATGATATGGCCATTACAGTAGGGTTAGAATTGTAACACATGTAATGGCACAATGACCAAATGCAGTGTGTTTGTAGGAAACGCTAATTTAAATGTACTGTAAGAGAAACACCAATTAAAAGGCTAATTAATTTCTAATTAATTTCCTAGGGTGTTTTTCATTAAACTAGTTGCGACCGCACCCCGAGAATGTCCATATTACAGCCAATGAGAGCACAGGAAAGTTGTGCTCACAGACAGAAAGTCTGTCTTTATCGATAGATGATAATATATATTATATAACCTTTATTCCGTGGGTAGATTCAGGTGTCATAGCCTACTTGGCTACTTATTCCATAGGTAAATCCAGGTGTCATAAATATTGGTAGATATATTAGCCTAATGTTGCTGTTAAATAGTCTATAAAACCAACGCATCTCACTTGAATAATGTCGATAAAACCGCGAGGGAATCTACGCCGCAGTGCAAACATTTGGACAATGTGCGCTGTGTGTGTGTGTGTGTGTGTGTGTGTGTGTGTGTGTGTGTGTGTGTGTGTGTGTGTGTGCGTGTGTTTGCGCGAGCACATAAAGAGAGGGAGACGCAGAGAGACAGATGATTATTTAATGCAAATCAAGATTTAGAGTCCTGACGTCCTTGTCTCGCTCTTTCGCCCTGTGTATTTCCTGTGTTTGTGCACAGAGAGAGAGAGAGAAAGAGGGAGAGAGAGACTTGCGCATGTATCACGGATCCTGCACCTACGTGAGACGTCACAATGAATTGGAATAAAAAACAAATGTATCGGGTCTGGATTGTGTCTTGGTGAACTCTTGCAGTGTGTGATTCTTAGTCGCCGATCAATCGTTTAGTCATAGTGTGAAAGCCACAAAGATATAATGACAGCCGATTTAAAAAAAGACTCTTAGTGTGAAATACATAATGATCTGATGACTCCCCGGCAACTTTAAAAGTCCTACAATGTGTAGGGGGCCTAAGAAAATACAATACAGGCACCAGAATTGTTCTTCTAAATATTGGTTCATGAAATTATTTAATAGACCGGTTGTGCCGGCCACGTTACTTTCCCCTTAAGATAGGTACTTTATCTCTGAAGCCGTGCGCCGTGTGCACGTCTCCTTGTAGTTTTGTAGTCCTTTAGGGAAAGGGGGTAGGAACTCGTGCACGAATTCGAACTCGGGTAGGAATTCATGCACGTCTCGTTGTAGTTTTGTAGTCTTTTAGGGAATGCGTGCACGTCTCCTTGTAGTTTTGTAGTCTTTTAGGGAATGCGTGCACGTCTCCTTGTAGTTTTGTAGTCTTTTCCGGTACTTTACTGGATTCCGGATTTTCAGATTAAATTCTGGGAAGTTTCTCAGATGAAGAGCCTTGGCTCGAAACGTCGTCAATACATTTATCCTTTGGAGCATATGAGTATGCGGCTTCCCTTCTCTTTTCCTAAGTTTCTCAGAAAGACCTCAGGTTTTAGGGTGTCTTTTATAAAACGGCCATTTCAAAATTGGCCTCAGGTCTAAATGGGTTAATGTGAATCCTATCATTCTGTTCTGAGGAGGACAACATCTGATGCGATCAGTGTGTAGAGAGCTTTTGCTGGAGAATCACTGCCTACATATGATGACGTGTTTCAGTTACTCCTATGTAGGCTGGCATCGACCTTCTAGTCATATGATGACGTGTTTCAGTTACTCCTATGTAGGCTGGCATCGACCTTCTAGTCATATGATGACGTGTTTCAGTTACTCCTATGTAGGCTGGCATCGACCTTCTAGTCATATGATGACGTGTTTCAGTTACTCCTATGTAGGCTGGCATCGACCTTCTAGTCATATGATGACGTGTTTCAGTTACTCCTATGTAGGCTGGCATCGACCTTCTAGTCATATGATGACGTGTTTCAGTTACTCCTATGTAGGCTGGCATCGACCTTCTAGTCATATGATGACGTGTTTCAGTTACTCCTATGTAGGCTGGCATCGACCTTCTAGTCATATGATGACGTGTTTCAGTTACTCCTATGTAGGCTGGCATCGACCTTATGATGACGTGTTTCAGTTACTCCTATGTAGGCTGGCATCGACCTTATGATGACGTGTTTCAGTTACTCCTATGTAGGCTGGCATCGACCTTATGATGACGTGTTTCAGTTACTCCTATGTAGGCTGGCATCGACCTTATGATGACGTGTTTCAGTTACTCCTATGTAGGCTGGCATCGACCTTATGATGACGTGTTTCAGTTACTCCTATGTAGGCTGGCATCGACCTTATGATGACGTGTTTCAGTTACTCCTATGTAGGCTGGCATCGACCTTATGATGACGTGTTTCAGTTACTCCTATGTAGGCTGGCATCGACCTTATGATGACGTGTTTCAGTTACTCCTATGTAGGCTGGCATCGACCTTATGATGACGTGTTTCAGTTACTCCTATGTAGGCTGGCATCGACCTTATGATGACGTGTTTCAGTTACTCCTATGTAGGCTGGCATCGACCTTATGATGACGTGTTTCAGTTACTCCTATGTAGGCTGGCATCGACCTTATGATGACGTGTTTCAGTTACTCCTATGTAGGCTGGCATCGACCTTCTAGTCATATGATGACGTGTTTCAGTTACTCCTATGTAGGCTGGCATCGACCTTCTAGTCATATGATGACGTGTTTCAGTTACTCCTATGTAGGCTGGCATCGACCTTCTAGTCATATGATGACGTGTTTCAGTTACTCCTATGTAGGCTGGCATCGACCTTCTAGTCATATGATGACGTGTTTCAGTTACTCCTATGTAGGCTGGCATCGACCTTCTAGTCATATGATGACGTGTTTCAGTTACTCCTATGTAGGCTGGCATCGACCTTATGATGACGTGTTTCAGTTACTCCTATGTAGGCTGGCATCGACCTTATGATGACGTGTTTCAGTTACTCCTATGTAGGCTGGCATCGACCTTATGATGACGTGTTTCAGTTACTCCTATGTAGGCTGGCATCGACCTTATGATGACGTGTTTCAGTTACTCCTATGTAGGCTGGCATCGACCTTATGATGACGTGTTTCAGTTACTCCTATGTAGGCTGGCATCGACCTTATGATGACGTGTTTCAGTTACTCCTATGTAGGCTGGCATCGACCTTATGATGACGTGTTTCAGTTACTCCTATGTAGGCTGGCATCGACCTTATGATGACGTGTTTCAGTTACTCCTATGTAGGCTGGCATCGACCTTATGATGACGTGTTTCAGTTACTCCTATGTAGGCTGGCATCGACCTTATGATGACGTGTTTCAGTTACTCCTATGTAGGCTGGCATCGACCTTATGATGACGTGTTTCAGTTACTCCTATGTAGGCTGGCATCGACCTTATGATGACGTGTTTCAGTTACTCCTATGTAGGCTGGCATCGACCTTCTAGTCATATGATGACGTGTTTCAGTTACTCCTATGTAGGCTGGCATCGACCTTCTAGTCATATGATGACGTGTTTCAGTTACTCCTATGTAGGCTGGCATCGACCTTCTAGTCATATGATGACGTGTTTCAGTTACTCCTATGTAGGCTGGCATCGACCTTCTAGTCATATGATGACGTGTTTCAGTTACTCCTATGTAGGCTGGCATCGACCTTCTAGTCATATGATGACGTGTTTCAGTTACTCCTATGTAGGCTGGCATCGACCTTATGATGACGTGTTTCAGTTACTCCTATGTAGGCTGGCATCGACCTTATGATGACGTGTTTCAGTTACTCCTATGTAGGCTGGCATCGACCTTATGATGACGTGTTTCAGTTACTCCTATGTAGGCTGGCATCGACCTTATGATGACGTGTTTCAGTTACTCCTATGTAGGCTGGCATCGACCTTATGATGACGTGTTTCAGTTACTCCTATGTAGGCTGGCATCGACCTTATGATGACGTGTTTCAGTTACTCCTATGTAGGCTGGCATCGACCTTATGATGACGTGTTTCAGTTACTCCTATGTAGGCTGGCATCGACCTTATGATGACGTGTTTCAGTTACTCCTATGTAGGCTGGCATCGACCTTATGATGACGTGTTTCAGTTACTCCTATGTAGGCTGGCATCGACCTTATGATGACGTGTTTCAGTTACTCCTATGTAGGCTGGCATCGACCTTATGATGACGTGTTTCAGTTACTCCTATGTAGGCTGGCATCGACCTTATGATGACGTGTTTCAGTTACTCCTATGTAGGCTGGCATCGACCTTATGATGACGTGTTTCAGTTACTCCTATGTAGGCTGGCATCGACTTTATGATGACGTGTTTCAGTTACTCCTATGTAGGCTGGCATCGACCTTATGATGACGTGTTTCAGTTACTCCTATGTAGGCTGGCATCGACCTTATGATGACGTGTTTCAGTTACTCCTATGTAGGCTGGCATCCACCTTCTAGCGCTAGCTTTCAACGCAGAATGCAGTGGGAAGAGGTATGTCATAAATACCAGCAAAGTTCCCTTTAAAACATTTTTTCTTCTTCTTTTTTTTTTAGGTATTGAAGCTGTTGTGGTTCTACACCTGTGGTCTGAAGACAATGGGCCAAAACAAACAATCCTAAGGGGCAGTGTATTAAAGTGGAATCATTGCATTAATGTATGCATACATGTTCTACATGTATTTACAGTATTCCCTAAATATTACGCATAACTTATTTTTTTATTAACCAAGCGTTTGTGTGCCCTTACATTAATGTGCTGGGCCAGGGTGACCACCCTCTGGTTGCCTTTGACATGGGGGGACGAGGGCTGCTGTCCTGGGGAGAGCCTCTCCTCAGACGGCGGGCGATAGAGACTGTGCTGCTCCATGGAACCCATCTTTTGTTGGGCTGAGGTCATGCAAACAACCAAGTGCAAGCAAGCAAACACACACACACACACACACACAATAAGGAAAGATAAGGGAGAGCAAAATGTTAGTTTCACGTAGCAGCATAAGACAATGAGAGAGCTCTATGACAGCTTGCATATTACTTTAAATGTACTATATCTATACAACCAGGACTTCAAGGTATTGCGTTCCCTTTAAACATTAAGTGACTTCAACGTCTCAATATCTTTTCTTCAAAACTACTACCAACACAGAGTTGGAATTAACACCGTGCTTCATACAATATCTGTAATGGCTTATTTATAGTGCACAGTGCACGCACGCTTGCTCTAAGAATAGGCTTACATTTTTCTAACAGACTAACAAGGCTAGCTTTGACAGCAAAGGGATCAAAGACTTTGACTGCTTTTGCCTCAATGTCCCAAAAGAGAAGACCTGGCAGGCACAGAGAACCATATTTTCTAATACAGGGAGCTAGAGCAACGGAAAAACAAAAGCACTGTTTCAGGAAAAGGTAGCCTACTGTATGTGACACAACATCATGAAATGAATGCAGCATTAAAGCAGTTGAAATGGAGCAGGTCAACCTTAGCCGTAAGATACTGCACTGCTGTAGTCAGATCTCATGTTGTAGGTGTTCAACAACTGGGCTTTTAAGAGCACTGTGAGCCTCCTATTTAAGGGTTCTTTCTTCACATGGAAGTATGTATTGTATGCTTTGGTGAAAAAGTGTCATGCAATACAGTATGTATGTCTAATGTTACTCAACGAAAACAATGTATTTTCAACTTTTTCTGTATTTTCAAGTGTTGGCGCACTCATTTTTTTTGCTAAAGTATTTTTGCTTCTTCATGTTCCCCCATGCCATTTCCCCACCAGCAATGGGTTTTTGGTTTTAAAATCTCACTACAGTCTCACTCTGGTCCATTTCATCGACAGCTTTAAATGTACTTTCATATCCTTTTATTTTGGCCTGTAGACTGCATGTTTAAAAAACATGCTAATTTACAGTTGTGTTGGCGTGTGTTATGCTACATCATGTCATGTCTCAAACGAATCCTATAATCAAATCAAATGAAGCATGCTACATGTTGGCTAATAATGTATATATCTATGTTATACCACAACACTCATTAGAGCTTGGCATGCAGTCACTTGCCCAATAGGCATGTAATAGATACTGATGTGGCCACAGAGCATTACAAGCGGAACACAACAAAAACAAGACAACATATTCCTACTGATGGCAAAAAAAACGACTCAGAGGATTGAGAGAGATGTGTGGAGCGTTTGGCGCGTGGAGGAAAAATAAATATAACAAATCAGCATAAATTAGAGTGTGTGGAGTAACAAGGACATGCAGATTTTGGGGGCCAGAAGTTATAGGACCC
The DNA here is from genome assembly GCF_951216825.1 of Electrona antarctica. Taxonomy (NCBI): domain Eukaryota; kingdom Metazoa; phylum Chordata; class Actinopteri; order Myctophiformes; family Myctophidae; genus Electrona; species Electrona antarctica. Next base: position 41,739,716 of record NC_136793.1, read on the forward strand.
CCCCCCCCCCCTCCCTGGATGAATCTAAAATGTGTCCTCACTCATACATACATCCCTACTACATATCACCACAGTGGAGAATTACCTACCGCATATTTCAAACCAACTCCTAATTTCACATTGCAGTAGTGGATGAAAGGTGCCTTATTTCTGTGTGTCTGCGTGCATGCGTGCGTGCATGCGTGCATGTGTGTGTGCATGCGTGCTGCGCCCTGATTGGTTAACCCCAGATAATATTCATCCTCACAATGAAAAGGACCGTCACAGTTACACACAGCTGTGTGATGTTCTGGTCCCCCTTCCAGATTAGGCCTAGTACTATTTGGAGGGGATTAACAGACATCAGCTTTCTCAAATAGCTGTACAGAGACTGGGTAGTTTTTCCCCACTAGCTTTTCTTGCTCACTTTGATCAAAATGTGTATAACTTGAAACTCCTTCACTTAATGTGGGAGATAAAAGCCTGTGGATTTGAATCAATGCGGAACAATAACCTGTACGCCTTTTTTTTAAGTAATATGCAAAATGTCACTAATGGGTAGCTGCACAAAGGAGAGGGGGGAGGTACCACATGTAAAGTTTGGTCACACCCTTGTGACCATGAGAAAAGAAATGAAAAATAAGCAGCAAAACAAATAAAAAATAATAAACTGGCTGAAGTTCCCTCCAGTTTGACCGTCAGAATGACACCTTAAAGGACACCTAGGATCTGTCTCTTACTCTCTTCTTTGTGGAAAATCACTTAACCCAATAAGCTGTGTCAGCTGCCAAAATAACATGAAATTAAATTAAACCTATAGCTTTGACAATCTGATTCAATCTTGCTCTCAGAAAGTGATCTCAGATCCAATTTGGACATGGTAAATGTTTGGTTTTCCAGAGAGGACACCCTGGGTGGTCTTTAAGTGGGGGCAAAAAAATGATAGCTCTTTAAAAGAATAAATAAGAAAACAAGAAAAAAGCAAAATAGTATGGCATTGAAAAAATAATGTATATATAAATGAATTGGACTGATTTGATAATGCCAACCACCACAGCGTGCAATAGGCCACAGACGGACGGACGGGGGAGGGTCTGGGTGATGAGGGGGGGGACCCCTGGGATCCAGAGCGTCTTACCATCAGTGGCGCTGCTGGCAACGAGCGAGCCCGTCTCTGGCATCCCCGTTTCACAAGAAATTTGACGCATGATAATCGCGTTTATGAAGTTGGCCGCAGTCATGGTGGTCTTACCGAGTGCGCGGAGCTCTTGTTCCTGCACGGACACCGGTTTGTTTTGAGTCTTTTCCCTACTAGGTGTGCCACTGTCTCCACGGCCAGGTGGGTTATCCGACTGCGGCGGCAGGTGGTGTGGGGGTCGACCTGAGGTAGGGGGATAGGACCCCGGGTACATCCCCCCCACTGGGCTAGGGCTGGACAGCTTGTTGGAGTCACATTTACTGGAGGGGCCATGCTGCTGGTCCTGGAGGTGTTTGGGCAGACCTCCCCTGTTCTTGCCACCGTCTCGGCTAAGCTCTTTGGCTCCGCCAGAGTCCATGCCAGGCTGGTAGCTTTCAGGGGGAACGCCGGTCCTCTGGAGGTGACCGGGGTATCCTGGGTAGCGGTTTGACCCCGAGGGCATAGACCTGAGAGGAACACATGCAACAAAACTCTACCGGTTAAACATGGAGATCACAAAACAACCGGTTCTATGACAATTAGACCCAATCCCAGACATAGCAACACTACAACTCAATTAGCGGCTTAATGACTTTGTCTGTGTGTTCTTGTGTCAGTGGGGGTGGAATCTGAAGAATGTCTTACAGTAGGCGCTTGTTGCCAGATGGCAGAGTGTTACACTGGGCCTTATTTCTTAATTTAGCAGCTACACCGATATTGTCCCTTATCATTTGACCCATTTAGGCCTGACCTCAAAATTTTAAAAAATCCTTCTAAATCCTCCAGTTTTCTGAAATAAATATTTTCACGATTTTTCAAAAATAGCAGACCTACAAGCTCGTAGCGCGCCACTCGGTGGCGCGCTATGAGCTTGTAGATCTGCTATTTTTCAATAGCTAAATTATAACATAATGTTTAAAACACCAAAAGGGGTTCCCGCCCAAAATGGGTTAACTGTCCTTTTGCGCAGATCACGCAAACCTCAGCAAAAAGAAAAGGACAATATCGATGGCCTCCAACTGTATAGTAACTACCTCGCAATGTTCAAGTCTTAAGTGCTCAATTTGTTTCAGTTTCAGATTAATCCCATTGGCTTACTTCCAATGATATGGCTTCCCTTTTTTTTTATAAAAATCTTTTCTTCTTATTGTTAACATTGCATACAGGAAGATGCATACAAATGCATTTATCCTATCCATATGGTCCATACAACTACAGATACAGCTCATATCAAAGTCATACAGTAGACCTCCATTGTTGACAATTAGACAGTTAGGACAAGTCAGAGCCATATTCTTGCTTTGATCAGCATAATTCATCATTTGTGATGAACATGGGCATTAGACTTTGTCCTGATACACCCATTATGAAGTGACAGCGATTGTTATCTTTTTATCTACCCATCTACTCAGTTATTGATTGCGTTGTAGAAGGGAAAACATAAACATGATATATGCCACCATAAGTCAAAATCTATGTCTATTTTACAAAGTTTGCTGTATTTTGGATCTGTAATGTTTGCAGATACATTTTAGTTTTATATTTGTATGCATATTTCTATTTGAGTTGAATTTTGTTCTCCTTTGTTTTGGTGGGGCTAACAGTTAGTTTTTCTAACAGTTTGAGCTTTTAAGAAATAACAAATAATCCCTCTGCTTGTCAATGTTTGTTCTGACCTGAGCACAGAGGAGCCAGAGTGTTCGCTAGAAAGACTCTTGCTGCCGGTGTTGTGCAGGACACTGGGCCTCTGCTGCACACTGTCCTGAGTGCGAGGGGACACTGGGGAGTGCTGGTGACCGTAGCCATGGGAGGAGGATCTGCCACCACTGCTGCTGCTGCCCCCTTGGCTGTGCTCTGTGCCTGGAGACATAGATTATGTACACACAAAAATGAATATATGCATACACACAGACTCATGTGTGAAGCGAGAGTCATACAAAATGATTCGCTATTCCAAACTTGGGGAAGCAACATTTGAGAGAGGAATCAGATCTGCACCTGGTCTCCAAATGGGGGCATGCTCCACATTTCCATGAGAGCCGCCCTTCTCTCTGTTGTCTCGCTCCCTCTCTCTGTCCCGGTCTCTCTCCCTCTCCCGTTCCCTCTCGCGGTCTCTCTCCCGGTCGCGCTCTTGCTCCCTCTGCCTCTCGCGGTCTCTGTCTCTCTCGCGGTCTCTCTCTCTCTCTCTGTCCCGCTCGCGATCTCTTTCACGCTCGCGCTCAGCAGACAAGGGTGTGCCCTGCATCTTGTTCATGTGGGAGGACCCAACTGCAAGAACAATTTAAAACATATATATAGCGACTTTTAGATGTGATGATGAGTATGTAGATGTGTGATATGTGTTATATAAAAAAAACTAAAACTAAAAACTGAGCTGCAAAAGACTCGTAAGATTACATTTCATGAATCTGCAAGGGGGGGGGGGGGGGGGGGGAATTACAGGAGTGGACCATACCAGGAGAGATGGGGGAGGTGGTGTAAGGCCTGCCAGGGAAGGGGGCGGTCCCCCCGGGGATGTAGGTGATGCGGTCCATTGGGGAGGTGGATGCCCCTGAAGAAGGAGGGACCAGGACAGGTAAGTGTGGCACCTGAGACAGATCGATGATCCCTGGGGAGGAGAAGGAAGAGGAGGGTAACGTCTATGGGTCTCTAGCTGCTGGCCAATGTAGGACAGGCGGGGGGGCACTTTGGGGAGGAAGGGACAGGCAAATAACCTAGTCCTAGACTGTACTGTATATATATAGGACTTCGCCATTAATCATGTATAACCATACAGACAGATTCTGAGGTTCCATAAATGTTCATCGCAGACTGCTGCTGGTGTATCTGGAATATCAAATATTAATTCATCCAATTCATCACACCTGCTGGAGCTGGAAATAGAGTAAATATGCTAATATACTGTAATAGATTGGAGTAGAGTAAAATCTGGTTCCCCAAATTGCCAAATTTGCACATTAGCATTAATAATCTCAATCACGATGTCTAAATTAATACAGTCAGGAGGCTTTAGCCATAACTGCAAAGTCCTAGATACAAGTACATGTACCTTATGTGCAAAGTAGCCAGTAGTATTTTATGAACGGACAGACGCTCACCGCGGGGGGCTGCGTTGTAGGGCATCTGGAGAGGCTGGTCTCGAGGAGACAGGCCCCTCAACAGGTCCGAGCGCTGGGCAGCCATGGCGGCGGCTGCAGGCCACTGGTGCATCTGCTGGGACGTGATGTAGTCGTTAAGCAGCGTCTGGCGGTTCTCCAGGGCCGCCGTGTCGGGGAAGCCTCGGATCAGATAGGGGTACGGGTGAGGGTAGGCCGGGTTGGGGGCCAGGTGGCGAGGCAAGTAGTAGGCTGCTGTGTGTGGACAAATAACACATCCATTAAGATTCTACAAGTAGTAGGCTGCTGTGTGTGGACAAATAACACATCCATTAAGATTCTACAAGAAGTAGGCTGCTGTGTGTGGACAAATAACACATCCATTAAGATTCTACAAGTAGTAGGCTGCTGTGTGTGGACAAATAACACATCCATTAAGATTCTACAAGAAGTAGGCTGCTGTGTGTGGACAAATAACACATCCATTAAGATTCTACAAGTAGTAGGCTGCTGTGTGTGGACAAATAACACATCCATTAAGATTCTACAAGAAGTAGGCTGCTATGTGTGGACAAATAACACATCCATTAAGATTCTACAAGTAGTAGGCTGCTGTGTGTGGACAAATAACACATCCATTAAGATTCTACAAGAAGTAGGCTGCTGTGTGTGGACAAATAACACATCCATTAAGATTCTACAAGAAGTAGGCTGCTGTGTGTGGACAAATAACACATCCATTAAGATTCTACAAATGCTTTTCAAATCTGCGATTTTTCACAAATGTTTGAAAATAGTTGTGACTTTCAAATGAACAGAGCTGATTGCAATACATAATTTGTATTATCAAGTGGCCCTATATATATAATTGTCTAGCCAAAGAAAAGTGTTGTTAGTGTTAAGTTGCTCTTTAAAGGTCAAGGATGGACATGTATAATGATGAGTCCATGTAATTGTACCTGGATCAATGGCGATGCCGCGAGGAAGGGCTGAAGGGTCAAATACAGCCCCCATGGGGATCTGTCCACGATACACGTCCGGAATCCCCAGATAGGACGCCAGGGCCTGCTGCTCTGACACGCCTTGGAGGGGGGACTTGGTGGCGTTCATCTCCCTGGGCGTGGGAGTGGCCTTGCGCTCTTGAGGTGGATTCTTACTGGAACCTGGAGGGAAAAAGAAAGACCTTGACTTCAGAGGCTAGAAAATGATTAATAATATAATATCCCATCTAAGGGTATGTTCACACTGTCTGCCCTTTATAAATAAAAAGGCACTGCCTAGAGCTATAGTCAACGACTATACAAGGATGCACTCAGGATCATAATAAATAGATTATGGGGGCTGTATTTAAATGAATAACACTTTTGACCTTTGCAAAAAAAAACGACCTACCTTCATGCTGACGTTGGCTTGCTTCCCTGGAGATGGGCGACCCTCGGTGAGAGGGCCCAGGGTAGCCCTGCGGAGCCCTGTGGGAGCCTTTGTCCTCGTATCCCACAGGGCTGTGGTGGGACTTGCTTCCCTGCTCGGACCCCATGTTGATGGGAGAGGAGCGGGCCATAGAGCTGGCCGTGCTGACCACGGCGCTGGGCCGGCCTTTGGGAGGTTCCTCGTATCGGCCCCTCTCGGGTCGCATGTCCATGTGAGTGGGCAGACCGTGGTAGGAACGAGGCGAGCTGGCGATGATGGAGCGAACATCGTGGCGCTTCCCTGAACTAGACGGTTCCTGCTTCATAGGAGTGCCCTAAAATGGGAACGAGCATGAAAGTCAGTAATGTTACTATTCAAATCAATTGTAACTTTCACCAAACTCTGTAAACATTCCTTGATTAACTAAACTATAGTGAGTCAATTAAATTCAAAGGAGCTTTATTGGCATCAGAAAACATGCCAAAGCAAGTGTCAAAATATGTGACCAGATTTGACTGAGAGCCTGCCATCGCGCAAACTCCAGCTTTTCACAATTTTTTTCAAAATGAGTTAATAGCACAGGCAGACTCTTCACATACTAGAGCATGTCTGAAATAAGTGTCAGAGCTGAAATCGACATGTAAATATGAAATAAATGCTTAAACATGTAGCTAGGTGTAATGTTAGAGACGACAGAAGTGAACCTTTCAAGAGTTTTCTCAACTCGCTGTTTTCTGCAAGACATTACTCTACAAGCCATATCTCCAAAACTGGTGGGTCAAACAACAAATATGTCAATTTGAAGCTATGATTCCCTGCTTTCATATGACATGAAAAAAAACGAAAATTCAAAAAAATCCAATGGCAGCCCCTCAGTCAAATGTAGTCACATATAATAAAACAGTTGAAAATAGGGAAAGTATATACCGGTAGTACAGTTGGAGGGGGTAAAGCATTGTGTAAAGAGAGCTATGTCACATTGTGTTTATATATACAGGATATAAAGCTTTTTGAAACAAATAGCACTAATCTTTTGCAGGCATTTTGGCCGGAACTATTTAAATAGTATACAAAAGACAAAAGCTTCAAATGTAAAGTGTGTAAAGTAGCAGCTCTGTTTACATGTACAGTAGGTCATGTAAACAGGTAGTAGTACTTAGGGTGATTGTATTCCATTGGCTAAACTTCTTTTATCGCAGCAGTACACAAATCTTGCTGCTGTGTTTGCACATGGTTGTATTTCTGTATGGGAGGTTTTTGTTGAGTGTGTGAGGCTGTGAGCCAAGGAATGTTTACAGTTTGGCAAGGAATAGGTAGCTAATGTAATGCTTTAGTACACTGGTGGTTATGTTTAGTGGATACTAGATAGCTGTGTATCACCGTAGCACCATGTGCTAAATGCAGCACAGCAGTCAAACATCTACTGTACCTATATTCTTCACACAATGGTTATTAAGAACATCAAAAGTCTTATTTAACAGTCAAATGAGTGCATTCTTTAATGCAGCTCCAGCACACTTTTGATGCATGCTAACCTCGGAGACAATAAAGGCTAATTGAATTGAACCTGTGTTATGATGCCCTCCTTGGCGGGTTGTCGGAGCTCCTCCCTGGGAATCAGGTGGATGGAGCGTCCTGCTTCCTTCACAGTGGGCACTATGGCCTCACGCCCCTTCATGGGGTCAGCCAGCGAGCCAGGCCCGCGCGGAGGGGAGGGCTCTCTCTTCATCTGCTTGGCCTCCCTCCTCATGTAACCGTCCTGGTGGTCCAGGTGGCGAGGTATACCTGGAATGGAAGAGAGTGAAACATGACGCAGAGAAGAGATTGCCGTGTGTTTTACAAAGGGGTTCTCCTGCACCTAAAATGAAAGAAAACACTTAAATTTAGGACACACACACTTGGAAATCAACTGTGAGTGACCCAGGTGGCATCTATGGCACACGCACACGCATCTATATGCACACGTCTATATGCACACGCACACAGTAAATGTTGGATATAAGGAGCCATTTTACCTTGTGAAATGGAACCACGGATGTGGTGAGTATCCTTGAAAGGTGTGTGGTGTGGGCTGTCCCTCTCATGGGGCATGGCTCGGCCAATCAGACCTGAGATAGGGGCAGGAGGAATTAAATGAGAAGAAAAAAAATGTAATGAGTTGAATGCGATTTAATAAAGAATGAAAGAAGATGATATCCCCTGGCTACTGTATATTGTGGCAATGAAGCATACATAGCTAAATGGCAGTAGCAATAGTTCAGCACAGGCTAACATAGATTTGTTCTATTTTTTTTTTAGAAAGAGAGTTGTAAGATTTAAAAAAAATAAAAAATAAATAAAAATAAATAAATAAATAAATAAATAAATAAATAAATAAATAAATAAATAAATAAATAAATAAATAAATAAATAAATAAATAAATAAATAAATAAATAAATAAATAAATAAATCCCAATGTTAAAAAGACATTAAAGACATAAAAGAAGTCAAAAACGTATTTGGCCTAGAATGAGTTTTAACTAAGGGTTGTGGCTTACCCTCACAGTTGGCTGCAGACAGTGTGTCCCTCATAGGCAGACCTCTGGAAATGCCGCCCTCCATGACGTCATAGGGACGCTTCAGTCCTAGGAGGTCCGCAGACTGCCCGGGACCACGACCCTCGTCTTTAGGGTTTTGAGAGGCCGAACCTGGTGACACGGAATGGACAGGAGAGTTAGGACCAGAGTCCAGGCAGGAAGTGTACTCTTTGGCCCAAGTGTCATATTTATTCAAATGGCTTAATCTCAAATCACCAGCCAGTAAAAGGTTTCCATGGAAACGATTCAAATAATAAATTTTAGAGACCCCTCAATTTGTGATTAACATTTGGGATTGATTGGACACTGCATTCATGATTTTAGCCAATCGTAATGGAATATGAAAAGTAGTAGAAAATCGTAATAGAATATGAAAAGTAGTAGAAAAAAAGCGTGTTTTGCAGAAAATGCATTACAGTTCAGTTCACATACTGTAGTAGCAACCAAAATATAGTTGATAGATCTTTATTGTCATTGTAACATGTACAACGAAATTAAAAGTGCCAACTGATCAGTGCATCAAATCACTAAGATATAAGAATTTTATTACAGATTTCTTTCTGCCACAGATTGATTGCTGGAGCTATATTAATGATTCCATAGTAGATAAAATGTCATGTTATTAATAACATAAAAAGCCTTTTGTTTAGCAATGAGACACTGTAAATTCGGTTACAGTGTTCCATTTTACATTACAGACACTATAATCGAATAGGACAAATTTAGAAAATGTTAGCATGGCATGTTGTAACCACGTGCTCATTAGCTCACTGTAACATCGTGTTGATGGGTAAATATTTGTATTTTGCTTAAGAGTTAACAGTTCACTCCGATTAAACAACACACATATTTTTCACAGTGGAGAAAGATAGGAAACCTGGAGCGAGAGTATAGAACTGACATGCAGCAAATGGTCCGGCCGGACGGGAAACTAACTGGCAACTCACTCTCAGGCATTAGAGCCAGTGGCGTGCACAGACATTTAGAGGGGCAGGTGCTCAAGTTAAAAAAGGGCACCTTGTGCAGCGCGTGGAACCGGCCGGTTGCCTTAATCCATTTTGGGCGGGAACCCCTTTTGGTGTTAGCATTATGTTATGCTTTAGCTATTGAAAAATAGCAGATCTACAAGCTCATAGCGCGCCACCGAGTGGCGCGCTACGAGCTTGTAGGTCTGCTATTTTTGAAAAGTCAAAAAAAAAAAAGGAAACAAAATGTTTTTTTTTTGTTTTTTTTTCAAAAGGGCACATTGCCAAAAGGGCAGGGGGTGCTCTAGCACCCCCTAGTGTCTATCTGTGCACGCCACTGATTAGAGCCCATGTAGTATTCGCCCTAACGCCTCAGCACCAATCAACAGGGGAAACATTGTGACAGCCATCCTTCATGCTGCTTGTGTGTGTCCTTGGGACTGGCCCAAGGTACGTTCTCTCCCTGAGTGATGCCTGGAAGGTAGCCACCGCTTACAAGGCTGCAAACAGTGCATGAAGGTTGCGGCCGTAGCCGAGTGGGTAGAGTCTGAAGGTCACCAATTCAACCTTCGGCTCGCCCAGTCCATGTGCCAAAGTGTCCGTGTGCAAGACACAGGGCAGTATTTAAAATAGTTGCCATAAGATGGGTAAATGCAGGGCATTTACCCATCTTATGGCAAAATACCCATAGGGCAAAATACCCATACAACAACTAAAGGGATCAAAGTTGGACAGACAAACCACACAATGCTGTGTGTATTTTGGCAGAATAAATCAGAACTGATTCAGGGGTGTCAAACTCATTTTGGATCACATGCCTTATTAGGCAAATTCTATGTCATGTGGGCTGAACCAGTAGCACATGCACGTTGCCTTCATTCTTTTTCAACCAATTTAGATTCTTGTGAAGATTGCATAGCAAGCATTACTTTTATGATCAGCATTAACTTCATAGGCTACAAGAAGGCTGTGATGAGAGAATAAAAAACTTAACTTTAACCGTTTTGGTAGCGACACCCTTTCCATGAATAAACCATTTGAAACCGAACATTAGCAGGACACAGATAACAAATAACAAAACAAATTGTAACTAAATGTAGGCTACACAATTGCACCTCATTTTTTATGAAGATAAAGATGGCTACAGCGCGCAGCTAAACTACGCCAGGAGTGTGGTTAAAAACAAACCAAAAATAGAAAAGCAGAGTACGCACACTGGTTCATGCTACCAGTTAATTTATTGGATTACCCCTAAGGTGACATTTTGAGTGTCTTCTCTCTCCTTCGGTTAAACAAATAGACCACAAGCGCTCACGTGAGCAGTAAAAATGAATGGGTTTCCCAATTCACATCTGTAAGAGTGCGTACATGCGTGCGTGCGTGCGTGCGTGCGTGCGTGCGTGCGTGCGTGCGTGCGTGTCAACTGATTATGGGTTCTGCTTTTTCACTCAAACATTATTCTGAAACTCAATGTTGTTGTTGTAGGCTACCTGTCCATGTTCAGTTGTAAACATTCCCACGAGACATGTACAGACTACAACGACGAGAAATTAAATGCAGCTCATTCTCACTCTTTTGGGACAGACTTGGGGTTGACGCACATCTGGTGGATTCGGGGCATGGCGTGGCATTAACTATGATCAATTGTTTCCTTAAGCAGTATTGAGAGACAGCTCAGCGGGAGAATGGCCCGAGATCAGATGTCATACAGTTGGAGGCCATCGATATTGTCCTTTTCTTTTTGCTGAGGTTTGCGTGATCTGCGCAAAAGGACAGTTAACCCATTTTGGGCGGGAACCCCTTTTGGTGTTTTAAACATTATGTTATAATTTAGCTATTGAAAAATAGCAGATCTACAAGCTCATAGCGCGCCACCGAGTGGCGCGCTACGAGCTTGTAGGTCTGCTATTTTTGAAAAATCGTGAAAATATTTATTTCAGGAAACTGGAGGATTTAGAAGGATTTTTTTAAATTTTGAGGTCAGGCCTAAATGGGTCAAATGATAAGGGACAATATCGGTGGCACCCAACTGTACAGTTGTCACGTTTTCCTTTTACTTTATACCTGATGTAAAGAAGCCTTAGTGCCTTTCTGGTTTTATCCTCGCAGCAGTTTTTGTATTGACCTATTTACAAATGTCAATCAAGCTTGTTTGTTAAATGTAGGCTATATCATTTTACATATGTGGTAAACTAATGTCTGTAGTTATTAATGCCTGTAGTTATATGTACATACTTACTTACATAACCTACTTTATCCGCGGGATTCAGCCTTTTAGCCAAAGCGATAAGTTAAGCATAATAACAATATAATTTGAAAATGTATAGATGTCTCTTCAACAAATGCATGGGAGCCAGCATAGGTTCATTCCATACCAAAACTCTATCGTGTGTGTGCGAGAGTGTTAGCCCCCAGTTTTACAGTTGAAATCATTACCTGTGGAATCAATATCATTACAGCCCTAGCGTCCAGCCAAAGTACTTACGGTCATATGTGAGAATGTGTCCGCTGATGCCCTCATAGACCACATGGCCCTTTGACATGGCCTCGTCTCGCTCCCTCTCGGCTCGGCTGGGACTGTCCTCGGTGACCAAACGGGCTATGGTCGCCGCCTTGTACAGCATGTCTGCTACTGCCGGTGTGCCCTGTGATGGATGGAGAGGAGACAAGGTCAAGGAAATGCAGGGAGTTTGACCAGATGAAGAGCCTTGGCTCGAAACGTCGTCAAAAATAAACTTTTGGAGCAGATGAGTGTGCAGGTTCTCTTCTCTTTTTCTAAGGAAATGCACACAGCACCTAAAAGTACAGCAAAGTGTCATTAACGACATTAACAATAATGGCTCAAATGATTAATGAATAATCCTCAGTCTATTTTATAACTTGGTTTTTTTACCCATTGAAAAAATAATACTAAAGTATATAAATATACTTTATCATTACACTATTACATTCACCAGTAGGAATGCAAAAATGTTATTAAATAAAAGGTTTCAGTATAGCTCAGGGGTGTCACACAATGTCAAATACATTTTATGTCACGGGCAGGCTTAGACTAGGGCCAGATTACTTTTGGTCTGTGCATACGTGCACGCTCCCACTGCTAAAAGGCACAAAAAACTGTCATAATATTCAGCCACAACAAACAAAACATGAGGGGTAACATTCTTATTGATTTCAGGTTTAGGACTGAACAGAAATGGGTGTACTATTTTATTTGTTTTTCACTTTGATTACACATTCTCATTGCACATTTTCAGGCTGACCTTTTTGCTACACAATGATAGCTCCACAATGGTCATGATGAAATATTCCTAATTGAGCTTCATCATGAGGCATGACGGTGCTTATAGAGAAGGCAATACTAACACTTTAAAACAGAAGTGACGATGTGGGGAAGTGGGGCCCTCACGGTAGGTGTTTACACACAGTGGGCGGATGGTTACTACGTGGTGCCTCTATTGAATTCTATGTTCACACAACATTAATTTTACCAGCGCAGCAGCAGCAGCAGAAAAGGTTGTGTGGGTTCGGTCGGGGGATTGTTTGAATATTTCAATTTAAAACAAATTCCACTTGACTGCACCAGCAGGTTGAGTCCCCTGGTATAGCTGATTTCACAATATTCCTGATTATTATTATGTGGAAAATATATCTATAAATGCACCACGTCTCTGTGTGTACGTACGTACTAACGTATGTCTGTAATCGACATAACTTGAGAACAGGGAGTGCAGTGCCCGGTGTCGAGTCCGTCGGATAGCCGGTTGTCCAGAACCAGCACAAAAGCCTCTGCCCGGGATCCGGACAATTGATCAACCTGATCACCCCTAGATCTATTCTCCATATACGGAGCTGGCCTGTTCACAGTGATGTTCTGACATCTGCATAGACTCCATATTTGGGCATGCCTGAAAAAGAACTCCATATATGGGAATAAAAGGGACTCAAGACGTAATAACTGGGTGGGTCACTCATTTCCAACTTGCATCGTTCCAAGTAGGCCAGTGCCCGCATCATTCCAAGTAGGCCAATGCCCAACGGGCACCGCTCTAGTTATAATAAAATCACGGTATAATATAAAACACTACATTTCCTGCCGGAATGTTTTCGGGAACCTTAACGTAGATTGCCAGGCAAAAACTACAAAATGACGTAATTTCACGGGTCCTTCGTCTGCCATTTTGAAACCGCAATAAGAGCGCATCCTGTCCGTCGCTCAATCGGGTCGCCAACTAGCATGCGAGACGATAATATGCTAACCGGAGTGATGTGCCAGCCTTTTAGTGCCATCCTAAGAGCATACTTCTGATCTCACCAAATCAGAGGATTAGTTCGGAGATATACTCCGCTGAAGATCGCGACCATTATGGGACCCTATGGAGATTCGACTGTTTTTGTTTTCTCTCGTTCGTTTCAAGATGGATGCCGCTCAGGTCATAGACGGGTGCCGTAAGAGGCCTGCCATAAACGGGGGTCATAACCCGTCGCAAGACGGGCTTGGCAGGTAAGAGATAACCTTTTGAACCCGTCAGAAGACGGGTGTGACAGGAAATGTTAACTTTGCTATTGGCAGCCAGACAGTATGTTGGGAAATATTTAGATATTCATGCAGCCATCTATCTTTTTCACAGTCATCTTTGACCAGCTTAATTTTTGTCATCTTCAACAATGAAACACTTATTCTGACTCACACACAGTGACATGGCTTCACTGCCTGTTATGTTGGGGTCACAGTTATTTATTCATTCTTTTGACCCAAACCACAAATAAAAAGACCACAAACCACTGCTGTAGATTTTTGGAGGAGAGGTAGAAAAACAATAACAAACAACACTCAGGCCTCTGCTGCTGCTTTTAACACCCTCACAAATAAAGGTGTCCTGAAAGCACATAAACACCACTCTGAATCATAAGCAGAGTGCTTGCGGCAGTCCGCTGACAGCAGGGTGACATTGGGCAGTGGGTTTTGTCAGAGACTTCTGAGTCACAACGCCTTGTGCACACTGCGTGAGTCAGTGGCGGTCGGTGGCGGTTCATGAAAGCCTGTCGGGGTGGCTGTGGTCCAGTGTTATATTTTAGTAATCTGAAAAGTGTCTAGTTTTAGTCGACTAAATATCATAAGATTTATTTATTTTTTGTATCCCACGATTTAGTGCTGTGATCACAGCGGAGAGAGTGCAGGCTGGACATGTCCTTGGTGGCTTCATGAGAGACAAAGTGAAAGATAACAAAAGAGAGAGAGAGAGAGCAGAGGAGGAGGAGCAGTGTTGGGTAGAGCTGGTCGAGGAGGGAGTGGGCCAGGCAGAGAGAGAGAGCAGAGGAGGAGGAGCAGGAGGGGCAGTGTTGGGTAGAGCTGGTCGAGGAGGGAGTGGGCCAGGCAGAGAGAGAGAGCAGAGGAGGAGGAGCAGGAGGGGCAGTGTTGGGTAGAGCTGGTCGAGGAGGGAGTGGGCCAGGCAGAGAGAGAGAGCAGAGGAGGAGGAGCAGGAGGGGCAGTGTTGGGTAGAGCTGGTCGAGGAGGGAGTGGGCCAGGCAGGCAGGCAGGCATGCGGTGCCCAAGATCACATTTCCCCGTCTGTTGATTACAGATCTGGTTCCAGAGTTAGGGGCACTGTGAAGGTCAGGGGCCAGGCTATAGCAGAGGCTGGGGGAGGTGGGTGTCTGTGGACGTGGCTCTCATTACAAGATCAAGTAGCCCTGACCAAGGCAGCCCTCTTTTTACCCTCCAGGAATTGTAACCTGGCTGCACACATGACGCAACACCACCACCACCATATCCGAGTGTGTACAAATGCACATGTGCGCGCACGCACGCACGCACGCACGCACGCACGCACGCACGCACGCACGCACGCACGCAGAGCATGACAATTAATCTACCGTGCAGTCAGCAAGGCAAACACTCCAACCTCCACTACAGCTCTGATCCCACATGACCTCTTTCACCTTTTCCTTCTTATTTATCTGAGCAGATAATACCCCCCCCCCCCCCCCCCCAGCCCCCCCCACCCCCATGCAGGCCAGTCGGCTGTGGTGTTACAGAAGGCATATCAGTGACCGGGGCTTAAGGCAGCGTCCAGAGTAAACAGATAAATAAAGGAGGGAACAGACGTGGTACAGTGTGTACCCTCTGTTGCTACGGCGACCAGGGCTGTGGTGGTTATGTCACGACGGGCAGAGAGATCCTGTGAGCCAGCGAGGCACTTGGCCATGCCTTGCTGGCTCTCTACGGCGCTAACCATGTGACCACTCAGCACTCGGCTGCTGTCACCCCTAATTCATCCGAGGGGTCAAGGCCCTCCCTGTAAGGCTTCTAAAACCCGAGGGTACAGTCCTAATCTCAGGTGTGGACAGTGGCCCCCTAACGAAGGTTGAAAAGGGTCATCTCCCGTTAGAAATGAGCAGGACTTCAGTCCTCTGTTTCAGCAGTGGCTTAGAGACTTGGGAAATGTGCTACACATGTCTTCCTGAAAATATGGCAGCCTCTGTTGGATATGTGGTTAGATTGGAGCAACAAGCGTAGCACATAATGCTGCCAATTTAAACATATATATATTATTATGATTTATTTATTTTAACTTTTTGCCTTCTTCATTGTACCTTCTTATTTACTTTCAATTGCACTCTTTTGGAGGAAGGGGGTTGGGTGAGAGGGTTTGTGTTTGTCTTGTGAATTTGTTTGTTTGTTTGTTTCCACAAAACTAGAAGGGTTTCTTTCTATCACTGACTGTTAACCTTATCCTGTGACATTCCTATAATAACAAATATGTTAAAATGAAATGAGAAATGATGAGGACCTGGGGGGGGGGGGGGGGGGGGGGAGAAACACACACAGTCTGTTTGTGAACTAAAGTTACCTGAGTGATGGACCCCCCTCGGTAGGACATGGGAGGTTCCTGGTGCACCCTGGTCCCTGGGATCCCCTTGGTGATACTACCACCCTGTACGGCTGGTATGGACCCTGCGATTAAACCAAGAGAAGACAATAAGCAAGGGATATATATCCATTATGCTTTTATCCAAATCATATTGCAGTATATTGTCGCTGTCGGGCAGACACTTTACATCTCCATATTTAGTTATTTTTGTATTCATAATACATGAATGTCCTATTTTATACTTTGCCGTATGACTAGGGATGGGTATCGTTAGTCGTGAGTCCGGTACCGATTCTCGTTCTTCTTATCGACCGAGGTCAAATAAAATACTACAGCCTATATAAGATTTTTTAAGATTGCTATGGGTCAATATTAAGATCAGTTATTAAAACAATGCCAATCTTTTTTTAACAAACAAAATCTTATCTGAATGCAAATTCATTTTCTTATTATATAAACTAGTAAATGAAGGATTTCCCATTTAGACCCATAGCAGTACATGACTGTCTGCCTTTACCATGTCACTCTAGTCTATTCCCTTTCAATGATATACAAGGCAAAAATATTGCATCATATCAAATCACTGCTTCAGTTGTTTTGATTTGTTTTAAACTCTGTATAGTAGGCTTACCATATGTCCTCTTTTGCCCGGACAAGTCCTCTTTTGGGGGGCTGTCCGGGCAGTCCGGGGTGGTTTTATAAATTCCTTCAAATGTCCGGGGTTTTACACGTATCGCCTGTAGTGTATCGCTACGCTCACAGACCATTCAGACCAATGTGTATTACAATGCACGTTCAATGGTTCGTAGTGGAAAAACACTGTGAGAGGTGGACTTTCAGCCCGAACCCCGGAATGTGTATTATTCATAACTCTGCATGCGCTGCACGCTGACAGCACTACCACTGGTCCCGACCGCAGATCAGAGAAAGGCTCGCTGGCTGCTCCGCTGTCTGCAGATAGACAGACAGCAGAGAACTATCTCATCATTGACATGCAGAAAAAGTAGGCTACTGTTTTCTTAGCTTTGTGACTGACCAATGAGAAGCAGATTGTATTGTCTGCAAAGGAACTATGTGTCTGTCACAAATAAAAGTTCTGTCCTGCAAGCCCATGTCATGTCAACACAGACAAGGCAGCTGTGCGCGCGGTGAGTCCTGCAAATTATATTGACCCAATATTATGTTGTACAACCTAGCAAAGCATAAGATATGATGGTTTGGAGAATAGGCTGGTCTCTCTTTTTACAAGAGATAAGCCATTGCATACAGGTTCTCAAACTTTTTAATTTCAAGGACCCCCATAACTCTGAGAGTAAAACCAAGAGTCCATTTGGTTCCATTTGTACACTCTCAGAGTTACAGACCTGTAGGGTCCATTTGGTTCCATTTGTACACTCTCAGAGTTACAGACCTGTAAGGGTCCATTTAGGTCCATGTGTTACACTCTCAGAGTTACAGACCTATAATGGGTCCATTTGGAACCCCCTCAAGGAACCATGAGGGTCCCTGGATCACACCTTTGAGAGCCACTGCTTTAAATAAATACATAACTAATATAGAGCATATTTGATCAATTTATTGTTAGGCTATAGATTATTTTGACATCTGAATTTAATTCAAACAGAACCGCCCACGCACGACACATGCACATGCACGACGTGCACGCGCATGTGCACGTGCACATGCGCATGTCCTCTTTTTGGTAATTCAGAATATGGTATGCCTACTGTATAGGGACTTAAAACGTTACACTGCTTTCTGTTGCTCAGTGTACTTTGTTAAACTTTTGGATGAGGCTTGCTTAACGAGCAAGCAATAACGAGCCCCAGCTGGAAATAGGGGAAGACGTCAACTCTGTATGCACATAAGTAATTCAGCGGTGTGTTTGTGGAGGAATTAGGCCACACATGATCACAGCGTGTTGTAGTTGTAGAAGCTGCTTGCTACATTAAAGGAGTTAGAGGTAATCTATACTACCACTGTGTGTGTGTGTGTGTGTGTGTGTGTGTGTGTGTGTGTGTGTGTGTGTGTGTGTGTGTGTGTGTGTGTGTGTGTGTGTGTGTGTGTGTGTGTGTGTGTGTGTGTGTGCGTGTGTGTCTGTGTTGTGCATGCAAGCGCAAGCCTGTGTCACTGTGCCACTTGACACACTTTCTCTCTCCTCTCTCTCAGAGTCTCTCACCGTCCGTGAGACTCCTCGACAACTAAATGCAGCTATAGCTCCGCCTCAGCCAATATGTAAGCCCACAACGCATCGCTGATGCAACGCAGTGTAGGTTTATAGATCAGCTGTGTTCCCTGCGCATGTAAAAAAGGGAAGAAAATAAATAAATAGCGTGTGACTGCGTGCGTCTGTATGAACCGATAGGGAGAACCGAAATTGAATTATTTTAATGGGTACCCGGTACTCAAGCATGTTCGGTTCGGTACCTCCTTGGTCCCGAGGTTCTGGACCAAGGTAGGCCGAGGACGCACTCCTACGTATGACAGTGTGATATGACAGTGTTATACAAAAGTACCAAAAATAGTCAATCTACAAGCTCACAATGCATTACGATGCATAATTATGAGTTTCTAGATCTGTTATTTTAGCCATTTTTGAAAGTTTTTGAAGATTATTGAACATTTCTGCCTTCAAACTAGGGATGCCAGGTTGCACATTGTCACAGGTTCTGTGTTCTGTCTTTGAATATATATCTTTTTAAGGCGAACATTTTTAACTCAAACCTTACTTCTAGGGTTAATATTTTGAGATGGGGGTCAGTGGCCAAATACATAATTGTGGGTGTCCTTCACATGAAAAACTTTAAGCACCACTGATATACAGCAACATAGGTTAATTATAAATTAGACTTAAACTCGCTTTAGGAGATTGTTTCAGAAAACCGAAGACAACTAGAAGACATTATTTTGTAGAATCGGCCTCAGGTCTTAATGCGTTAAGTATGGAGGGCTTAAGTGGATAAAGGTGTGTTTGTGGGACGCACCTCGTCCTGCGACGCTGTCGTGGGGCGACCCCTGGGTGGACAAGTTCTCTGCCTGGGAGGACGAGCAGCGCGGAGACAACTGTTCCTGCTTGACCACAGGGAACGGACCTAGTGGACAGTGAAACACAGTGTAGGGAAGCAAGGAAGGGAGCAAGGAAGGAAGGGAGCAAGGAAGGAAGGAAGGAAAGAAGGAAGGAAGGAAGAGAGTGAGAGAAACATATGAGTGGCAGATCCAGGGACAGATTTATTAATGCTCAGAATGCTTTGGTCAGACAAAAAAAAAGAAAAAAAGAAAAAAAAAAGAAAGAAAGAAATGTGCAGCTTTTAAGTATTTTCCACAGCATAAAAATTTATTTGCTTCCTATTGCAACATGGAGGTTTCAGTGGGTAACAAAACAAATTTTGATATTAGATGAAGTCTGCAGCCGAGTGAAGGCAATGCTAGAAGTAGAGGGCCACTCACCAGCAAACCAAGGCTGGGAGTGCTTCAGCCAATCCAGACACTTGGACTCACCCACTTTCCTCTGATCCATCCACGTCAAACCCATCTGTGCTTGGGGCATCTTCCCATGGTCCAGGCCATGAGCGGGGCTATGCATCTGCACTGGGGTGCCCTGCATGGGGAAACAAGAGGGCAGTGCTGTTGGACCTTTTTAACCCGGCCTCTCTATTTTGGACGTCCATTGTAGGTGAAACGTTTCAACAATCCTATATTAAAATAGGTACATTTCTGTTGTAAATACTTTCGTTTTTTTTGGTTGTTGTTTTTTTGTCTTTGTCTTTTGTCTGCCCACTCTTTCCTCTTTTTATCCTTCTGAAATGTACACTCTGAAGCGATATTGCCCTTTGCCCCTGTTAAGTGTTGACTTGATGCCATATGTGACCAGATTTGACTGAGAGACTGCCATCGCGCAAATTACAGCTTTTCACCAGAGGAGAAAAACTTTTTTTTTTTTTTTTTTTTTTTAAATGAGTTTATAGCACAGGCAGACTCTCCACATACTAGAGCATGTCTGAAATAAGTGTCAGAGCTGAAATCGACATGTAAATATGAAATAAATGCTTAAACATGTAGCTAGGTGTAATGTTAGAGACCACAGAAGTGAACCTTTCAAGCCTGTTTTCTCAACTCGCTGTTTTCTGCAAGACATTACTCTATAAGCCATATCTCCAAAACTGGTGGGTCAAACTGAACAACCAATATGTCAATTTGAAGCTATGGTTCCCTGCTTTCATATGACATGATAAAACGAAAATTCAAAAAAATCCAATGGCAGTCCCTCAGTCAAATTTAGTCACATATGTAGTCCTGAAGAAAGCAAGGATGTTACAGAGACACTGGAGATGGAGTCACTTGGAGGGGGGAGGGAGGGAAGAGGGGTGAAAAAAAATCCTTGGGAACTGCACTTGTGTCCTATGTATGCATAGAAATGCTGTTATTGTACTGCTTTTTCCAAATAAAATAAATATTATAAAAAAATAAAAATAAAATAGGTACATTTCAAGAACCCCTGGTATGATATGATATGCATTAGACTATGCACCACATCTGATAAAATTTTTATCTGTGGGACCCCAATATACACAGTGTTCATTACGGGTCCATTTTGTTCCATTTGTACACTATCAGAGTTAACTATCAATCATTTAGCTGGGGACCTGCTGGAACCGCCTCACGGAGCCCTGGGGTCCCCACATTGAGAACCAGAGCCATAGACTCTAGGTCTAAAGTATTCTCTTTGATAAACACAGGAACTCCCATTGGACCATTTTCATAGATGTGTCATAGCAGGGTAAAGACAGCTGCAGCCAATAAAGTCATGATAATGATTCCGTTTGATTTAGGTGTGCTGAAGAGCAAGCATTGACAAGTCAATAATATTGTCAAATGCTTGCTAAATGGTATAGCAAAATCAAACATACCTTTGTATTAGTTTTATTAGCTGCGGCTGTTCATCCTGTTATGACACGTCCGTGAAAAGAGTCTATTGTGGCCAACAGGAAATGTGGCCGTCATCTGGAGGTTTGTACACGTTCAGTATCAGATTGCATGATATCCTATATTTCTTCATACACAGTAAAAATCCTTGGTCTTAATTTGTGAGAACAGCGACTGTAGTAGTGTCTCTTTACTCTGGACCCCTCTGGCTCCCGATACAAGACACCCGAGTGCAGGCGGGCTGGCTTTGTCCCATCCGCCAAACACACCCTCCGTAACCCTCCTCCACCCCTCTTGAGCCCTGCTTAGATTCATGTTTTCCTGTGATGTCAATTTGTTTTTGTTACCGAAATCATTAACTGCATCATGTCTTTTGTTCATTGTTTTTTTTTGGGAGTTTTTTGCACCAGCTTTGGAAAAGTGTTTCCTTTCTGAGGTCAATGACAAAAAACAACTATCCATCGATCCATCTTTGAATGGCTGTTGCATAACTTACTCTAGCACACACTGGGACCACTGTGAAAAAACGATTACATTCCGTTTGATAAGTTAACTTGTAATGTGTCCAATTTTGTTTTGGCAAGCCGCATGTATCATTCCTGACTTATGTAATCAAATTTGATTAATAATGCAATTATTCCATCAAAAAGGCAACTGGATCAATCAGAAGACAAAGCTCACTTGAATGGTTGCAGATTACATTTCCAGTACATTTCCAAATATTTTTGCCATATGAACTTTCAGAATCTATGCAGGCCTGGAAAACACATTTCTTATCACGTTGCCAGGTTTTACATAAGCACAGCAACCCTGGGGTGCAGATTGTACAATGCACTTTTACCAGTACAGAGATTGTGAACCAGCTCTTCCACGTAGTACTTGTAGCGGTACTGTATATATACCCATGTAGGAACACGTAGTACTTGTAGCGGTACTGTATATATACCCATGTAGGAACATTGTTTAGATCAGTGGTTCTCAAACAGTTTTACATCAAGGACCCCAGATGCCTGAAGAAGGTCTTTGACCCAAACGTTGCCTAAATAAAGTGTTCGTATTGCAAGTGTAGACGGTTTTGCAGGTCTTTGTACACTTTGTACGCATTTTTTCTGAATACATCAAGGACCCCCAAATTCATGTGTATTAAGCCGCAAACTATACATTTGCGTTGTGAGCTTGTATATGGGATACTTTTGAATAGCCTAACTAACGATAATAAACTAGGGTTAAAAAGTGGAGGACTGTTCCTCATATTGCTGAGGACACCCTACCTATACCCCTGGGGGTCCCCACCTTGAGAACCACTGGTTTAGATGTTGGGGGGGGGGGGGGGGGGGGTACCTGTGTAATGGAGCCCCCTGGCTTGGTGGAGGAGATAAGAGGCGGTGGGTCTGGTATGTGGCTGGGTCTTACCGCTGCCAACCTGCCACCGTCCTGCTGCATCCCAGGCGCCTGCTGGAACGCTGCTAAACGTATAGCAGAGTTTAGACCAGGTACATGTTGTATACATACATTCAGATATTCAGATGTATCTCTCTTTAGTAATAAATCACAAAATAAATGTCAGCGTAATTTTCAGGTCAGGAAAGAGAACCCCACAACGATCACATATCAGCTTCAATGTTATAGTGTTCCAGTACGCTCATGTTTTTATTTCATCCCTTTCAATTTGACTTATTTAACCTGTCAAGTTTCAATTTCACTTTGAAACGTGTGATGTGGAAGGAGTGTAACTCCAGCACAGAGAGGATCCGTGGAGGCTAGGTGGAACTCACAGGAGTTGTAGTGCAGAAGGTGCTGGTCGTGGCTGATCTTGGCCACGTCTCGGGGAGACATCGGATAGGGGGAGAGTACCGGTCGACTCAGGTTAGACGCCCTCGGGTCGTCTGGGCCCAACGCCTGCTTCTTGCCTTCGCCATGGGGGGAGAAGGCCCGGGACTTGTCTGGTACAATGCAAGCACATGTGCGCGCACACACACACACACACACACACACACACACGCGCGCACACACACGCGCGCACACACACACGCACACACGCACACACGCACACACACACACACACACACACGTACACATGTACACACACAGAGAGACACACACACACACACACACACACACACACACACACACACACGCACACACACACACACAGTCAGAGACGAAGCGACAGCTCTCAGCTAGGCATGCAACTGAAGCAGAAGGCAACCCCTTAGCTACTGCTAGCAACTGTCATCATCATCATCACCATCATCATCATCATCATCATGGGCAAGGTGCGCAGCCAGGCAGCATCTGCACCACCGTCAGCCACACTACACCACAGCCCGCATCACATCACCAACGATGTTAAGAAAACACACGCACACCAGCCCTCTGTTTAGTGAATCAGTATACACGCCGTAAAAACAAAACCCCAGCTCAGGATGTGTTTGAGCTGCAGTGTGGTGAAAGGGGATGTGGGTGGGGGGATAGGTGTGGGAGGGAGCAGGTAGGAAGAGAAGGAAGGGGGGAGACGAGGGGGGGTGAACCTACGTATTCCATGAAGTAGAGTTTGTAACCACTTCTCGTTGCCTTCCAGCTCTGCAGGGACACAGACACACCACAGCTTGTCACATAATTCACAGGATTTCTCTCTCTCTCACACACACACTCACCCACATGCTCCGCTATATCTCTAACGCACAGTGTGAACTTAGGGCCACCCACCATCCGAAGGCTGGTAGATTTTGGCTGTGGCTGGTACTGTACACAACATTTTGGAAGCCACTGTGGATAAGGAAGGATGCATCAAATGAACGGTTTGTTTCCACCTAAGGCCCTGTCCACGTTAGTATCCATGCGCAAAGAGCGTTTTTCTTATTTTTTAACGAATTCTATCTTTAATCCATTTCCTTATCCATTTCTGTGGAGCCAGCCATGTAGCCACGGAAAATAAAGCTTTTGGAAAAGTGATGACGTCACGACTCAATTCACACACGCCCAATGTTGCTTTTTGTAACGAGCATATGCCTGGAAACAACAATAAGGATACATCCTTTCTTGCCCTGGTGAAGACCAGTTATGGTCGAAACATTGCCTTTTAATTAAATAAAGGCTTTCCTCTTTTTAACTTTGAGTGCCCGGATCCTCTCTCTTTAAAAAAAAAAAAAAGGATATATACCGGGGTGTTTATGTTATGTATGGCACCTAGGTTTACAACTTAGCATTGTTTGCATCAACTGTGTACTACTTTTCCGGCAAGCAAAAGCGTCCGCTACAACCAATATTACGTAGTCCACAGAGTCCACGGTTACGACAGTTTTGGATTAGCCACATCTGTGATCTTCCCCTTCATGTAGTTAGTACGGGTGGTTCCGGGACTCGGTTCCATAGCATTGCCATCCAGAATGGGGGGGCCAGGCTAAACTGTCACACATTTCCAAATGTTGTATCAAAAATGTAAAGGCGGAGCCTTCCCAGACAGACCGTGTTTGCAGCAGAGTAGAAAAGTAAAGTATTTTTTTCGACAGTTTTCGACAATCTCCGAATGCTATATAGAGTCTGGAACTACACCTCCCAAAAGACGAGAAACAATATATTTTAAAATATCTTTAAAATATATATATTTTTAATTACCAAAATTAATTGTCTGTTTTGCAGCAAGCTATACAGTATATGGCTCGACTAATTAGATTTTTGCATTTACGCGACTGCAAAGATTAAACGGATGTGTGGAGGAGGCGGAGCCGCGGGAGGAGGCGGAGCCGCGGGACATCCACTTTACGCCCGGATCATTTTGGTGCTCCAGACTGTATGACGGAAGGCATACCTTTTGGTGTTAGCATTATGCTATGCTTTAGCTATTGAAAAATAGCAGATCTACAAACTCATAGCGCGCCACCGAGTGGCGCACTATGAGTTTGTAGGTCTGCTATTTTTGAAAAATCGAAGAACGACTGACATAGAAACATAGCTTTTTCAGAAAACTGTCTGGCTCGAGAGACTAATGGCAAAGTAAGAGTCCGGAAATACTAGACTATCGTTGACATAATTGTCAGAGCTTAACTTTACATGTAAATATGAAATAAATACATACAAAAATATCTTAATACCTCCGGACCCATTAGCAAACAACAAATAGCAACATGCTAACTTACTTGTAGACAATGTGGTAATATCCATGTTCGATACATTATCGATTCTTTTTGAAAGGAACCATTACTCATTTTCATCATGTTTCATGTCATGCCAAGGAAAACAAATATTATTCTTATTAAAAAGAATATTAGCTTTATTTTCTAAACTGGCGATCGAGTCAATCTAATTAAGCAATATCTAATTATTCTCTCTGGCTTTCATATGCAATGAAAAAACTAAAATGCTAAATTGTTAAGCTATTTATCAAATCTAATCACAAATGTCTTAAGAGTGGTAAAATAATACAAATGGCTTAACCCTTTAAATTGGCAGCTTCTGCCGAATTATACAGTTGGGTGCCACCGATATTGTCCCTTATCATTTGACCCATTTAGGCCTGACCTCAAAATTTTAAAAAATCCTTCTAAATCCTCCAGTTTTCTGAAATAAATATTTTCACGATTTTTCAAAAATAGCAGACCTACAAAGCTCGTAGCGCGCTATGAGCTTGTAGATCTGCTATTTTTCAATAGCTAAATTATAATGTTTAAAACACCAAAAGGGGTTCCCGCCCAAAATGGGTTAACTGTCCTTTTGCGCAGATCACGCAAACCTCAGCAAAAAGAAAAGGACAATATCGATGGCCTCCAACTGTATATCACAGAAGCGGGTTTCTGAACTGTTGCCGATATGGAATGTGCTTCCGTGTTAAATTAATCTGTGTCTACTTATGTACGGAGCTTTAAACAAATAATAATAAGGTCGTGTGGACAGGATTTTCCTTCTTTAAAACTGATATTTAGAAAAAAATATCCTTATACCTGTAGCCAAGGACTAAAAGACTATTGATCTGGTAACAAATGGCAAGTGCCTGTAGTCACTGTAAAAAGCTGGTCATAAATGATTGTCCAGCTGGGACTGTGGCCACAACTCCTACTGTATGATGCACGGTCTGTTTATTCACAGCTTGAGGAGCCTGCTGAAAGTGGACTGCCCTGGACTATATTCCCTTCTGGGTCAATAGCAATACCGGATCATTCATCAGTTCCCTCTGTTAAGAGTGTCCCAGAAAATGCTTTAATCCCCTCTACACTAGAGTACACAGGCTCAAGGTTAAAGCAAGTGGCAAGGACCCAACTAAGTAAAACTGGATCAAACTCTGCTAATACTGCATCCCGTGCAAGGCTGTCACTGGCATGGATTACCCATGGGGTGTAACCTGTATTACGTTTTCAATGCAAATGTTGGTTAACAACGTCGCAGGACAGAAGGTCCTGTTTGCACAATGCAGCCTTGCAAAAGGGATGTAATACAACTTTTTTTTGCACAAATACATTATGCACAACTATGGCCTCTACAGAGACATGGCAGGGAGACAGGGTCATGGCAGGGAAGAGACTAAAGTCAGGAGTGGAGTTGAGGGGTGGGTGGGGGTTTGGAGTTAAGAGAGCAGAGGGACAGGAGTCAGGATGGGAAATTAGTACCAGCCAACCACCAGCCAAACACTGTCGCTGGCCAATTAGTCTAATCTCACAGTCAGTTTGGCAAGCATCTTTTAGAGGTCCTAAATGGGAAAACTGCAAGGGCTGGCTAAAACTGTCACGGATTGAGGTCAGGGCGGTCACTTCTCTGCCTCTCTATCTGTCTCTCAGAGTGCGTACCATCCTTGTCCCCAGAGGAAGGGCTGCGCGGGCGGATCCGGGGGCTGCTGCTGAGAAGGGCCTCCCTGTCCCGGTCTGTCTGTGCTGGGTAAGGCTGTTGCTTGATGGGCTGGCCAGGGAGTGACTGCTGCTGCTGTTTGGCTTCCTGAGAGGACTCTCCGTGAGCCATGGTGATCTGCTGCTGGTAAAGAGCCAGAGCGTGGGGGGGCAGCATCGCTTTACCAACACCACCTCGCTGGCCGCCCTGCATAGACGCCTCTGGCATCTATTCACACAGGGAGAGAGAGAGAGACAGATAGACATACAGAGAGAGAGAGAGAGAGAGAGAGAAAGGTCATATACATTGCGAAGAGAATATACAATGAACACACAACGTTCAGGCATACACTTACCTGCCAACCATTTGGCCGGCCCACACTACTATCTGATAACAGTAATAGCTTAGACCCGTCCTTTCCTTCTTCTTTGTGCTTTAATCTCCCCTTAAAGTGCTGCATCTTGTTTCTTTTTCTCTACAAGTCAGTGTGCTTCTCCATCTGGCCTTGCTTATCTCATACAAATATGACTTAACGATTTCAGCTACCATACTGTTATCTCTGAGAGCAGAGCAGATGAGATGGGGCTCGTGTGCTCTCTTTGTCTGTGCGTGCGTGTGTGCGAGCGCGTGCGTGTGTGCGTCACAGATGCCACCTGGGTCACTCACAGTTGATTTCCAAGGAGACGCACACGCACACGCGCACACGCACACACACACACACACACACACACACACACACACACACACACACAGAGAGAGAGTGATGACTCACAATAGGTGGGATGGCAGCAGCTCTCTGTTTGAGCTGCTTCAGGTCCAGTGGCTTCTGAACTGGTGAGGAGGTGACCCCGTCGTGACTGTAGTTCAGCAGGCTGGGCCTGGGAGATGTAATTCTGAACAGAGAGAGAGACAGAGAGAGAGAGAGAGAGAGAGAGATCGGCACAAATAGTTAAATCATTAAATTATTCTGACCTTTTTGTTTAGGCTCAACTCTTTAGATTGTACTCGACATTCTCAAACATTGACATTGGTCAAATCATGCTGAATGGTTGATAGAGTAGGCGTGTGGGATAATAACCATACCACGGCTATGAAGTCGAATGCCTTTCTACAGGTGTATATCACTCCGTGGCTCGGACAAAAAGCATTAGGCTACCAACTGTACATTAAGGTGGGATCTAAATGAAACGACAAAATGTAACGCATGTGGCCACAAGTGGTAGTTAGATTGCGTGGGCCACAATTGGGGATATTACTCCTCAAGCGCTTCCGTTTTCCCATCTCTGCAAATGAGAGGAGAAGAAAATGCTAATGCTCACGCTAGCTATCTTACTCCAGAAACGTTAATATTTCAATCACGACGCCGTGAAATTATAGCCAAACCTCGGACCTGATTAGAACGGACAGCGACGTAGTTTTTGAGAAAACCGCAACATTAGATCTACATCTAATGTCTCAAAAACTACGTCCTTGGGATGCGTTGACTCTACGCATCCACAAGCAAGAGCACGTTCTGTGCGTGCGTGGGTGAGCAAGGCGTTGCCTAACAACCGGCTCAGGGCTGAAAGTTGTTTTTTAACAGTGCCATTTCAGAACCATATTAACACAATCCATGTTCCCTCTAGGGGAAATTGTGGCGCCAGTGCCAGAAAAATGTGTGATAAAACCAAAGAAGAAGAAGGGCCCCCTGACTAACCAGGAAGTATAGCCCCCCACAAGCTGTTGTTGTTGATGCTGTAGTGTAGGAGGAGCAGCATCGCCTGGGCAGCAGCATTAGCATTAGCTTAGCTTGTTTTCATGTTTTATCCTCACCTGGTGGCAGCATTAGCATTAGCTTAGCTTGTTTTATAAGGTACTAAACCTCCTAGATTGTCTCATTTTGAGCAGAACAAGGACAAATAAGCGTGCGGCCGCGTGCACGTCGGATCCGTATGTAGGCTGTGAGAGAGAGTATATTATTTTTAATTACTGGATTAAATTACATTAATCAAAGATGAGTTTCCTCATTCTGGAAAAAGAAGGTTGCGAGGAGAAAAACGAGGTCACACGTTCTTGGCAAAGATTGTATTAAGCGAAATAAAATGTATATATATGTCAGCCGCAGACAATGTGTTAAGGTGAACTCTCCGTGAAGGCAAAAAGATGGATAGAGTAATGTCTCCATGGTAAAGATGGATAGAGTAATGTCTCCAGGGTAAAGATGGATAGAGTAATGTCTCCAGGGTAAAGATGGATAGAGTAATGTCTCCAGGGTAAAGATGGATAGAGTAATGTCTCCAGGGTAAAGATGGATAGAGTAATGTCTCCATGGTAAAGATGGATAGAGTAATGTCTCCAGGGTAAAGATGGATAGAGTAATGTCTCCAGGGTACTAAAGATGGATAGAGTAATGTCTCCAGGGTAAAGATGGATAGAGTAATGTCTCCAGGGTAAAGATGGATAGAGTAATGTCTCCAGGGTAAAGATGGATAGAGTAATGTCTCCATGGTAAAGATGGATAGAGTAATGTCTCCATGGTAAAGATGGATAGAGTAATGTCTCCAGGGTAAAGATGGATAGAGTAATGTCTCCAGGGTAAAGATGGATAGAGTAATGTCTCCAGGGTACTAAAGATGGATAGAGTAATGTCTCCAGGGTAAAGATGGATAGAGTAATGTCTCCAGGGTAAAGATGGATAGAGTAATGTCTCCAGGGTAAATATGGATAGAGTAATGTCTCTAGGATAAAGATGGATAGAGTAATGTCTCCAGGGTAAAGATGGATAGAGTAATGTCTCTAGGGTAAAGATGGATAGAGTAATGTCTCCAGGGTAAAGATGGATAGAGTAATGTCTCCAGGGTAAAGATGGATAGAGTAATGTCTCCAGGGTAAAGATGGATAGAGTAATGTCTCCATGGTAAAGATGGATAGAGTAATGTCTCCATGGTAAAGATGGATAGAGTAATGTCTCCAGGGTAAAGATGGATAGAGTAATGTCTCCAGGGTAAAGATGGATAGAGTAATGTCTCCAGGGTACTAAAGATGGATAGAGTAATGTCTCCAGGGTAAAGATGGATAGAGTAATGTCTCCAGGGTAAAGATGGATAGAGTAATGTCTCCATGGTAAAGATGGATAGAGTAATGTCTCCAGGGTACTAAAGATGGATAGAGTAATGTCTCCAGGGTAAAGATGGATAGAGTAATGTCTCCATGGTAAAGATGGATAGAGTAATGTCTCCATGGTAAAGATGGATAGAGTAATGTCTCCAGGGTAAAGATGGATAGAGTAATGTCTCCATGGTAAAGATGGATAGAGTAATGTCTCCAGGGTAAAGATGGATAGAGTAATGTCTCCAGGGTAAAGATGGATAGAGTAATGTCTCCATGGTAAAGATGGATAGAGTAATGTCTCCAGGGTAAAGATGGATAGAGTAATGTCTCCAGGGTAAAGATGGATAGAGTAATGTCTCCAGGGTAAAGCTGCAGAAGTGAACACTGTTATGGGATATACCATGATGACTGGTGTCAAGAACAAGGCATTGTTTTATGTGCGGTTTAATGCCATTTTGTCAGATTTCTTAAAACTTTAAGTCGTTTTAATTTGGGACGTGTCTATGAAAATAATGTGCACATTATTAAACGCACATTATTTTCATATTGTCTTATTTAGTAAGCATTATAATACACATGAATAACTCATACTAGGTATATATATTCCATCATGGCATATTGTCAAATCACTCTAAGCAAAAGGAGCACAGCACACCGTTGAAGCATTACATTGTCATATCATGACAATGTAACATGGCCAACACAAAGAGCACATTTTCTTTTCAGGTGTATTTCTTTTTGTTTCCATCCTACATCTCACACGCACACAAGCGCACGCACACACATGCACACAACTCAGGGAGATGAGCAGGATGGCACGGAAAGCAGGAAATAAAGGAGGAAAAGCAAGAGTCGTCCTCAGAAATGAATAGGATGGACTCGTGTTTCCAGAAAGTCTGGAATGCCGATAACAAAACAGGAAGAAAAGAAAGAAAAGAAAATCACATCCCTTTGTACTTTGTGACAGACACAGCACAACAATTACACACACACACACACACACACACACACACACACACACACACACACACACACACACACACACACACACACACACACACACACACACACACACACACACACACACACACACACACACACACACACACACACACACACACACACACACACACACACACACACACAGCCTTTGTTTGCTTTGGCACAGAGAGCAACATTTCCCTCTGTGCTGCCAATACATGCAGTCTGCTGTCATGGAAAGAACTGAACAAATACCCAACAAACACATGGGGAATAATCAGCCTGAAGCCCTGCTCTTTTAGCACACACCTCGTGTCTGCATTCAAGACACACACATTATCAACGTGCGCACACTCGCACACACAAAGCAGCAGGGCACAAACAGTACAGTACAGTCTCTCGCTGATAGAGCGAGGAGTGGCTTGCAGCACGCACACACACACATAAGTGGCTTGCCAAATATGGTTTCACTACTGTACACTGTAGCTAGGCAACTAATAACACTCAAAAACGCTCCGTGGCTTTGTTCACTGATACGTGCTGATGTGGTCATCAAGACAGACCAGAAAGACAGCCAGCTGCTGAAGAACCCTATTCCTCAACCCATAAGCCCTCGTCTCACACACACACACACACACACACACACACACACACACACACACACACACACACACACACACACACACACACACACACACACACACACACACACACACACACACACACACACACACACACACACACACACACACACACACACACACACACACACACACAATGTAATTGAAAAGTCTATAATCAGCGATTGCGATTGAACTTAACCATATGGGCACATACTAGCTAGCATGGTCGCAGCTCGGGAAAATATAACAAGTCCATCACTGCGGTCGCCCGCAGACTCTCACCTATTTTTTTCCGTACTGTCCGCCTCCTCCACCTCGTCAGCACTGCAGGTGGCGCTAGAGTCACTGTCCCCGTGGGACCCCGTCTTGGCCCCGTGGTCTCTCTTGGAGACCTTGGTGGAGCTCTTGGTCTCCTCCGTCTCCATGGCGGGAGGTTTCTTGTCCGCGGTGTCGCTGCAGGGCTCTTGCTTCTGCTGCGACTCCCTGCTGGCCTCACCGGCCTCGGTTTTCACCTCCTGCTTGATGGCCTTCTCCGCATCTCCCTGTCCTCCCGGGGGCTTGTCCTTGTCCTCCGCTCCCTGGCTGGAGTCCGAGCCGGCGGCCTCCTTGTCCCCGCCGTTGTTGGAGCCGGCCTTGGCCCGGCCTCCTCCTCCTCCTCCGGTGCTGCCCTCCTCTTTAGCCTTGCTGTCGTCGGAGGAGCGAGGAGACGGGAGGCTCTCTGTGTCTGAGCTGTTGTTGGCTCCACCTGGCAGGTTCCCAAGACAAGGGGATGCACCAAGAAAAGACAGCGGATCAGATGAGAGGTCCTCATAGTGGCTCATACTGTACATCAGTGCTCCTCAAACCTTTTCATACAGTTACAGTATTTGACTGCAGACCCCCATCAGAAAATATTTTGCGCCAGAGACCCCAATACAACATTTGTCTTATTGAATCGTTTAAAAAATATTCCAAACTTTAAAAGAATTGGCCAGATTTTTGTTTTTTTAATAGCAGATCTACAAGCTCACAACGCATCGCAATGCTTCAGATAGCCGATGTACAAAGATTTAAAATGGATAAACAGATTGTGATGGTATATCAACTCAATTTGCAGGGCTCTCCCTGGAACCCCCTCAAGGACCCGTGGGGGCCACCGGACCTCACTTTGAGAACCCCTGCTGTAAATCACGTTCCAGCCGATCTTGCCATCATTCACTACAATCTCATCTCCAGGGCCTCTTTCTACCAAAACAAGATTTTTCACAGCGTCACTTTCCACCTAATCAGGTTTCATTGTACATGGAGGAAGAACACAAAACCAATTCGGATGATGGACAAAATGACCCCAGGGCTTCGGCGCTCTATTGTGGTGATTGAGACAGTACTGCACATCAGATCGACAAACTACAGCAGGGATTCTCAGGGTTTGGCCATTATGGAACATGATTCTACAAGGCAAACACTGAGGCATTTAAAGAGCCACTAAGTTACTAAGTCAGACGAAAGTAGGAGATACTAACAGGGCCTTGAAAGAAATCCACTTTCCTCTGACCCATTATATTCCACAGTTGACCTCTCTACAGCGAGAGGCACAGCTGTTATTCTGCAGTAAATGTGAAATCACATCTCTTTGTATCTGCGGTTCTCTAGTACTAATAACTTACTCTAAGCAAGTTCAAATGTTGAATAAGGGACCATTTATAATCAGTTGCTTTGAAACCACGGTAACTACACAAAATAGGGCGCTGCTGCTAGGAAATGGGGGAAACTGACATCACATGAATGAGTAGAGATAACTTTAATAACCCATTAAGACTGAGGCCAATAAAAAAAAAAGAGTCTTCTAAATCCTAAACATTTGAATGAAAAACCTATGTTTCTATGTCAGTGGTTCTCAAACTTTTTCATGTCCAAGAGCCCCACAATTATCTATATTTGGTCACCGACACCCATCTCAAAATATTTTGTTCCAGGGACTCCCCAGAAGCACAGATATGAGTTAAAAATGTTTGCTGGGAAAGAATATATATTCAAAGATTTGAACAACATTTTCACGATTTTCCAGCTAGAAATCTAGTAGAGCTTGTATATCTGCTATTGTTCAATAGCTACAGTTTAAAATAATAGTTAAAGTGGTTAAGCTAAGGCGACACAGTAGGGTTAACCCATTTTGGGCGGGAACCCCTTTTGGTGTTAGCATTATGTTATGCTTTAGCTATTGGAAAATAGCAGATCTACAAGCTCATAGCGCGCCACCGAGTGGCGCGCTACGAGCTTGTAGGTCTGCTATATTTGAAAAATCGAAGGACGACTGACATAGAAACATAGCTTTTTCAGAAAACTGTCAGGATGTAGAAGACATTTTTAGAATCTGATCTCAGGTCAAAATGGGATAAATAGTAGAAATGCATAATGTTTGGTGCCTTACCGTCTCCGTCCTCAGGAGCCTCCTCCTCGTTGCCACTGACCCCGGAGCCCTCCATCTCCTCCTCCTCGGCTGCCGATGGGGCGCTCGCCTCCTCGCTCTGCAGGGCTTTGCCCTTACGACGGGCCTTGCGCTCTTTCTCCTGGGTCAAAACCAACACACACTAAATGCCTCGTTCAGGCACACCGTCTTCAAAACAAATGCTCACTTTAATTTGTCAAGAGGCAGAAAGCCAGAGCATGCATAGGAAAGGTCCCAGATTGCTTTAGGAATCATCTGCATTTCACAGGCCTCGCAGGAATGTTGTATTTTAATAAAAAGGGATCCGATGGTAATACCGACGGAGCATTAGTCCGACATGCGGGAACAACAGTCGGTTATGGTTAGGTTAGGGTTTGAGCTAGGTTGTCGGTCTAATGACCAATAATAGTGTCGGAACTAAAGCCTGTACCCTAATAAGAATAACAAATTCTAAAAGCGGATTAGTACAAATCTGTGTTAAAGGAGGTGGATCGCCCACAAGCGCTTACCGATTTCATTTTATGCTGCTGCAGAATCTCATCCAGTTTCTGCCTCTTCTTGTAGTTAAAGTAAAAGTTCTTGCACTGGGACACAGTTTTAGAGCCCACCATCTTGGCAATGGAGGACCAATTCCTACCATACTGAAGAAGGCCTGGAAAGAAAGCAGATGGCCAGGCAGAGGGATTAATACGCGAGACACAGGCAGGCACACACAGACAACATGAACAACATCTGTCCTTTGCCTATACGTCCACACAACCATCGAGCGAATCCTTTGGACCATCACTTTACGCTGGTTTACTGCAAGAAAAGCCTTATGTAGGAACACAGGCTCTTCCACATTCTTCTGGAAATATTTGCATAGAAATGTGATACACCGAGAAGCACGTATTATCTGTGTCACAGGGCCATGAAGAGCAACCGCCGTCTGTCCCTAAACAGCTGTTGAGAAGTGGAGTCCCGCAGGTCTGCGGGTTTCCTTCAAATCGCACATGCATTGTGGCTCCACATCTCACAGCGGCAGCATGGCTTACTGCCATGTGCTTCCTAAGCAGACTGGCAGGCTTAGAGGCAGAGGGAGGAAAAGATGGAGAGAACAGAGACAGAGAGAGACAAAGAAAGAAAAAGACAGAAAGAAGTCAGCAGCAGGGAGAGACTGTCAATCCAACGAATGACATCACTACCTCCTCTCTGAGGGGGTCACTGTGTGTCACCCCCTTTGTCCGACTTTGATGTGACCCAGTTTCTAACCAGTCAGCCACATGATGGAGACTTACACAAGAGTCTGGAGGCCCTGCTGAGCCTGGACTGTGATACATCAACCTGTCATATGGGCTGCACCAGTGCACCACACACAAATGCGGACACACACACAAATGCGGACACACACACACGGACACAAATGCGGACACACACACACACATACACACACACACACACACACACACACACACACACACAC